>NW_006408568.1:12631508-12632862 GCF_000296735.1 Chrysochloris asiatica | reverse complement strand
AAATACTGCATAGGACCACTACTGTAAAAGACTAAGAAAAAGAACCCACACTAATCCACTAAAGTGAATTCTTTGCTGGTTGCTGGGATGTAGAGGTAGGGTGAGGGGAGGGAGGGGAAGGTGGAGCACAAGGCAGGGAATAGACACAGGATAGTTTGCGTGCTGGGGAGGGGGACAATATACAAGAAGGGATAGGGAATGGAAGAACAAAGCAGATGGGAGAACAATTATACAGGTTTGAATGGGCTAAATGGGACAGAGGTAAATAATAATGTATGCACAACCTTGGAACAACAGGGCTCTGGGATACAGAGACTGAGACACGGTTGGAATGGGGAAAAGGGGGGAATAATGTTAAGATGCCTGGCTGTCTTTTGAATCTTAGTTTTCTTTGCATTATATTATAAAATAGACACTGGAGGGAGGGAGAAAGGAATAGTCAGAAACATCAGCATAAAAAGCTTGTAAGTCCGTCTTCTGCCTATAAACTGATTGGAATACCTAAAATGGGGCTACAACATGCCCAGTGAAGGAGGCTTCCTGTGGAGCCTCTGCAACACATAAGACTATAGGTGGAAGCCTGAACCGCATCCAGATCTTCAGAGGTGGGAAATTTCCACTTGAAAGACTGAGCAGACCAGCCTGGAGCGGCTAGAAGAACAGAGGATATTTCTTAAAAGAAAGCCCTACAGGGAAAATATAAAACAACAGAAGCACACCGACTGTTACTACAAGAACAAGCAACTTGCTTGCCCAGGAGACATCAAGGCAAATGGTCGGGTCCCCTTAGGGCAAACCCTCTTCCGAGACTAAGACTCATGGGAATGCACGCTCTGAATGGTGACCAGGATCATCACCCTTAAGGGGAGTGAGGGAAAAACAGCAATGAAGAGGTGAGATAAACCCTACAATGTTCAACAGACTCCTGTGAATCCCGGGGTGTGTGTGTGTGTGTGTGTGTGTGTGTGTGTCTCTCTGTGTGTGTGTGTGTAGAACCTGGTTGGCCCCAGTGTGGGAAGACCTGGGGCCTCTTGGGCCCAGAGTCAGTGACATAGCCACAGAGGACTACAGTGGAGAGTGAAGTGTCCAGCTGATAAGAAGAGAGGAGATATGCGCAAGAACACCCACACTTGCAGATAATACCCACTTGACCTGGCTTCAATGACTGGATGATCAGAGCTAAACCAGAGGAAAGAAGACGGAAAAAAGCATAATCTGATACAATACACCTATGGATGCAATAGCTCAAAAGAGAAACAAATCCTTATTGCAAGACTCATTCCCACCCCCTCCACAGACAGGGTAGACAGGGATGCAGACAAGGATGGGCAACTTAGACATTGGCTACCCAAAA
>NW_006408568.1:12612909-12631235 GCF_000296735.1 Chrysochloris asiatica | reverse complement strand
AGTGATGCCTGAGATGGAGGCAGAGATGATGATGTGGAGAGATGGAGCAGCTGGGGACTTATGATCCAGAGAGCGAGAGGGGCTGTGAGTTGATGACCGGGGGAGGGGGTACGGGCAGGCTTGCAGGGTATACCCTTTGGTTGGTTGATGATGCATGGAGGGGAGTGTAACCATGGCAATGAAATGCTACACGACAGAATGAATGTAAAACTAATGTTCTCCTATGTAAATTATCTCATAATTCACAATAAAACATTAAATTAAAAAAAAAAGACAGAGCAAAATGGATAAGAAATATGCAGACGGCCTAAATGCCCATCAACTGAAGAATGGTTAAACACACTTTGGTACACCTACACATTGGAATGCTACAAAACGATGAAGAATAATGATGAATCTGCGAAACAACTCACAAAATGGATGAAGCTGAAGGACATTATGATGATTGAAATTAGTCAATCACTGAAAGACAAATATTTTATGAAATCAATGTTGTAAAAGTAAAGGTTTTCATGATAAAAAAAACCAATCTATGATGGTTATGGGAAGAGGGGGAGGGAAAAAATTATTCTCTGGCTAGAGGGTAATCACATGTTAACATAGGTGACAGGGTAGGCAAAATACAACAAGAGGGAGGTTAACAGAGGAAACAAGAAGGTACCTGGAGACACAGGAAGGAATGCAATAGTTACAGTGACTAAAAGTGAGGGTGGCAATTTGGCCTTGAACACTGCCCTAGAAACAGGAGCATGTTGTCACCAATAAAGACTGCTAGTGCCAAAAAAATTAAAAAATTATAGTGAATTAAAGGTAAATAGAGGAGATTACAAGCCTTATAATGGAGCAAAGTATATGCCTTGATGAATATGCTTTGTAAGTCTTATCTCAATTCACAATAAAAAGTTAAAAAATAAACAAAACAAAACCTATAGCCGTCTAGGCAATTTTGACTCCTAGGCAATGGGACAGAGAACTATTCCATCTGTTTCCAAGGCTGTGATCTTTACAACCGCCACATCTTTCTCTTGTAGGGCAGCTGATATATTTGAAGTACCAACTTTGCATTTATCAGCCAAGCAAAGAACTACTGCACAACTTGGGCTCTTTTTAATGACAACAGGAAGATGGGATGGCTACTTTCAGAAAAATGGAAACCATCCATTACTGATGAGGATGTGGAGAAATTGGATGCTTTTTGAAGAAACACCAAGTTGTTTTTCACAGATGTGACACCATTTTATATTCCAACCAATTCTGCGTGTCCTTAAAGAGTTAAACATAGAAATATATGACCTGATAGTCTATTCCTAGGTAAATATCCAAGACTTGAAAGCAGGGACTCAAATAGATAATGCTACACCAATATTCACTACAGCATCATTAACAATCACCACAAGATGTAAACTATCAAAATGCCTATCAATAGATGAATGGCTAAGAATAGATGAATTTCAAGAACCTTTGTACAAACTCCCTTTTTAAAACATAAAATAAATGAATACTTTAAAACGTGGTATGCACATACGATGGAATATAATTCAACCATAAAGAGAAATGGAGTTCTGATACATACTATGATATGGATAAAACCTTGAAAACATTATGCTCTATGTAATGTCAAGCACAAAAAGACAAATATTACATAATTCCATTTACATGAAATATCTAGATTAGGCAAATGTGTACTGGTGGTTATCAGGGGCTGCCTGAAGAAAGAATAAGGAATTATTGTTTAAGGATACTGAGTTTCTCTTTAGGGTTATGAAAAATGGGTGGGTATATATCTGGTATGGTATTTTGTTTCCACTCATCAAAGTACTGATAGCTGTAGCCATATAATCTTAAAATCAGACAGAGTAATTCCTTCCAAGGAAGGCTCTTTGGGCAAAGGGAATAATAGCAAATGTTAAGATGGAATGGAAACTAGCAAACAGTTCCTTATACTTGAATACCAAGATAAATAAAGAAGGGCTAGATTATACTTACAAAATTTTTTTTAAAAAAAGCTTTACATGCAATTCTTAAAAGAGTTTGAATTTGATCTTGAGTAATTAGGACAGTTAATTGAGTTTTAAGAAATGTGAGGGTGAATTGGAAGAAGGTAGGGCTGAAGAGGAAGACAAGACAATGCTAATACGGGGATATGTGGCAAAATTAGAGAGGATACACATATTAGGTTCAATGACAAAACTGACAGGACAGATTTCTACTTCCTACACCTATAGTCACTACCAGGAGTTAGTTCCAACATAGAGAATTATGATGCCACTAACAGAAGTTAGAAAAAGAGGTGGAAGTTAGAAATTAAGATAGTTGAAACGAGCACTTACTGAATAATTATTTTGGGAATGATTAACACACAGTAAGACACTTTATTATTTAAGGAGCTAAATCTTTTTTTTTTTTTCTTTAATGGTACAAAAAAGTGCTTAAAGAACTCATTACTTCAACTTTTCATGCCACTGTGCGATATCAAACAACAAAGAAAATGGCATAATTTTTTTCTTTAAACTTTTTGTGGTTGCTGAGAATACAAATAAAGCACACACCTATTTAACAGTTTATACAATTTAGTGACACTGATTATATTCTTTGAGCTGTGCAACCATTCTCACCCCCCTTTTCCGAGTCCTTCCTCCCTCATTACCATAAACTCACTGCCCTCTAAGTTTCCTATCATCTTTCAAGTTGCTATTGTCAATTTGATCCTATAGTTTTGTTTTGTTTTTACTTTTTATTGTGAACTGCGTGAAAGTTTATAGAGAATATATCAGTTTTACATTCAACAAATCATAAACTTGGTTTCATCTCAATGACTGCAATCCCCTCCCTGCAACAACAGTTATTCTGCTTCCTTCCTCTGGTTCCTATTTCCATTCCACCCTTCTTCCCATCCCTTCTCAACTTTGTCTTTATTCAATGTTGCCCTTTTGATCTTGAATGAGCAAGTATTCCATGGTGAACATATCTTACCAGCGTTGTTGTACCCCAACATACCTATCCACAATTGGCTGAAATCTAGGACACGAGGGTGAGCTCCATTCTAGACCTGAAGAATGATCGAGGGCCATCGTCTCAGGTTCCTCCAGTCTCTTTCTGACCAGTAAGCCGGATTTTTTTTGTTTTTGGGGGTTTTTTAAAAATATAATTTTGAGTTTTGTTCTACATTTTCTAATGTGATCCCTTTCAGAGAGTAGTTGGTAGTGAGTGATAGCCGGGCATGCCTATAATTTTGTTGTTTTTTAAAAAGTGCAAAGCTTTTTTTTTCCATTTAACTAATTAAGCTGCTTATATTGTTCAGCTTTAAGAAGACCACAGAGGATATTTTTGGTTTAAGGTTTAAAGATATTAGGGTTAATATTTTTAGGGGTTTGTCTACTGTATGAGAGTCTAAATGGCATGAGAACCTGAAATTCTCTTCTGCATTTTCCCCCTTTTATAATGATTCTTGTATAAAATCTTTGATCAAAATGTTCATTAATGTCAGCCAGAGGAACCACCCAGTTCTTCTGTCCTCATCACAAAGGAGACAGTTAATCATGGAGGTAATTAGCTACACATCCTCCTCCTATTCCTGATGTCCATTCTTCTGTTGTTCCAGGTGAATAGAGACCAACTGTTTTGTCTAAGATGGCCACTTACAAGGTTTCAAGACCCAGGCACCACACATGGAACTAGGAGGTAGAACAGAAGCACTAAACACTTTATTAAGTCAGTTAGCAGAGATGTCTCATGAAACCATGAACCTAAACCTCCAAACCAAGGAACCAAATCCCATGATGTGTTTGGTTGTACATTAGCAGCAACTCTTTTTTCTGTATGTGTGGTCATTGCTGTAAATATTTGTATCATACTTTTGCCAACTTTTTATAGGTGTACAACTTATTGACAGCAATTACAATAATTCACTGTGCAACTGTACCCTTAATCAATGTGATTTTACTATCATTGTTAATCCCCCTCGTCCTCCTCCCTCTTATTCCTGGTAACCACTAATAAACTTTTTTCTCTACACATTTGGTTTTACTTGTCATTTTATGTAAGTGAGATCATACAATATTTGTCCTTTTCAAGACTTCATTTCTCAGACACAATTGTCATCGAGTCAGTTCCAACTTACAGCAACCCAATGCACAACAAAATGAAACACTGCCTGGTCCTGTACCATCTTCACAATTGTTGTTACACTTTTGAGCCCATTGTTGCTGCCACCGTGTCAATTAATGAGTGTCGACTGTGGATCCAAGTAAAATGAAGTCTTTGACAACTTCAAACTTTTCTCCGTTTATCATGAGGTTAGTTATTGGTCCAGTTGTGAGGATTTTGGTTTTCTTTCCATTGAGGTACTGAAGGTACATAAGGAAGGCTGTGGTCTCTGATCTTCATCAGTGAGTGGTTCGAGTCCTCTTTGCTTCCAGCAAGCAAGGTTGTGTCATCTGCATATCACAGGTTATTAATGTGGCTTCCTCCAATTCTAATACCACATTCTTCACATAATCCAGTTTCTTGGATTGTTTGCTCAGCATGTAGATTCAATAAGTATGGTGAGAGGATTCAAGCCTGACACATACCTTTCCGGATTTTAAACAATTCAGTATCCCTTGTTCTGGTTCTAATGACTGCCTTTTGGTCTATGTACAGGTTCTTTCTGAATATAATATATATATGTTATAAAGGAGCTCTGGTAGTGTAGTGGTTACGAATCGGGCTGCGAACCTTAAGGTCAGCGGTTCGAAACTACCAGCTGCTCTGCGGGAGAAAGATGAGGCTTTCTACTCCCGTAAAGATTTACACCCTCGGAAACCCTGTACAGGGTCGCTATGGGTCGGAACCGACTCGACGGCACTTAACAACAACAACAACAACAACATGTTATAAAGTAGTAATTATTTATTGTTGTTGTTAAATGCTGTTGAGTCTGTTTTGACTGATAGCGACACTACATAGGGTTCCCAAGGAACAGAAAGTCTCATCTTTCTCTCACAAAGTGGCTGGTGGACTTGAACTGCAGACCTTGTGGTTCACAAGTCCAGTGCTTATCCTACAGAGCACTACAATGCTCCCTAGTAGTAATTATCGTGGTACTTAAAATATTCAATAAATATTTCCTTTCAAGTCTAAAATAAGCGTTAAGGAGAATCACAAAATCAAAGCTATTCATTTGTTATTTCCTAGAAATGACCATACTTATGTCAGAATGAATTTGAAGTCTGAAAGCTGGGAAGGAAAATGGTTCTTTGGAATCTTAAAAAGGTTTAACAAACTGGAAAACTATTCCTAATCGGATGGAAAGATCCTTTCCAGCACTATTTTTAATCAGCTTTACAGTAATGCTATTTTTTCCTATTTCAGTAACAAGTACCAGTTTATTTTAAATACTCATGGAAAAAAAGGAATCCCCAAAAACAAATTATGTCCAGAAAGCATATGAGATAACACCAATTTTAAAACCTAGGAAAAGACTTACACATTTTCATAGTTGTTAGACAAAAATTTAATAGCTATTTTTAAATCCTTGCAGGGAAATTTTTTGACAAAATGATAGGATTACAAGTGGTCTTTCCAGAAAATACTTAAATACCAAGAGTAAAATCTATTTCAAGAGAGGTTTAAAGGCTGAAATGTGGAGCAAGAAGTGGCAATCCATCATTTCAAGAACCTTTGTACAAACTCCCTTTTTAAAACATAAAATGAATGAATACTTCAAGGAACTAGCTTGGTATACTTTTTGTGTTTCTTTTTTTTTAAACACCATTGTGCTTTTTCCTTGACCTCTAACATATGTCCTTTGTTATCATTTTGTGTGATTTCAAACAGTGTAATTGTTTTTGCATTAAACTAGTTTGGGTCTAAACAAAGCATAATTAGCATGGTAAAGTAGCTATTTTAAAAGAGAAATATTTTAATTCATTCTTCAATCAAATTATATATTCTGAGGTGCTGATCTATGCCACTGCTCTCCTCCATCGAGACAAATAAAAAGTGCCAGATTGAAATTATAAATGGCAAAAAGTAAACTTGATGAACAAATTTCATAAAATGTACCAAGCATTATTACAAACAGAAAAAATTACGCACTTTCAAAAACAATTTACTTTGAAGGCTGTTTCATTATAAAGATCAGCAGTAAAATAGGATGGTCAATAGCAACTTAAAACAATGATAATTAGCTACCACTTACTGAGTGCCTACTATGTTATTGTTGCTGTTGTTTGTACAGCTGAGGATTTTTGTTTTCTTTACAATGAGATGCAATCCATACTTATTGATGAAGACTGTAGTATTTTAAATCCTCTTCATTTTCAGCAAGCAAGGTTGTATCATCTGCATATTGCAGGTTGTTAATAAGTCTTCCTCCAATCCTGATGCAGCATTCTTCTTCATATAATCCAGCTTCTAGAATTATCTGCTCAGCATACAGACTGAATCAGTATAATGAAAGGATACAACCTTGGCACACACCTTTCCTGATTTTAAACCATTCAGTATCCCCTTGTTGTACTCTAGCAACTGCCTCTTGATCTATGCACATATTCCTCATGAGCACAATTCTTTGCAATGTTATCCATAGTTTGTCATGAAAACCCTTTTTGTTGTTGTTAGATGCTGCTAAATTGGTTTTGATTCATAGAGAGCCTATGTGCAACAGAACGAAACACTGGAGTCTTGTACCATTCTCACAATTGTTGTTATGCTTGAGCCCATTGTGGCTGCCACTGTGTCAGTCTATCTCCTTGAGGGTCTTCCTTGTTTTTACTGATCATCCACTTTACCAAGCATGTTCTTCTCCAGGGACTGATCCCTCCTGCTAACATGTCCAAAATACAAAAGGTGAAGTCTCACCATCATTGCTTCTAAGGAGCATTCTGACTGTACTTATTCCAACACAGATTTGTTTGTTCTTCTGACATTCCAGGATACGTTCAATATTCTTTGTCAACACCATAATTCAAATGCATGTGTTCTTCTAGGGTCTTCTTTATTCACTGTCCAACTTTCATGTGCTTATGTGGCAACTGAAATACCATGCCTTGGGTCAGGCACACGTTAGTCCTCAAACTGATATCTTTGCTTATTAACACTTTAAAGAGGTGTTGTGCACCATATCTGCCTAATGCAACATGTCTGAGTTCTTGACTGCTGCTTCCATGAATGTTGTTATGGATTCAGGCAAAATGAAGTCTCTGACAACCTCAATCTTTTCTCCATTTATCATGATGTTATTTACTGATCCAGTTGTGAGGATATTTGTTTTTTTTACATTGAGAAGCAATCCATACTGAAGGCTGTTGTCTTTGATTCTCATCAGTAGGTGTTTTAAATCCTCTTTGCTTTTAGTAAGCAAGGCTGTATCATCTGCATATCACAGGTTGTTAATGAGTCATCCTAAAATCCTGATGCCACATTCTTCTTCATATAATCCAGCTTCTCGAAATATTTGCTCAGCATACAGAATGAGTAAGTATAATAAAAGCATACAACCCAGATACATACCTTCCCTGATTTTAAAACATTCAGAATCTCCTTGTTCTATTTGAATGACTGCCTCTTGATCTCTGCACTGGTTCCCTATGAGCACAATTAAGTGTTCTGTAATACTTCATCCTTCGCAACGTTATCCATAGCTTGTTATGATCCACACGGTCGAATGCCTTTGGACAGTCACAAAGCACAAGTAAACATCTTTCTGGTATTCTCTGCTTTCAGGCAAGATCCATCTGCAGGAAAAAGATGATTCTTTCTGCTCCCATAAAGGTTTACAGCCTCTGAAACCCAATACAACAAGGTCATTATGAGTCAGAACCAACTCGGTGACATCCCACCACCACCACAGGGTACACTCATGCTAACATGGGTGACAGGGTAGGCAATATACAACAAAAGTGAAGTTGGCAGAGAAAAAAATGAAAGTAGTGTAAGACACAGGGAAAAATGCAAGAATAAATGTGAACAGAGGTAAATACTGTTAACTGATGGTGCATGGAGGTGATTGCAATCATTGTAATGAAGCAAACAATATGATTTCTTGAATGTAAAGCTGATGATTTGCTCTGTAAATCTTTACTCAACACAATAAAAAGTTACAAAACAAAACAGACTCACACAAGTGGAAACCCTAGAACCCTCTCCAAAAGGTCATCCATCCTGTCAGGAAGTGAGAGCCAGGTCCAGAGCTAGGCACCAGAGCTGCCCCTGTCCTTGGGCGGTTCATGGTATACAGGGAAGCAGACAGTAAGCAAAGCTCACTAACAAAAGTAAAGCCATCCAGCAGAGGTACACAGGACGACCAAGGAACACTCCGTGAGTAAGTGATGGCTGAGTGAAGACTGAAGGAAAATCAAGTGTTGACAGAATGCTGGAAACAAGGGAGAGAAGGATGAAAGTTGAGTTTGGAGGGGACTACGGAGGACAGTCCACATGCAGGACTGAACACATGCCTTGACAACATGCACAACCAGTAATGCATTTTGTGCAGCGGAAGTCAGTCTGATGTACACATGATAATAAAGGTCACTCTGCAGGCTGGGAAAGGGGCTGTCAGGGGGACTGTTAGAGGTACCAGGCCAGAGAGGAGAGTGATTCTGCACTGGAGATGCAGAGACAAGGGCAGAAGGGAAAACAATATGTTAAAGTATGCTCATAAAAATGAGCTACTGATTGATACAACACGAAATCTCAAAATCATCACCATGAGTAAAAGAAGTCAGGATTAAAGTATACTTGTCTAAAGGACAAAGTTTAGAAAGAAGGAGGGCGGGAGACAGAAACACAAGAAGGAGGTGGGATAAATGATACGACACTGAGGGGATTGCCATCGATGACATGAACCCAAATACTTACAAACTGTTAAATTTGTAATGAATTGCTTTATCATAAACCTTCACCCAATCCACAATAAAGTTAAATTTTAAAAAAATTAAATTAAAGAAAGAGAATTAAAGATGCACAGAATCAACTAATCCAATGGACCAATGGAGCAGGTGAACATGTCACCGTGACTGAGACAAGAAGAACTAGATGGTGCCAAGCTACCAATACTAACTACTCTAAAAGAGATCACATTAGAAGATCCCATATAGAGTGGCAAAAAAATGTGGAACAAAACTCATAAAAAAAAGAAAGAGAGACCAGGCTTATGGTCATAAAGAAACTGAAGAAACCTGAGACTATGGCCCTCAACCACCCTTCAGGTCTGGAAAGGAACCCACCTTCATGGCCCAATTTTTAGCCACGCAATGTATAGGTGGTATATAGGGGGAACAACAACACTAGTAAGTTATGCTTACTGTGGAATGATCAATCATTCAAGATCAAAAGGGTGACATTTACTTAAGGACAAAGTGGAGAATCAACAGGAAGGAGGGTGGAATGGAAATAGGAATCACAGGGAGGAAGTGGGGTAACTGTTCTTGTATGGAGGGGATTGCAATTATTGAGATGAAACAAAGTGGATGACTTTTTGAGTGTAAAGCTGAAGACATGCTCTGTATGCCTTTACTCAATTCATAATAAAAAGCTTTTGTTTTTGTTTTTAAAAGAAAGATAATGGAATTTTCCCACGAACTTTCTGAAGCCCCCTCGTTTGTTGTTGTTAAGGGCCGTCGAGTCAATTCCGACCCAGAGCGACATTGTATAGGGTTTCCAAGGGGAGGCTGGTGAGCTTGAACCACCGAACTTGAGGTTCAAATGGCTTTGCAGTCTTGCGCATTACTCGTAGTAACATACCTGTGATATAACTCAAACAAGAAAAAACAATACACTTTTTTCAAAATAACAAAACAAAACAACCTTTATGTGCTCTGATTATAAAAAATAAAACATGCATAAAGGAGCTCTGGTAGCATAGCGGTTACAAGTCGGGCTGCCAACCTCAAGGTCAGCAGTTCGAAACTACCAGCGGTTCCACAGGAGAAAGATGAGGCGCTTTGCTCCTGTAAAGATTTACAGCCTCAGAAACCCTGTGCAGGGTCACTATGAGTCGGAACCAACTCCACAGTACTTACCAATAACAACAATTTACAGCTTCGGAAACCCTGTACAGGGTCTACAAGCATATTACTACCACCCCGTTGAAAAATAAAAAAAGAATTTTGAACTGTGTACTTGATTTTTAAAAAGTTTTTATTGTGAACTGAGTGAAAGTTTACAGCACGGAACATCAGTTTTACATTGAACAAATTATATACTTTGTTTCATTACAGTAGTTCGAATCCCCTCCATGTACCATCAATTAAAAGTATTTTTCTCTATTCATTTAGCTCTTTTTTTTTTTTTTTTAAACACACAGGCATATATAATAATTTATACCACAAAGGGCACATTATACAAGCCTGTCTCCTGGCTGAACAGTGTACTTTAAGTGGGTGAATTTTATGGCATGTAAATTATATCTCAATAAAGCTGCTTTGGTTTTTAAAAGATAATACTTTTTCTTGCATGGAAAATACTTTTCCAAGTTGTTTATATTTTTCTGATTAGTTTATAGTGAGTTTTGCTATGTCAAAAGTTTTAATATTCACATAATCATATATATTAGGCTTTTCCTTTGTAACCTCAGGATCTGATATTATGCTGTTATTTCTTGTCTCACTTAAAACATTGTGGTAAAAAGATAAACATTTCAAGGTTGTCCACATATATAATTCAGCTATATCAATTACCTTAATCCTGTACAAACAACACCAGTAATCACTGCCAATTTTCCATCACCATGAATTCCATCACCATCACTCACTACTTCCTTCCTAAACAATGGATCTCTTTCTCCCTCATCTCCACTCCTAGTAACTACCAATAAAAACATTGATTTTTGCTATGTATACCATTACCTATTTTATATATATGGAATTATATAATAGTGGTTATTTTGTACCTGACTTATTTCACTCAACTTGTTCTCAAAGTTCATCTTTGCTGTAGCATGTATCAGGATTTTATTTCTATTTCTGGCTCCATGGCACACAACCAACCAACCAAAGATCATTTTTAAACGGCTGCAACAGTACATTGACGGGGAACTGCCAGAGGTTCAAGCAGGGTTCAGATGAGGACACAGAACGAGGGACATCATTGCTGATGCCAGATGAATCTTGACTGAAGGCAAAGAATACCAAAAAAGATGTTTACCTGCACTTTATTGACCATGCAAAGTCTTTCAATTGTGTGGATGATGACAAGTTATGGATGACATGGCAAAGAACAGGAATTCCAGAAAACTGAATTGTGTTCATGAGGCAGTCGTTCAAACAGAACAAGGAAACATTGAATGGTTTAAAATCAGGAAAGTTTTTGCCAGGGTTGTATTCTTTTACCATACTTATTCAATCTGTACACTGAGCAAATAATCTAAGAAACTGGGTTACATGAAGAAGAACATGGCACCAGAATTGGAGTAAGACTCATTAACAACCTGAGATATGCAAATGATACAACTCTGCTTGCTGAAAGGGAAGAGGCCTTAACTTACTGGTGAAGATTAAAGACCACAAACTCTAGTATGGGTTGCACCTCAATGTAAAGAAAACAATAGTCCTCACAACTGAAACAATAAACAACATCACGATAAATAAAGAAAAGACTGAGGTTTTCAAAGATTTCATTTTGCTTAGATCCGCTATCAAAGTGCATGGAAACAGCAGTCACGAAATCAAATGATGTATTGCATTGGGCAAATTTGGCGTGCCAAGACCTCTTTAAAGTGTTAATGAGCTAAGAGATGTCAATTGGAGGACTAAGGTGTGTCTGACCCAAGCCAAGGTATTTTCAATAGCCTCATATGCTTGTGAAAGTTGGACAGTGAATAAGGAAAACTGTAGAAGAACTGATGCATTTGAGTTATGGTGTTGTAGAAGAATATTAAAAGTACCATGGACTGGCAGAAAACCAAACAAGTATGTGTTGTAAGAAGTACAGCCAGAATGCTCCTTAGAAGCCAGGATGATGGAACTTCCTCTCAAACTTAGGACATGTTATCAGGAAGGCCAGTCCCTCCTGGGGAGAAAGACATCATACTAGGTAAAGTGGAGGATCAGTGAAAAAGAGGAATGGTACAGTGGTGACAGCAATGGGCTCAAATGTTACACCAATTATATGGATGGTGCAGGACCAGACACAGTGTTTTGTTCTTTTGTGCTTAGTCACTATGAGTTGGAACCAACTTGATGGCATCTAACAACAAAGGAGTAAAAATTACTGTGGAACTAAGGATTAACGAAGCTCCCACCTTCACTACCCTAAGCTTCCTTAGGGGCATAGTCTGACTTCAATTTATAAAACTGCTGTGGAATAAAGGAGATTGTAATCATTGCAATGAAATGATAAGTGTAAAAGCGATGTTCTCCCATGTAAACTAACTCTTAATTCACAATAAAAACTTTAAAAAAAGAATTAAATACATGACTTCAAGCTGAAAACAGAAGTAACGAATAAAATAGTTGAACGTAAGTCTGAAAGAAACCAAAAACATAGCTTACTGTGTTAACAAAGAACCATGCTGTGAATTCATTATGTGAATTTCTTTCTCTTATTTGTTGGCAGAATAGAAAGGAATTTTTAATAATACACATAAAGATACTTTCCTAATGGGGGAAAAAAGAAAACTCTGCCTTTCATTTCAAATGAAGTAACAAGAAAGAAGAGTGTGTTGAGATACCCTATTGTTAAGTGCTGACGAGTTGATTCCGACCCATAGCGACCCTGTATAGGGTTTCCGAGGAGAGGCTGATGAGCTTGAACCGCCGACCTTGCAGTTCAAACTACTTTGTGGTCCAATGCATTAACCCACAGCGCCACACCAGGGCTCCAAAGAAATCCTATTAGGTAATGGTGGTGGTGGAATCGTGACAGGCTCGTAGCAACCCTGTACAGGGTTTCCGAGGCTGTACATCTTTACCAGAGCAGAAAGCCTCATCTATCTCCCGCAGAACAGCTGGTAGTTTCGAACCACTGACCTTAAGGTTCGCAGCCTGATTTGTAACCACTACTACCAGAGCTCCTTTATTAGGTAATAGCTAACCATTATCAGCCTTACTTCTTTGATTCAATTGTCACAGCTGCAAAACCTGTCCAAACAGCGAGCAGGAAATAAGCTACCATCATCAGCCTCAGCAAGACTTTACCAGCTTCCTGGAGGTTTGAAGGCAGAAAAGGGAATCTTGAGTAAATTTGTGTACTCTCTACTTTATTGATAAAAACAAAACAAAACTGCTGGGGAAAAGTTCAATCTAGCCCTGGATCTTAACATCTGGCTTACTGTGTCAGACCTCCAGTTTGTGGAACTTCTGGCCAATCACCTAACCTGATTCACCAGTTCCTGCAACCCTGTGCATTAACAGCCTGTCGCCTGAACTGTCAATTATGGGTTCTGAGCTCCTGACACTACATGGGTGAGAAGACTCCTCGAGACTGAATATGAACTATGGATTTGGGGCTTGCTAGCCTCCACAACTGCACGAGGCATTGCTTGGGACAATTGCGAGTTTTGAGATGTTGCAGCATGTGGCAGTACCCTGGGACTTGAGGGAAGGGAGGAGTGGTTACCACGCCAAAATGCATGTCGAAAGTATCGAACAGTTGGAATATCTTTAACCTCCAACTCACTGGGACCAGCCTCGTGCTGATCTTTCTAAAAATTATTCATGCACCCACTAACTTTTTGAAGCCCTCCCCCCCCATGTGCATGTTCCACATTTTGTTTATATATTCATCAGCTGATGGGCATTTATTTCCAACCTTTCTCACTGTGAATAGTGCTGCATTAATTAATGCAATTCTGACATAAGGAGACCTAATGGTGCTGTAGGATAAATAGACTGCTAATCACATGGTCGGTAGTTCAAACACACCAGCCGCTCCACAGGAGATGCATAAGGCTTTCTGCTCCTGTAAACATTTCCAGCCTTAAAAACGCTATACAAGGTTGTTATCTGACGGGGTGGACTTGATGGCAGTGGGTTTGGTTTTCTGGTTTTATTCTGATATATTCTTATGGTGGTGGTTATGTGCCGTGGAGTTGGTTCTGACTCATAGCGACCCTGTACAGGAGCCTCATCTTTCTCCCAGAACAACTGGTAGTTTCCAACTGTTGACTGTGAGATTAGCAGCCCGATTCGTAACCACTATGCTACATATATCCTCTTTGGAAAATGGCATATAAATTAACTGCTTAATTCTCTACTCCCCCCACCCCCAACATGGTTCTTCTAAATTCTGTCATTTTCCTCATGGTGCCTATTTCACCATCATTTCTAACTTTACATATTTCTAACTTAAAAGCCTCGTAGGAAAGCCCTCAAATTTCAGCTTACAACCCCAGTCGCCAAATTTATCTAGAATTTCTGGGCTGTTGTAACATAATTTTCCAATTCCCAAGCTCTTGGGCTGTAACGTAAGTTTCCATTTCCCAAGCTCTTAGGCTATTAAGTTTCATGTTGCCCCCTAAAAAGGCAATCCGCCTATCCGCCCAGGCACCCCCTCATCACGGCTCAGCAACCTATCCAAGACAACCACACCCCTCCCACGACCCTTTTACCCAGCTATGGGATAAAAGCACCTAGCCTGTACGGTTAGAGGGCCTTTGACTCAGGTAGGGGGCCCCTCCCAGGTTTATCCAACAAACCTGTCCTTGTGGTTGAGCCACTCTCTCTCTTTCCGCCTCCTTCTTTAAGAACCATTTTAGCCTTTATTCGGACAAATCTACCATCAATTTGGATTCCATGCTTTTCTGCATTCTTGGAAACATGTTTAATCATATCTCTTTTCTCCTGGTTTTTCAACCTCTCCTACGTTCTTATTCTTCCTAATAGATCAAATTTAGCCCTTCTTAAGAGTTCATCCCACAGGAAAAAAAATTGTAATCCACTACAATTTGATGAACTTGACCAATACTTATGGATGTAGTAGCTTAAAAGAGAGAATGAATCTTTACAGTGAGGATCATTCCCATCCCCTCAGTACACAGGGTTGACAGCGATGGGCAACTTACACATTGGCTACCCAAAATGGGGAGGCTAAAAAGGCACAAAGTGACTGCCTTACAAGTTTTCAAGAGGGAGTCTAGTTTCAGAGAATACAAGGGAGTGGGGGGAGGTAGAATCCCCACTGAGTGGTTATCTAGATGGGACTGGTGAAAGGAGATGGGGATAAGTCTTATGGTTCAATAGTGAATAATTGCTATCAGGAATGACTGTGAATGCTGCAAATGTAAAGGTTTGTTTTGTAACAAAAGGCAGGGAGTGGTTGATCTTGCAGCCCAGGAGCAGAGGACCCTGGGATCATCAAGGGAGAAAAGAGGAGTGTGAGACCCTATCCAGAGAAGCAGCATCACCAGAGATAGAGGCAGAGACGATGAAGTGGAGAGATGGAGTGGCTGGGGACTTGAAACTCAAGGAGGAAGAGGGGCTGTGTGCTGATGGCAGAGGGGCTGGTGTGTAGGGTATACCCTTTGGTTGTTTGAATGGTTATATATTCCTGAGGGCTTTGGTGGTATACATCAAAAAACAAACAAACAAACAAAAAAAAAACCCCACAGGGATTGGAAACAAATGCTGTTGAATGATGATGTATGGAGGGGACTGTATTGTAATCATTGCAATGAAATGAAATACGACAGGATGAATGTAAAGCTGATGTTCTCCCATGTAACCTATCACTCAATTCTCAATAAAAACTTAAAAAAAATAAGAGTCCATCCCACAAACTTATGTCCCCTTCCTCAATCATTCTTTCTTGCCTTCTTGTTGTAGTGAAACTTCTGGAATGTGTAACCCATACTCACTGCTTACTGTTCTCAGTCTTATTGTCAGCTATAAGATATAAACACTCATTATTCTCCACCTAAGCTCCTGCAGACTTACTTCACATTAATCCATCACTACACTTGAGATTTTTCTTTTGTACATTGTACTTTTGGCTTCAAAAGATTTCACCAAAAGATCAAAAAGAGAGACTGGGAAAATTTTATTTGCTATGACAAATATCAGACAAGGGATGGCTGTGGTAGGATAGTGGTTATGAGTCGGGCTGCTAATCTCATGGTCAGCAGCTTGAAACTACCAGCAGCTCTGTGGGAGAAAGATGAGGCTTGCTGCTCCCATAAAGATTTATAGCCTTGGAGACCCTATACAGGGCTGCTACGAGTCGGAACTTGACTCCAAGACACATAACCACCACAACACTGCTATAAAAAAAGACAAATAACTCAGTTAAAAAATGGCAGAAAACGTATACAGACAGACACTTCACCAAGGAAGACATTCAGGCAGTCAACAAACATATGAAGAAATGTTCACAAAAATTAGCCACTGTTGTTGTTAAGTGCTGTTGAGTCATTCTGACTCATAGCGACCCTGTATAGGGTTTCCATGGAGGGGCTGGTGAACTTGAATCACCAACTGAATTTCAAACCAACCTTGCAGTCCAGTGCATTAATCCACAGAGCCACACCAGGACTCCCATTATTAAGCATTGTTGTTGTTGTTGTTATGTGCCATCCAGTCAGTTACGACCCATAGGGACCCTTTATAGAATCTCAGACTTTGCAGTTCACACCAACTTTGAAGTCCAGCACAATAACCTACAGCACTACACCAGGATGAAATGCAAATCAAAACAACAGTGAGTTATCATCTCACACCAGCATAACAGAAAACAATAAATGCTGGTGAGAGATTGGGACTCTCCTATATTGCTGGTGAAACTATAAAATGGTGCAACCACTGTACAAAACAGTATGGCACTTTCTCAGAAAAGTTGGAAATAGAAATACCCAGCAATCCCTCTACTTGGAATATATCCACAAGAAATAAGAGCCAAGACATGAGTAGGTACATATATGCATACCGATGCTCCTCACAACACTATTAACAATAGTAAAAAGATGGAGACAGCCTAAACGCCCATTAATGGAAGACTGGATAAACAAACTTTGGTACATACTCATAACGGAATATACTATACAACACTGAAGAACAATGATGAACATGCTTAACACCTCATATCATGGGTGAACCTGAAGGACATCATGCTGAGTGAAATTAATCAATCACAAGAGGACATATATTGTATGAGGCCACTAATGTAAAAACTCAAAAAAGGGTTTTCATACTAAAAGAAACATCCTTTGATGGTTACCAGGGATGGGAGAGTAATTCACTGCCTACAGGGTTGTTGTTGTTGTTAAATGCCGTCAAGACAATTCCAACCCATGGCGACCCTGTTTAGGGTTTCCAAGGAGCAGCTGGTGAGCTTGAACCACCGATCTTGCAGTTCAAATGACTTTGCAATCTGACGCATTAACCCACAGCATCTATAGGGTAGATGCATGTTAATTCAGGTGATGGGGGAGGGCAATATATAAGAAAAGGGAGGTTGACAGAAGAATGATGAAGATAGGTGAAGACACAAGGTTAAAGGGACTAGAAGTCAACAGAGTTATGTACACAACCTGAACAAGTGTTCTGCAGGTAGATAACATGGACAAAGTCTGAATGGGTATGGAGGAAGAGTGAGAGTCTATCCACAAATATATAAGGGTTTGAAAGGATATTTGTTCATGGGTATTTACCTTTGCTGTAACCACAACTATGAATATGGTGGAGCATACAGTGGGCAAAATGATGAAACTTAGATATTATCAAACTTCTTGAGTCCTGGTGTGGTGCTGTAGGATAAGCACTGGACCGGTAACCAAAAGTTCAGTGATTCAAATCCACCAGTTGCTCCTCAGAAATCCTATACAGGGTTGCTGAGTCAAAACCGACTCCACAGCACTTAACAACAATAATTACCTTTGCTGCAAACACAACTATGAATGGGGTGGAACATACAGGAGGCAAAATAATGAAAACTTTTTAGCTATTATCAACTATGTTAAGGCAATGAGTTTCTGGGTCTTGTGGCTCAGGAGACACCATGGTCAACTGGCATAACATAGTCCATGAGGGCAGTGTTGTTTCTACATTGTATTTTAGTGAGTAGTGTCTGGTATCTTAAAAGTTCATAAGCAGCCATCTAAGGTGCAACTAGTGGGCCCTCCACGTGCAGAAGAAAGAAGAGTGATGAGAACTGAGGATGCTTGCATTCAATTAGTCCAGTGGAATAATGAAACATGTGATCATTAGTCTCCACGACTCTGAGACCAGAAGGACTAGTGCCCAGCTACCAATACCAACTGCTATGAAAGACATCACATTAAAAGGTCCTGGATAGAGTGGGTGAAAATGTGAAACAAAACTCAAAATTATAAAACAAAGATCAGAGAACAACCAGAAAGAAACTCAGTAATGCTACAGAGGAACTTAACAACATAATCAACCAACTTGACCTCA
>NW_006408568.1:12611066-12612336 GCF_000296735.1 Chrysochloris asiatica | reverse complement strand
CATTAGAAACCACACAGGGGAAGTCACAACAGAACCAAACGAAATCAAAAAGATAATAACAAAATACTATGAAGAGCTATACTCCAACAAATTTGAAAATCTGGACGAGATGGAGACATTTCTAGAAAAACACGACCTACCTAAACTTACTCGGACCAAAGTAGAAAATTTGAACAAACCCATAACAAAAGAAGAAATTGACCAGGTCATCAAAAAACTCCCGACCAGCAAAAGCCCAGGACCAGATGACTTCAAGGCTGAGTTCTACCAAACATTCAGAAAAGAACTGTCACCAATTCTACAAAAATTATTCCGGAACATAGAAGAGGATGGAAAACTCCCTAATACTTTCTATGAAGCAAGCATAACCCTCATACCAAAACCAGGGAAGGGCATCACTAAGAAAGAAAATTATAGAACAATATCCCTCATGAACATAGATGCAAAAATCCTCAACAAAATCCTAGCCAACAATCAAAAAAATAATACATCGTGACCAAGTCAGTTTCATAAAAGGGATGCAAGAATGGTTCAACATTAGAAAAACGATAAGCATAATCCATCATATAAATAAGAAAAAGGAAAAGAACCACATGATCATATCAATCGATGCAGAAAAGGCATTTGACAAAATCCAACATCCATTCCTGATAAGAACACTCAACAAAGTAGGAATTGAAGGGAAATTCCTCAACATAATCAAGAGAATATATACAAAACCAACAGCCTACATCACGCTCAATGGAAAGAAACTGAAAGCCTTCCCCCTGTGAACAGGAAACAGACAAGGATGCCTTTTATCACCGCTCCTATTCAATACTGCGCTGGAAGTTTTAGCTAGAGCTATATGACATGATAAAGAAATTAAAGGCATCCGAATTGGCAAAGAGGAAGTAAAACTCTCCCTATTTGCAGACGATATGATCCTATACATAGAAAACCCCAAAGATTCAGTAAAAAAAACTATTAGACCTCATCAAAAGATTCAGCAAAGTGTCAGGGTATAAGGTTAACATACAAAAATCTATTGGATTTCTCCACAGCAACAGCAATAGCGATGAAAAGGACATTAGGAAAGCAACACCATTCACAATAGCCACACAAAGGATGAAATACTTAGGAATAAACATAATCAGAGAAACAAAGGACTTATACAAAGAAAATTACAAAGCACTACTACAAGAAACCAAAAAAGACCTACAGAAGTGGAAGAACATACCATGTTCCTGGATAGGAAGACTCACCATTGTGAAAATATCAATATTACCCA
>NW_006408568.1:12587271-12603826 GCF_000296735.1 Chrysochloris asiatica | reverse complement strand
TAGAATCTCCAGTGAGTAGTATCCAATCTGTCCAGCGGGGCAGATGAAATGAAATGCAGATGGATCTCTTGTGATGCAATAGTGAATAATTGTTAACAGGACTGATTGTGAGGGTTGAAAATGTAAAGGTAGATGTTTTATAGCAAGGAGGGGAGTGATTAAGTTTACAGTCTAGGAGCGGAGGTCCCTAGGAGCATCAAGGGAGAAGAACAGAGAGCGGGACCCTACCCAGAGAAGCAGTGATGCCTGAAATGGAGGCAGAGACCATGACATGGAGCAATGGAGCAGCTGGAGACTTTAGACCCAGAGAGGGAGAGAGACTGTGTGCTGAAGACCTGAGGGGTAAGGGGGAAGGATTCCATGGAGGAGATTATAACCATGGCAATAAGACGATATATGATAGAATGAATGTAAAACTAATGTTCTCCTATGTAAACTATCACATAATTGACAATAAAACATTAAAAAAAAAAAAAAAAAGTGGATGTGGGTTTATCCATTTTAATTTTTTCCTTAATTAAAACTTGCCAGAAAAAAATTTGTAGTTTTGGTGAAAGTTTGTTAAAATAGCAAATTAGGTTCCCATGAAAAACTTTCTATACATACTTTTACATTTGATATTTTAAATTTGGTATCAATAGTTGATTTATGAATCCCCTGAAACTTTATGTATATGAGTACATTTTTTTCTGGAAATACTAAGATTTATAAGAATACAAGACCACAAAATGGTATTTCTTTCTCATGGAAAACATAACAATCTTTTAAAAATGTAAATCTGATCATGCCATTGACTTTATTTCAAGTCTTTTAGTATCACCTTGAGAAAATGAAGAGCTTTCAAAAGAGGGTGGAAAAATCCCATTTTTCCGGAAACTTTTTGAAACCCCCTCATAAAACCCAAATTATTTGCCATGGCATACACACCTTCCTCATCATGTAGCTATTACCTTTACTGAATATTCTCTTCATTACCTCCTCCTTGCTCTTAGTCCTATCCCCTACACAGCTAGCTTCTATTCACAGTGTACTAGCTATGATACCCAACACTCATCCTGCTCTTTTGCTGTGATGACTTTTTACATGCTTTTTCTTGTAATTAAAATCACCTATTCAACCCTCACCTCTGCTATTTGAGCTGGTCCTCCAACTCTTAGGAATTATAACAGAGGATAATTTCTGGTTCTTTCTAGTTAGGATTAAGTTTCCCTCTTATGTGCATCTATGGCATGTTGTTGTAGCACTGTGGAAAAAAGCAATGGACCACAAGATCAGTTTGTACCACAAGGACAGTGGTTCAAATTCACCAGCTGCTCCTTGGAAACCCTATACAGGGTCGCTAAGAGGCAGAACCAACTCAATGGCACTTAACAACATAATTGTAAGGTGCCTTGGTGACACTGTAGGATAAGCACTGGGCTACTAACTGAAAGGTTGGCAATTCAAGCTCACCAGTCACTCTGTAGTAGAAAGATGAGGCTTTCTGTTCTCATACAGCTGTACAGTCAGAAGCCCTATTCATGGGTTGCCATGAGTTGGAATCTACCTGACGGCAGTGGGTTTTTCTTTGTTTTGTTTCTTAAATTATAATTATCAATTTACTGATCGTTTTTCCCTACTAGGCTACAAATTCTTAAAAAGCTGTTGTTAAGTGCTGTCAAGTCGGTTCTGACTCATGGCAACCCTGTATAGAGTTTCCGAGGAGTTGGCGGTGGGTTTGAATAGACTGACCTTGTGATTAGCAAGCAGTTCAGTACTGATCCTATAGAGCGACAAAGTAGGAACAATATTTTACATCTTTATATTCCAAGTTTCTAGCACTCATATATTTTCAGAATAAAGTATACCACATTCTCTTTTTAAGCCACTGCAAACTAGTATATAACTAGAGAAACCATCTAAGATCAATATGCTCTGCTCATTACCAAATTTAATGGTCTATTCATTTCTCATCTATAGCTCTTCAGTCCTTTTCTTACTTGACCCAGTCAGCAATATTTAACAAAGCTCATCACCTCCTTCTTGAAATCTTTTCTTCTTAAATATGTTACTCTGTTAAAATGAAAGTTTATACAGTAAATTGGTTTCCCATTTAACAATTTCTACACAAATTATTCAGTGATATTGGTGACATGTTTCACAATGCGTCATCATTCTCATTCATTTTATTCTAGTTGGACCATTTCCAGTACTATAGTTCCCCTGCTACTGTGCTTTCTCATCTTTGTTTTGAACCTGTTGGTCTCATCTATGAAGGGGCTTCAAAAAGTTCATGGAACCATGGAACAAATGAATTAAAATAAAGTTCATCCATCAACTTCCTCAGAGACTCCTTTCCAGATAATTTTTTAAAGATATTCACTACTCACAGATGATAAATTTTATTGTATGAGCCAATTTGTTAATTAGTTAAAAGGTGACTTTAAGAAATCATTTCAGTTTAAGGTTAAAGGAGTATTTCAGGTTAATCGTTTCAACCAGTCTAGAAAGTCTAGACTTTTAAAAAATTGAACTCTTCCTCAAGGGTGGGACATTACCAATTGAAAAGACATGCAGGCCAACCCAGAACCAGAATGGCTAGAGGAACAGAAGAAAGACCAATGGCGGCAGGGCAGGGTACTAGACTGTTTGGCTATGACAATATGAAACAAACTGTTTGCCCTAGAGCCATCAAGGCAAGAAAAGTCAGCCCATCCAGGTAAACCCCTTTCTAAGACTGAAACTCAAAAGGGAACACATGAACAGTCTTGTATGCTCACTGGAGACCATCCTGGCCAACTTGTGAATGGAAGTGGGGGAAATGCAGTAAAGAAGACATGGGCTAAGACTGGCCATAATCCATAGATGCCCGATGACCCTGAGATGAGAGAGACGACGAGCTGGCTGGGTTGAAGTTCAGGAAGAGGTATGAACTCCTGAGCCCAAAGACATTGACCTAGCCACTAGGGACTAGAGTTAAGAATGAAGCAGCCAGCTGATCTGTAAGGGGGAAGGCATGTGAGAACTCCCAGACTTGCAGGGAGTACCCATTTAACCTAGCTTGATGGCTTGCAGACCAGAATTTGACCAGATAAAGAAGTATGATACAGGGAGCGAGTGTAAATTGCTACAACATGATCAGCTGGACCTTTGCTTATGGAAGAAGTTGCCCCAAACTCCAATCGACTAGGGAAGGATTCTTCATATCAAGGATCAAGCATATTTCCTTAGTACATTGGGTTGATAGGAGCAGGCAACTTAGACTTCAGCTATCAAAATTGTGGGGTTATAAAGACATGAAGTGGCTGGCTGGCTTTCATGAGGGTTCTCAGTATCAGAATGAGGGGAGTTAGACAGAAACCCTACTGAATAGTTTTCCTCTTGTACTGATGGGTCGGGTGATGAGGAGGATAGGATATTATGATTCAGTTGTGAATAATTGTTTTCAGGCCTAATGGTGATTGTCACAACTGTAAATGTAGAAGAAGTGTAACTAAAAGAACAGTTAATTTGTCATTTCAGGAACAGTGGACCCTAGAACTGCCAAGGGAAGAACGTGGAGGAACAAGGGACCCTAACCAGAAAAACAGGGACAACAAAGATGGTGGCAAAGGCAATGGTATGGAGAGACAAAGCAACAGGGGACTATAGGCCCACGGGCTGAGAAAAGCAGTGTGCCTGCGAGCAGGAGGCTGGCTGGTAAAATGTGCCCTTTGGACATTTAAACGAATATGTATTTTCAATGTGGTATGTGTACATCAAAAAAAAAAGGGTAAAAAAATAAACATTGTTGGCTAAGGGTACATAGAGAGGATTGTAATCATTACTATGACTTGCTGAATGTAAGGTGATCTGCCCTTTAAGCCTCCACTCACTCAATATACAATAAAAGCTTTAAATAAAATTTTTGTTGTTGTTTGAGTTCTGTTCCATATTTTTCTCCTCTTCTATCTGGATCCATCTATTGTAGCCCTGATCTGAGGGTCATAGTGAGAGCTGAGCACCATCTAGTCTTAATTGGTCTCAGGGTAGATGGTTCATGTATATTATTAGTTCTGTTGACTACTTTCTTCTCTGAGTCTTTGGTTTTCATCTTTCTCTTTTGTTCCAGATGAATACAATCAATAGCTATATATTAAATAGCCACTCATAACGTTTAAGACCCAGACACTACTCACCTCACTGGGATGTAGAGCGTACACTTTTTGAACTATATTATGCCAATTAACTGAGTTATCCCACAAGATTACAGTCCTAAATCTTCAAACCCAGAAAACCAATTTCATGAGGTGTTTGCTTGTATCTCAGAAGTATCTGTAACTAGGTTCCCTATATAGTTTATTTTTTATTGATATGGACTGGTCAGTGTTTCGTTCTGTTGTGCATAGGGTCGCTATGAGTCGGAACCGACTCAATGGCACCTAACAATAACAACATATACATATCTGTAAGGAGCTCTGGTAGTGTAGTGGATTACAAGCTGGGGTAGTAACTGCAAGGTCAGCAGTTTGAGTCTACCAAAGGTTCTGCAGAAGAAAGATGAGGTTTACTGCTCCAGTAAAGACTTCAGCTTTGGAAACCCTACACACAGTAGCTATGAGTCAGAACCAACTCCAACACATATAACCCTTACCACCACCACCACATACATATGTATGTATATAGGTACACGCCTATAGATACATCTATCTGTGCACACATGTTGTTGTTGCCACATAGTCATACCCACATATATATGCCTATGTACATATATGTGTAATCACACACATATTTTTGGTTGTTTCTGTAAAAAAGTTTCATTGCCCTTAAAATCTCCCATGTTCACTTATTTATTCATCCTTTCCCTACTCCCCCAGTTCCAGGCAACCACTGATCTTTTTACTGTCTCTATAACTTACTTTATAGGGAATGTCATAAAGTTCTAGTATACGGTATGTTGCTTTTCCAGACTGTCTTCTTTCATTTGTTATTGTTGTAAGTGGCTGTTCAGTCAATTCTGATTCATGCTGACCCCTCTGTACAGAGTAGAGCTGCTCCACAGGGCTTTCAAATCTGTGACCCTTTAGAAGCAGATGGATAGACCTGTCTTCTGAGGCACCTCTGGATATGAACCACCAACCTTCTGGTTGCTGGTCAGTACTTAACCACCTGGACTCCACCAAGAGACTTCTTCACTGAGCAATGTGCATTTAAGGGTTCTCCATGTCTTTTGATCGTATAGAGTATTTTTGTACAACAACTTGTTCATTCGTTCACCTACTGAAAGATAGTGTTTCCAATTTTGGCATTTATGAATAAAGAATCGGTGTGCATATTTTTATGTAAATATAAATTTCAATTAATTTGAGAAAATACCTGGATTGTATGGTTAGCCTATGTTTAGCTGTCAGGATGCCTTCTAAATTGGCTATATCATTCTGCATTCCCACTAAGAATGAAGAAGAGAGCCTGTTGTTCCACATCCTCTCTAGTATGTGGTTTTATCAGCGTTTTTGATTTTCACCATTCTAATAGGTAGGTAGTAACATCTCATGGTGTTTTTAATTTGCCTGATGTCATATAGTGCTGAGCATCTTTTCATATGCTTACTTACCATTTGTATATCTGCTTTGGTGAATATCTGTACAGACCTTTTGTCCATTTTTAAATTAGGGTATTTGCTTTCTTATAGTTGAGGTTTAAAGAGTTCTTTGTAGATTTTGCAGGATCCCTGGTGACACAGTGGGTTAAACATTGGGCTGTTAACTATAAGTTTGGCAGTTCAAACTCACCAGCAGCTCCACTTCATCAAAGATGAAGAAACTCTCTGTTCTTACAAAGATTCAGTCTTGGAAACACTATGGAGTAAGTACTTCTACTCTGCCCTCTAAGGCTGCTATAAAATAGAATGGACTCAATAGCAGTGGGTTTCATCTGGTTTTATATATGTTAGACACAAGTCCTTTATCAAGTAAGTTTTCTGCAAATATTTTTTCCCAGTCTATGACGTGTCTATTCATTGGTCCACCAGTTACTATATGATCTGGCTCCAGCCATTTCTCCAACCTCACCTCCTACTATTGTCCCTCTTGCTTCACTCTACTCTAGTCATTCTGGTGGCTTTGCAGTCACTTCTTGTTCCTCTCTGCCTAGACCACTCTTTCCCTAAATAGTCACATAACTTAGTTTCTTAATTTCTTCAAATCTCTGCGCAAATGCCACCATTATCATCAGAGGCTTTTTCTTGTTATCTTTTAAAAACAGCCACATAATCTTCATTAACCTCCCCCTCAGCTCTATTCCCCATTGAGTCACTTTCTAGTTAGAGTGAGCCGTTGTTGTTGTTACGTGCTGTTGAGTTGTTTCTGACCCATAGTGACCCTCTGTAGTGTTTCCGAGGAGCAGCTGATGAGTTTGAACAGCCGATCTTGCAGTTCAAACCGACCTTGCAGTCTAGTGCATTAACCCACTGTGCCACACCAGAGTAAAACTGCCCCATAGGGTATTCTAGGCTACAATCTTTATGGAGGCAGATTGTTAGGTCTTTCTGCCAGGTACCTGCCAGGTGGTTTTGAATCACCAACCTTTTGGTTAGCAGCTGAGTGATTAACTGTTGCACAACTAAGACTCCTTTCATCCCCTTTGCCATGTTTTAGTTTTCTTCACAGCATCGCTATCTGGTAAGGTATATATGTGCTTAATTATTGTCTTTCTCCCCTCACCAGAATACAAGAGCAGGATCTACATCAGTTATGCTCACTACACTTCCCAGAATCGGTAACATTCTGATAAAGGGCAGGCGCTCAACAAATGTTTACTGAATGAATTTTTAACACTATCTTCACTTGAGCTTTTCAAGATGGTATTCCCATTTCCCTTATATACTCTTTTCTGGTCCTCCTACTTCTCAGTCATCTTTTTGTATCTCCACTACCTCTTAAATGGAGGCTGTAATTAGTATACAGGTTTCAGGTATATTCAGGTTAAGTGTTTCCCTAAACTTCAAACTAAAAAAAATCAGTATCTAATGAAAAAGTCTGGGAGACCCTGGGTGGTGCAAACAGTTAAGTGCTCAACTACTAGATGAAAAATTGGTAGTTTAAGTTCATCCAAAGGTGCCTAAGAAGACAAGCCTAGCAATCGATCTCCTTCCAAAAGGTCAGAGCCTTGAAAACCCCATGGAGCAGTTGTTGTTTGTGCCATCAAGATAAATGGAGTCACTTGAGTCGGAATCAACTCTACTGCAATCAGCAACAATGAAAAAACCCCTCTGCAAAGTAATTTACAATGGATTGATAAATTACTGTTGATTAAGTATGGTGCTTTCCTATTTCTAAGAAAGGGATCAGAATATCCAGGCATGACTGGAATGTAAATTACGTAAGTGACTCCAGTTTATCGAAAACAATAATATTAAGTAGGGCACAGTAACTTTTGAGGAGATGGAGCAGAGGTAAAATTATCTGGGCTGATAACCTCAAGGTCAGCAATTTGAAATGACCAGCTGTTCCGCAGGAGAAAGATGAGGCTTTTTGCTCCTGTAAAGATTTACTGCCTCAGAAACCCTATGCAGGGTCGCTATGAGTCAAACCAATTCCACGGCACATAACGACCACCACCAGTTATTATCTATAAAAACTGACAATAGTTAGCATTTATTGACAGCATTCTGCATATAGACACCATAACACCCAATCCACTGCTGTTGAGTGAATTCCAACTTAAAACGACACTATAAGACAGTGTAGAACTGCCCCATTGGGTTTCCAAGGCTGTCCATCTTTAAGGAAGCAGACTGCCACACCTTTCTCCTGCAGAGTGGCCGGGTTTGAACCACTGACCTTATGGTTAGCAATTGAGTGTTTAACCACTGCCCCATAAGAGCCCCTATGGGCACCAAACTAATCACTTAACAGGCATTATTTTATTGAATTATAATTTATATTAAGTGGGTACTATCATCTTGACTTTACAGATGAAGATAAAGGCTTAAATAACAGCACACAAGCAGTTTTTTTAACCTAAGAAAACACCCTGTTGCTATAAGGTTGATTCTGATCAAGGCAACCATGTGTGTTACAGGACAGAACTGCTTCATAAGGTTATCTTGGTTGGAATTTTCACAGGGCAGTTCATCAGATTCTTTTCACAGTGGCAGGGTGGGCTCAAACTGCTAACTTTTAGATTAGTTGTTGTTGTTGTTAAGTGTCATTGAGTCGATTCCAACCCATAGCGACCCTGTGTAGGATTTCCAAGGAGCAGCTGGAGAGCTTGAACAGCCGACCTTGCAGTTCAAACGGCTTTGCAATCTTGCACATTAACCCACAGCGCCACACTATTTGTGCCACTCAGGTTATTTGAACCTACCAACTCTAATATTATAATGAGAAAGCAACGTACTTTCTTTACACAGCAACTCTTCTACAACTTTCTGAAACCCTCATCCTTGCAAAGTTAATTATTTTAAAGTCAATGACTAAATATATATATATATTTGTTGTTGTTAAGTGCCAATGAGTTGGTTCTGACTCATAGTGACAATGAATAGTTCAAACCGAGCTTGTGGTTGAGTTCTTATCCCCTCATAGTGACAATGAATAGTTCAAACCGAGCTTGTGGTTGAGTTCTTATCCCACAGGCCACGCCAGGAATCCATCTCTCGCTCTATATATACGTATGTGTGTGTGTGTGTGTATATATATATATATATATGTGTGTGTGTATATATATATATATTTGTTGTTGTTGTTGTTAAGTGCCGTTGAGTCGGTTCCGACCCATAGCGACCCTGTACAGGGTTTCTGAGGGTGTAAATCTTTACGGGAGTAGAAAGCCTCATCTTTCTCCCATGGAGCGGCTGGTAGTTTCGAACCGCTGACCTTAAGGTTCGCAGCCGGATTCATAACCACTACGCTACCAGAGCTCCATCTATATATATATATATAAGCTTGAACCACCAACCTCACAGTTCAAATGCAGTCTGACGCATTAACCCACAGCACCACACCAGGACTCCTGTATGTGTGTGTGTATAAATTAAATACATATATGTATGTATGTATACACACACACACACACACATATAGTGGTGGTTATGTGCCGTCGAGTCAGTTCCAACTCATAGTGACCCTGCCTAGGATTTCCAAGGCCGTAAATCTTTACGGGAGCAGAAAGTCTCATCTTCTCATCTTTCTCCCGCAAATAGCTGGTAGTTTAGAACTGCAGACCTTGAGGTTAACAGCCTGACTTGTAAGCACTGTGCTACCAGAGGTATGGTGCTGTGGGTTAGTGGGCTGGACTACAAAGTTGGTTTGAACTGCAAGGTCGGCATTCAAGCTCACTAGTAGCTCCTTGGAAACCCTATACTGGGTCATTACGGCCCGGAACCCACTCGGCGGCACTTAACAACATATATATGTATATGTTGTTGTTAAGTGCTGTCGAGCTGGTTCCTACTCATGGCGATCCAGTATAGTTTCCAAGGCTGTAAATCTTTACCGGAGCAGAAAGTTGTATCTTTCTCCTGCTGATCTGTGGGCTGGTGGGCTCGAATTGCAGACTTTGTGGTTCTCAGTCCAGTGCTTATCCTATAGAACCACCGCACTCTCTCCCACGGTTTCTGCATATATACATATATATATGTGCAGGTGCACACACACACATATATTGTGGCAGTATAGTATAAGCACTGGACTGCTAACTACCAGTTCAGCAGTTCAAACCCACCTACAACTCCGTTGGAGAACAATGAGGCTTTCTGCTCCTATAAAGATTTAGGAGTCAGAATCGACTCAGTGGCCGTACGTTTGATATTTATATATGTGGGTTTATATATATATATATATATATATAAAATGAAGAAGCTCAGGTAGCGTCGTGGGTCACGAGTTGGGCTGCTACAGACAAGGTGAGCAGTTCGAATCTATCTGCTGCTCCGTGAGAAAAAGATAAGGCTTTCTGCTCTTGTGAAGATTTTCAGCCTCGGAAACTCTATACAGGGTCGCTATGAGTTGGAACCGACTCCACGGCACACTACTACCTTATTTAAGGAGCGCTGGTGGCGCTGTAAGATAAGCATTGGACTTCAAGGTTGGCGGTTCAAACCCACCAGCCATTCCTCGGGAGAAAGACGAGGCTTTCTGCTCCCATAAAGATGTCCAGCCTCCGAAACCCTATCCAGGGTTGGCTGGTTATATCTATATATGTTGTTGTTGGGTTCTGAATCATAGCCACAGAGTCATAAATATAGTGGTTTGTTGTTGAAGTGCCTGTAGGAGAACCAGCAGCCACTCCTCGGAAACCCTACACAAGGTCGCTCTGGGTTAAAACTGACTCGACAGCACTTAACAACCACAAGCACCATCAAGTCGGGGTTTTTAAGCGCTTTTTTTTCTTCTTCTTCTTCTTCATTTCAACCCTTGCTTTGAAGCTACAAATTTGGCGCCCACGCCCCCAACTGACAATTCCTCTTACCCTGCTCTCCTCATAGGAATTTTTATATAGGTTTGATTTCAGGGTGTGAATTTTGAAACCAGGCAAAACCCCGATCCGTAACGACGTGTTCCACCGCAGAACTAAAATACTGCCCTGTTTCCTAAGCTCCCTCCTTCCCCACCCCCGCGAGGGAAGGAAGTCAGAGACAGTTGACAACTTTCGCATTCCCGGCGCCCCTTCCCCCACTGGGTTCGCAGGGCTGGGAAGCTAGCTGCTTGGGGCCTAAGGCTGGACACTGGTTAAACTCCGAGCTGCCAGTCGCTGCAGCCGGCCTGGGCACTTACCTCTGCTCGGGGTCTGGCCCGGCCTGGGAAGTGTCGGTCGAAGGGTCGGCGGCGCCAGACTTACAGAGCGTAGAGGTCCTCCGGCTTCGCCTCCGCGGCTGGGGCTGCTGCTGCGTCGCCAGCTCTGGATCCATGGCATGGAAGAGGGGGGGTTGGGCGGCGGGGCGGTGGGCTGGGTGCCCGGGAGATCTCGAGGAGCGGGCACCGTGCCCGGCAACTTTTGAAAAGGAGAAAAGTTCCTGTCAGGAGAAAGCTACCGCTGCCATCAACATCGGGGGTTTGAAAATGGCGGCTGCGCAGAGCTCAGCCAATCAGGGAGTAGTAGGCGGTTGCTAAGAGATTTGGAGTCCCGCCTCCACATTCCAAACCCAATGCTCTCAAGTGGATTCTGACTCTGACGGTATTGACCCTATAGGACAAGAGTAGGGTTTCCAAGGCTGGTGTGGCTCTGTGGGATAATGCACTGGACCTCAAAGTCGGTTTGAGCAGAAAGGTCGGCGGTTCAAATTCACCAGCCGCTCCAAAACAACAACAACAAACCTTACCACAGGAAGGAGCTCTGGTTAAGTGCCATTGAGTCGGTTCCCATAGCGACCCTTTCCGAGGAGCGGCTGGCGAACTTGAACCGCCAACATTGCAGTTCAAACAGCTTTGCAGTCTGGCACATTAACCCACAGGGGCACACAGGTACTGGCTTACTTGCTAGACTGTTAATAGCAGAGTCTGCAATTCAAATCTACCAGTCGTTCTTTCTGACTTCAACGCTAAATCCCTAATGCAATGCAAAGAGGAGAGCTACTTTGCTGTCTTACTAGAACCTTTATCGGACATCTTGTGTGGCTCTGTAAGATCGGCATTGGACTGTGAACCACAAGGTCAACAATACAAACTCACCAGCTGCTCCTCAGAAACCCTATACACAAAGTCGCTGTGAGCCGATGGCACTTAACAACAACAACAAGGACCTTTATTACTGGTCAGGGCAAACTCACTGTGCAAGAATTTTAGATCGCTACGTAATTCTTACAGGAGCTCTGGTAGCACCGTGATTAATCAATCAGCTGCTAATCAAAAGTCAGGAAAAAGCTGGAGATGTACTCACGTGTAGATACCCAAACCGAACCCACTATGATTCTGACCCATAGTGACCCTAGACGACATCGGGTTTCCAAGGCTTTGGTAGTGTAGTAGTTACGAATCGGGGTGCGAACCGCAAGGTCAGCAGTTCGAAACTACCAGCTGCTCCGCGGGAGAAAGATGAGTCGTTCGGCTCCCGTAAAGATTTACAGCTTCGGAAACCCTGTTCAGGGTCGCTATGAGTTGGAACCGACTCGACGGCGTTTAACAACAACAATAACAACAAATTTTACAGAGGCAGATTGTCACATCTTTCTTACAGAGGAGTTGCTGCTGGGTTCGGACTGCTGACCTTTTGCTTAGCAGCTAAGCGTTTTAGCCACAGTGCCAATAAGGTTTTTCCTGTAAAGATTATAGTCTTAGAAACCCTATGGGACAGTTTTCCTCTGTCTGACAGGTGTCCATGTGGTACTATAGTATAAGCAGAGGACTGCTAACTAAGTGGTTCAAACCCACCAACTGCTCCTTGGAAACCCTAAACTGGTTCACTTTGAGTTGAAATTTACTCTTTAGCAAATGACTTGAAGGCGCTTAACAACAAACAGCATCACTCTAAATTGGAATTTGCTCTTCAGCAATGGGTGGTGGGAGTAGGTATTTCTTGTATGGGGAGAAGAGTGGTTGAAAGTAATGATCTAAAATAAGGTTTGGTCATTGGCCATATGCACGTGAAATTATTCATGCTATACAAAAAGATAATTATCCAAAGTATAGGAGATATGTTCTCTGAGCTGTCTCTTGTGAACTACAGGAATCTAATTATGTACTCTCTCCTCTTATCCAGTCAGAAGAGACGATTGCTCCTTAGCAAAACATAATGAAATTGTCTGTATCCTCTAATTTTAAGATAGCAAATGACAGCAAATTTATCAATTTTCCCCCCATTTAATGTTTTTATCAAATATCAGTTGAATGTATGTGGATGGATTTTCTCCTGGGTTCTCAATTCTGTTTCATTGACCTATATATCTTTTGTTGTACCAGTACCAGACTGTTTTGATCACTTTGGCTGTGTAGTAAAATTTGAGACCAGAGAGTGAGAGACCTCCAACTTTATTCTTCTTCTTAAGCAATGCTTTACTCTTCTGAAGTCTCTTTTCTTTCCATATAAAGTTAGTGATCAATCTTTCTGTGTCTTCAAAGAATTATGTTGGAATCTGGATTGGAATTGAGTTATATCTATAGATTGCTTTGGGTAGTGTTTGGGTAGTGTTAATATTTTCACAATGTTAAATCTTCCTATCAATGACCATGGTACAGTCTCCATTTTTGTAAGTCTCTTTTGGTTTCTTTTAATAGTGTTTTATAGCTTTCTTTGTATAGATCCTTTGTTTCTCTGGTTAGATTTGTTCCTAAGTGTTTCATATTTTGAGTGGCTATTGTAAATGAAATTATTTTCCTAATTTCCTTTTCAGAACTGTGTTTATTATCATAGAGGAATTCAACTGATTTTTGTATATTGATCTTGTACCGTGCCTCTTTCCTAAATCTTTCAAGGAATTCCAATAATTTTCTTGCTGAGTCTTTGGAATTTTCTAGTATAAAATCATATCATCTGCAAATGGAGTTTTACTTTTTTTTTTTTTTGCCAACTTTGATACTTTAAATTTGCTTTTATTACCTTGAAGCTCTAGCTAAAACTTCTAACACAATTTTGAACAGGAGTAATGATAAAGGGCATCCTTCTCAGGTTACTGTTCCCAAACAGGAATAATGTTGGCTTTCGGATTTGTGTATACACTCTTTATTAGGTTGAGGAATTTCCCTTCAGTTCCTACTTTGTTGAGCGCTTTTATCAGAAGTTTGTCAAATGCCTTTTCTGCATCAGTTGATATAGTGATGTGGTTCTTTGTTTTGTTTTATGTGTATGATGGTGGTGGTTGTGTGCCACTCAGTTGATTCTGACTCATAGTGACTCTGTATAGGGTTTCTATAAATCTTTACACAACAGAAAGCCTCATTTTTGTCCTGCAGAGTGACTGGCAGATTTGAATTGCTCATCTGGTTAGTAGGCCAGCTTGTAATCAGCTATGCTTCCAGAGCTCCATATGTGGTGGATAACTTTCATTGTTTTTCTAATACTGAAGCCTCCTTGCATCCTTGGTATGAATCCCACTTGGTCATGAGGAAATAAAGAAATGGGCTATGGCTGCCATTTCAATAATCCAACTGTGATACCCAGACCTGGGATAAACACCTTTTTTCTTTCTATAGTTCCGTTTTCCTGTCCCTCTTTTCTGCTATTATATTCTTTTTTTCTAATTTCTAATTTTTTTTTATTTCTCTTTTTATTGTTGGTTCATTGTTTGTTTATTCTGTTTCATTTGTATGTGTGTATGTGAGGGGTTTTTCCTTCATTGCTACTCAACAGAAGACAGCAACAGTGCTTATGTAGCCCAGTCACAGCCACATCTCCTACAGTTCCATCCACTGGGAAAGAGCCAATACTAGCTCCTATACCACCTGAACAGTGATAGGCCACAGCCAACACCCGCCAAACCCACCCTAAACTGCAGTGCATGACTGGAGAATAGTGTACATACTTCCATTATCTAACTATACCCACAGGAGACAGTTGATAAGAGCCTAAGAAAACATCAATATACAATCATTAATTAAATACAAATATGACAATACCACAATGTCCTGGAAACAACAGACAATTGTAGTTCACACTAAGAAACAAGAGAGAATGGCTCAAACAAATGACCAAGATGCAGAGCCAGGAAAATGTTTCTGAAAGAGAAAAGGTAATGGAACTAACTGAAAAAAGTATATTATTTAGGTACCTTTGAAGGATTGACAGAAATATCAAGGAAAGAAAGAACACAAAAAAGTACTTAAGAAGAATTCAGGAAAACACTACAAAAAAAAGAAAACCCCACAAAATTTTGAAAACTTTGAAACAATACAAAACCTGAAATTAGAAATCCTGAAGATTAAGTATAATATTTCAGAAATGGACAATACATTCATAAAGGAAAAGGATGAGATTAGAAGCAATGGAATCCTGAATTAGTGAGTTTGAAGATAAATCTCTCAATCCTATTAAGCTAGTGAAAAACAACAACAACAAAAAGAATGAAAATATCCAAATAAGATATTATCTCAAACCAGCATTAATAGCGAAGTTCAAAAGACAGAAAATACCAAATGCTGGCAAGGTTCTGGAGAGACTGGGACCCTCCTACATTGCTGGTGGGACTATAAAATGGTTCGATCACATAATGCTGAGTGAAATAAATAAATCACCAAAGGACAAATATTATATGAGACCACTATTATAAAAAAGTCAAGAAAAGGTTTTCACCCACATACACAAAACAAAGACGTTAAGACAAAATCATTAATAAATATAAGAAAAGTAATTTTTAAATGCTAAAAATTACAATTTCATGGTAAAAACAATTTAAAATTTGTATGTTTTTAATGGTGGTGTGGGTGGTTGTGTTCCACTGAGTCCAGTCTGATTCCTAGTGACCCTGTATTAGGTTGCTGAGGCTATAAATCTTTACAGGAGCAGAAAGCCTTATTTTTCTCTTGCAGAGAGACTGGTAGATTTGAACTGCTGATGTTGCAGTTAGCAGCCCAGCTGGTAATCCCTACACTCCTTATATTTTAAATAAATAGCCTCAGAATATGTAAAGCAAAAATTGACAGAGCAGTAAGAATAGACAAATCTACAATAATAATGAAAAACATAAACTCTTATTAAAGTAATTGTTAGTCAAAATTTGGACAATAAATGACATAGACCTAATGGATATTTTGGAATCCTGGTGTGGTGCTGTGGGTTAATGTACCAGACTGCAAATCCATTTGAACTGCGAGGTTGGCGGTTCAAGCTTACCAGCTTCTCCTACCTATAGGTCAAAATTGACTCGGCAGCACTTAACACAACAACAACAACAATGGATATATCTGGAGTCCTGGTGTGGTGCTATGGGTTAATGCACTGGACTACAAAGTCAGTTTGAATCTAAAGGTCAACTGTTCAAGTTCACCAGCTACTTCTTGGAAATCCTATGTATTGGAACCAACTCAATGGTACTTACAACGAACAAAACAACAATGGATATATCTATATCTTTATATATAAAGGAGTCATGGTGTGGCACTGTAGGATAAGCACTGCACCACAAAGTCAGTTTGAACTACAAGGTCAGTGGTTCAACTCTACCACTCACTCGTCAGAAACCCGATACAGGGTCCCTCTGAGTAGGAACTGACTCAATGGCACTTAGCAACACCAACATATATATAAAACAGTTCATCCAACAACTGTAGGATACGCATTCTTTTTGTGCATTCATGGTACATTTACAAAATTGCTTAAGTATAGAGCAGGCTGTCACTGTGGGTTAGGTGTTTGGCTGTTAAGTGGAAGGTTGGCAGTTCAAACTCACCAGCCACTCTCAGGTAGAAAGACGAGATTGGCTGCTCTTGTAAAAATTTGGTTTTGGAAACCCTAAATAGAATTACTATGAGTCAGAATTGACTCAATAGCAGTGGCTTTGTTTGTTTTTAAGCGAAGTCTTAACAAATATGTAAGTACAGAAATCATATAGCGTATGTATGTATGTATCAAGCTGGATTCAGAAGAGGCCGTGGAACGAGAGATATCATTGCTGATGTCCGATGGATCTTGGCTGAAAGCAGAGAATATCAGAAGGATGTTTACC
>NW_006408568.1:12583556-12586371 GCF_000296735.1 Chrysochloris asiatica | reverse complement strand
GGAGGGTCAGAGAAAAAGAGGAAGACCCCCAACGAGATGGATCAGACAGGTGGCATCATTGATGGACTCAAGTGTAGCAGCGGTAGTGAGGTTGGCCCAGGATCGGACATTGTTTCGTTTTGCTGTGCATGGGGTCACTATGAGTCGGTTCAGACTCGATGGCACCTGACAACAACAACAACATTATGATCTTAACACAATTAATAAAAAATAACAGCAAAAACAAACCTTAGAAACTCCCAATAATTTTGAAAGTGGTGGTGGTAGAGGTGTTTGAGTAGGAGGTAGGGGCACAAAGGACATTTTCTTAGTTTGTAGTATATATGTAGAGGAATTGTTCGACTCTTTTTTTTAAAGGAAGGTATTGATATTTATTATTTATGCAATGGGCTGCCAAAAGAACCAACAGATCTGTGTTGGAAGAAGTGCAGCTAGAGTGCTCCTTGGAGGCCAGGATGGACAAACTTCGTCTCTCATACATACTTCGGACAAGTCGCTGGAGAAGGATATCATGTTTGGTAACGTGGAGGGTCAGAGAAAAAGAGGAAGACCCCCCTCCCCCCACCGAGATGGATTGGCAAAGTGGCAGCATCAATGGGCTCAAGTGTGGCAACAATAATGAGGTTGGCCCAGGTTCGGGCAGTGTTTCATTCTGCTGTGCATAAGGTTGCTATGAGTCAGTACCAACTCCATGGCACCTAACAACAACAACAACAAATGCAACATAGAAAGATGACTTGCTGTTGCAGCAAGTCTACTCATATTCTCTTTTTCCACCAAACAATGCTCACTCACTTTTTATAAGAAGACGATGTTTGAAAAAAAAAAAAAATTTGTTTTTATCAGTATAGGTATACACTGCAAGCCAGTTTTGATAAGTTTTAATTTATTTCTTTGTAGTTATACTTGATCACAGGCTGTTCAGACCCATCACAGCTACTTTGAGACTAGAGAGTTCATAGACTAAAAAGAGACTGTACTACTTTAAGGGAAGGAGACTTCTCAGTCCTCAGGTGAAGTCATTTCCTGATGCTAGAATAAAGTTTCTCTGGGAGTGCTCCTCAATCATTATCATAGGGCAGTGAGGACTCATTCAGATCAGCATGGTAAGTGGCTACAATGCTTGTAAGCTTTTGAGTGTTGCTTTACTGTTGCTTAATATTTTATTGATCATATTTGACCCTGTTTCCCACTAAACAATCTTCAGTTCCTTAAATGACGAAGTAATTTTTTAAAGAGACATTTGTTTCTTTCTATAACCCTATAAATTTGAAGAGATTTGAATAAGTTTTAATATATTCAGCTGTAGTTTTGCTTCTTCTAAGCTTAGTTGATTTGGAATCATTCATTGCCGTTTACTGACGCTAAAACTGCTTTTTCCTTTTGTCTTTATTTGTATTTTAGATCTGCTGTGCTGATTTTTTTCTGTAGAAATCAGTTGCTTCATTATTAGTTATGAGTTTCGAGTTTCTGGGGACTTCAGACCCAGGATACTATAGCTACACTCATAAATGTGTGGCAGGGTAAAGTGCGCTGATATCTTCTTTGTCCTCCCTTGAGTATAAGTTGCTTGGGTACAACAATGGCTATAATGATGTACAATAATTCTGGGGTCTACCTTCTACGATCCATGTTCACTTTCAGTCTCTTGTGTGCCAGTCACAGTCATTTTTAGAATACTAATATTTTTCATTCTTAAATGGAAGGAAGTGAGTTTTCAAACTAACTTTTCCAGCTTTGATCTTCCCACCTCATTGGACTCTCTTTCCAACATTTAAGTATTTTAAATTCTGCTTTGCTTTTTAAAATGATTTCCAACGTGAGGGGTACTGTAGTGATGAAGACTCGATTCTCTTAATGTATATCTTGACTCTTTTAATGTCAATGCTCCAGTATTGTAGAATGTTACCTTTGGGAGAAAATACACAAAGGATATTAGGGAATGAATCTCTTATTTCTTATGACTACATGTGAGTCTACAATTATCTTAAAATAAAAAGGTTTAATGAAAACTGATGTCTTCACAATAGTTCAGCTAACATGTACTAATACATCATGGCTTATCAATGTTCACATTTATTGGGCATTTTACAATCTTATTTTATAGTATGACTAATATTTTAACAGTCATTTGAGAAGGCCAACACCCATCTGTCAGTATGTTCTATGATGGTGGCTTGCGTGTTGCTCTGATACTGGAAGATATGTTACTGCTATTTCAGATCCCACCAAGTTCCCCCACAATGGACAAGTTCCAGAAGAGCTTTCAGACTAAGACAGATTATAAAGAAAGCCCAGGAATCTTCTAAAAATTAGTTATGGAAAACCTTATGGATAAAGGCAGACTATAGTTTGAAAATGGCAAATGAGCCCCCTAAGTTGTAAGGCACTCAGATACACAGTGGCTGCAATGATGGGCTCAAGCAAACCAGTGGCCAGGAGGATGGTACAAATCAGAGAAGTGGTTTGTTCTGTTGTATATGGAATTGCCATACGTTTGAACTGACTTGATGGCAACTCACAATAGCTTATGATGCCTAAGAGAAGAATAAACTAAAGACAATTGTCCAGAGCCTTGGACACAGTTCTGTTATAAACTCAGCTGCTTCTAAAAGCAAAAACGTCTGGGCCCCGAGGCCCAACCTGTCCACAGACTGGTCACAAAGGCCCAGGCCCAAATTGCCTACTCACTGTGCAGCCCAGGTGGTCCAGAGCCCCGTCCCCGCAGAGGTCCAGGGCCCCTGAGGCCCAACCCTCCCTCAGCCCGGTCCCCGAGGCACAGGCCCCCCCAAGGCCCAATCTGCCCAACCCGCCC
>NW_006408568.1:12568582-12580172 GCF_000296735.1 Chrysochloris asiatica | reverse complement strand
TAGAAGCAGACCAGCAGAGGGAACTACAGTCACCAAAAGAAGGGAAATAATAAACATAAAAACAAAAAAGTCTGTCAACCTTGAGATGAGAGAAAGAAGAGGAAGGATCGGTTGATCCAAAGTTTGGGGAGATTTGGGAATTCCTGAACCCATGGACACTGACCTAGCCACAGAGGACTAGAGCTAAGAGTGAAGTGTCCAGCTGATATGAAGTGGGGGAGGCACACAAATGCAAGAGTGACCAAACTTGCAGACAGTGCCCATTTGACCTAGCTTGGATGGCTTACTGATCAGAACTCAACTAGTGGAAGATAAGTTTGATATAGGAAGCAAGTGTAAATTGCTGCAATTTGATGAATTTGACCTTTGCTTATTGATATGTTGTTGTTATTATGTGCCGTGGTATAGTTGCTCAAAATACTAATCAAGAGGGAAGGAGGCTTCAAATCAAGGATCAAGTCTATCCCCTCAATACGTAAGGTTGATAGGGATGGGCAATTTAGTCATTGGCTACCTAAAATGGGGGAGCTATAAAGGCACGAAAAGGCTGGTTTACAAGTTTTCAAGAGCAAGCTTAGTTTCAGAGTGAGGGACGGGGAGGGTAGAATTCCCCTAAATAGTTTCCAGGTCTAGACAGGTCTGGTGAAAGGAGATGGGGATAGGATTCTTTTGATTTGGTAGTGAGTAATTATTATTATGACTAATCATGATTGTCACAATTGTACAGGTAGAAGAGAGGATTAGAAATCTTACATTTCAGGAACAGAAGACCCTAGAACAATCAAGAGGGAAGAGCATGAGCGGAGTGAAGGATCCTAACCAGAGAAGCATCGACACCAGAGGCAGAGACAGAGGCAGAGGTGATAGCATGGAGAGACAGAGAAGCTGAGGACTCTAGACTTAAGGAAAGAGAAAGGTGTGCTGGTGGGCAGGAGACTGATTTGCAAAATGTGCCCTTTGGTTGTTTAAACAATCATATATTCCTGTGTATTTTGTGTACATCAATAAATAAATAAATAAAAATGAGGGAATAGAGGCAAATACTCTTAACTTATGATGCACGGAGGGAATTGTAATCATTGTAGTGAAACAAAATATGATTGGTTGAGTGCAAAACCAATGTTCTGCCATGTAAACTATCACTCAGTTCACATTAAAAGCTTTTTTTAAAAAAACAAAAAGGGCAGGATTAGTCCTTCTTGGGCCAAGAATTCCTACCAAGTTCAGAAAGATCCATTTTACTCTGCTATCTGAACTACTTGGGTAAACAGCCCACCTGAAGAACAGAAATTGTTGTTTTATGTGATGATCATTGTTTCTATGAATATTATAAGCAAATACCACATGAATCCTGATTTGCTTGCAAGTAGAATACAGGACTGGGTCATAAACAGTTGAGAAGAAATTTGGTGAAAGAAATCCACATGGAAACTTTACAGTGACGCTTTTGGTATTTGAAACACTGTTGGCACTGCTTACAGCATCAACATTATGTAGCACTATCAGCTGACAAATAGGGCCCCACTCACTGTGGACAGACTTCAGTGGAACTCCCTGATTAATACAGAATAGAAAAAGGTTTAGCAATCTACTTCCAAAGTAGATTAGACCATGAAAAGCCTGAAATGAAAATGAATATTGTCCCTTATAGTGCTGGGCGATGAGCTTCCCCCAGGTTGGAAGGCATTAATAGAGCCAATAATGGGCTCCAACTTACCATCAATTGAAGATGGTGCAGGCCAGGCAACATTTCATTCTGTTATACATCAACTAACAACCAGCAACAATCTTTACAGATTTAGAGACTAATGTGATGTAGGAACTCTGAGCGCATTCCCTCCCCTCTTTCTTCTAAATTTTACCTGAATCTAGAGAACCAGGTTTTGATCTGAGCACAGTGGATAATGTATTCATGTTATTTAATATCTAAAAGGATAGGAGAGTAATGAAAAGCATACTTAGTAAGTAAGGATGTTTAAAACTTGTTCATAATGGAATGTGCTATTTTGATTATTATATACCAGATAAAAAGAGGTTTGAATATTAGTTGGTACAAAGTGAAGTGCTTTTTAAATTAAGGCTGTATCCTTTCTTACATGAGAAGAAACAAAGTGGAACTTTGCCCAAAGTAGTACATTTGATTTTTCTCATAACCAGAGAAGACTGTGTTATGGCTTTTGGATTAAGGAGACAAAGTACACTGGTTCTGGTGCAGTGGAGTATGAGCAGAGTCCAAGTCAGATTAAAGGGGTGTGACTTGCAAAGATCTGCTCTCACCCTCATATTAGTGGTGTGATTGACCTAGGAGTTTTTGTAGTTGCAGTACATGTGTTGAGAAAGTGCAGTACTGGAAGAGTGCCAATTTGCCTAATAGTTTATTATGTCAAACAACCTGAATTGCTTGATGATGCAGAAAACAGAGCTCCTTCCTGTGTAGCGTGCCCTTAATGTGATGTTGATCCATGGCCAGTGACAATTAAAATATGCAATGTTAAAATCAGTAATTGCTGCCTTTTTGTTGTTGCTTTGTTTTGGATCTAACTTTTTTCCCCTCATTGAGAAGTAGATATGTGTGTCTACAGGTAGTGTCCAGGTTACTAACCCATAATTGAAAAGCCACACTGGTAAAGTTCGAGGTACATGTGGTTTCCAATAACAAGCAGGCACTGCTTTGTGACTCACATTAAAACATTTTTACTGTTACTGTATTACTATGTTAAAGATGTTTTCACGTATCTGAAGTGTTCCTTGAATGTTTTTTATGCACAGAAAGGTAAATTATATACTATATATTAAGACAAGCATTTGACTAACTGATGATAGACTATTCCAATTTATATGTAAATTTGACTTAAAGACAAATTAGGAACCAAATTTACTCATAATCTGGGGACTGCCTGTATTTAAATTACCAAAAATGTTGTTTGCCTTTTAGGGGAAAAAAATAGTGAATGGTGATTTGTAACTGAAAGTTACATCCTTAGATTTTTTTATGGGGTAGGGAGTGAGAGCAGATGAGAGTGGAGAAAAATGGTAAAGTGTAAACAAGAAAATGATTTCTTACTACACAGATACAACTATGGAGTCCTGGTATCACACTGCAGGCTAGTGTGGATCACAAGGTCAGTTTGAGCCACAAGGTTGGTGGTTCAACCCCACCAGCCACTCCTTGGAAACCCTATACAGGGTCACTATAAGTTGGAATGGTCATGACAGCAATTAACAACAACAACAACCAGATACAACTATATAGTTAATATTTTGATGCATTTTCTTTTAGATCTTTCTATGCCTATCTTTAAAATTTTATTGTAGTGAAGACAATACACAGCAAAACAATTGCCATTTCAGTAATTTTTTATATGTCCAGTTCAGTGACATTCATTACATTCACCATATTGTGCAACCATCACCACTACCTGTTTCCAATTTTTTTCATTACCCTTAGCAGAAAATTAGTCTATACTATTTTTAAACACAAGTGATAATATATCCTATATACAGTTATACATTTTAAATCTTTATATTTAATATTTCATCATAAGCATTTTCCATGTCATACTTCAAAAAAATTATTTGGGGCAAACATTTAAGGATGGCATTACATTTCATTGTATTGCTGTACCACCCTTTAAATCTTTGCATTTTAAATGATTTCTTTCTCTTGTAATTAATGGATGTGTCAAGCTTTGTTTTTTTTAAAAATAGGAGTATACTAAAATTGCTTTATATATGTTGTTGTTAACTGCTATTGTGTCAATTCTGACTCACAGCAAGCCTTTAGAAGATTTCTGAGGCTGTTAACGTAGTGGTTATGAATTGGGCTGCAAACCTCGAGGTCAGGAGTTTGAAACTAGCAGCTGTTCTGCAGGAGAAAGATGAGGCTTTCTGCTACCGTAAAGATTTACAGACTCGGAAACCTTGTACAGGGTCGCTATGAGTTGGAACCCACTCCATGGCACATAACAACAACAACAACAACAAATCTGTGCAAGAGCAGACATTTTCATCTTTCTCTTGAGGAGCAGCTGGTATGGTCAAACTGCGCACCTTGTGGTTTGCAGTTCAGTGCTAATCCTATGGAGCCATGGTATTCCCTGTTTTATGTATAGACCTTCATTATACTTACAGTACCTTTGCCCACTTTTTTTTTTTCCTGTTATTTGTTATGGTATTGAAGATTTATGTTTGAAGAAGTTAAATCTATTCCTTTTATCCTTGGTAAAATTCCCATTACTTTTAAGTTTAAAATTTTCTTTCTTATTTAGAAAATAGTTAAATTGTAAATATAAAATCTCAAGGCATGAAAAGGTAACAGCTTTAATTTATCTGCAGTGGGTTTTAATTTGTGACAAAGGTATACTTTAATTTTCCCCCCAAACAACTAACTGAGTTTATTCAAAAGTAAGTAAATCTGGTATCTATTTTGACTCAGTTCTTAGCTCATTACTCAGGTGCTTATTTTATGTTATTGAAAAAGGCCTTTACGTGGAGTTTGAGTCTTTGTTTCAATTGTTTCTGAAACCTCACTATATCCTGGTTTCTGAAACCTCATTACATTTTTCCAAGAGACACTTTTTTTTTTAATTTAAGGTTTTTATTGTGGATTGAGTGAAAGTTTACAGGGCACATCATCAGTTTTACATTCAACAAATCATACACCTTGTTTCATTGCAATGATTATAATTCCCTCCATGTACCATGAGTTAACAGTATTTCTCTCTATCTACTTTAGCTTTTTTAAAAAACAAACAACAAAAAACCCACTCTGGCATGTATAATAATTTGCATTTCCAAAGGGTACATTCCTTGAGACACTTTTAAATATCCTTATATATTATTCTTTTATTGGCTTAAATCAGCATGATTTCTTTAATTTGTAACCAGAAGTTCTGAGTAACATAGTTCATCTTGTCTAAACAGGCCTGTTCAGTACTAATTTACTATGACTTATTTCAGAGGGAGTGCCTTTCCATTCACATTGGCCAAGCTGGTGTCCAGATTGGGGATGCTCTTTGGGAACTCTATTGCCTAGAACATGGAATACAGCCAGATGGTATCATTCTCAACACTAAAATGGATCAGTTGGACAATTTTCAAGTGGAACGTATGAATGCATCTTGTGATAACTTCTTCTGTGAGACAAGTGCTGGGAAACATGTGCCCAGAGCTCTCTTCATGGACCTAGAACCAACTATTATAGGTAATGTACGTTTTAATTTCTAGTGAAGGTGGGGATGATAAACATAATTATATGATTATTTGTTTCAGACTTTGTAATATCTTGCATAAAAACTCTGAAAATAGAGATAGAGAAATATTGAAGACAAGAGTTTTTGTTGACTTTAAGAGAGAATGTTTGACTTGAGTCTGATACTATATGTTGTTATTCTTGTTGTTGTTGTTGTTGTTGTTAAGTGCCGTCGAGTCGGTTCCGACCCATAGCGACCCTGTACAGGGTTTCGGAGGTGTAAATCCTTACAGGAGTAAAAAGCCTCATCTTTCTCCCGCGGATCGGCTGGTAGTTTCAAACCACTGACCTTAAGGTTCACAGCCCGATTCGTAACCACTACGCTACCAGAGCTCCTTGTTAGTTGCCGTCAATTCAGTTACCCAACTCATGGAAACCCCATACACAAAGGAGCAAAATGCGTCCCAGTCCTGTGTCATCTGTTGGGGATCAAAACATTATGATCTATTGGTTTTCATTGGTTGCTTTTTAGAAGTTCATTATCATGCCTTCTTTCTAATCTTTCTTAGGAGGGAACTTCTGTTAAAACTTGTAGAGCATCATAGCAACAGGTACTGCTCCATGGATAGAAGGGTGATGGAATCAAACCTAGATCTTCCACATGGCAAGAATTCTACCACTGAACCACAAATAGGCAATTAATTATTGCTGTGCAATAAGCAGCCGAAAAGTAGTGATTTAAAAAAAAACAACAATCCTACTTTGCTCATGAATCTCAAAATTGGGCAGAGCTCAGGAGTCCTGGTGTAGCTCTGTGGATTAATGTGCCAGACTGTAAAGTTGTTTGAACCACAAGGTTGGTGGTTCAAGCTCACCAGCTGCTCCTTGGAAACCCTATACAGGGTTGCTATGGGTCCGGAATGCCTCACAGCACTTACAACAACAGAGGGGATCATTTTCTTTGTTGTTTGTTAGGGAAACAAACAAACATAATGTATTGTTTGTTAGGGATACTAAAGAGGGAGCTGGAGAATTCACTTTCCAAGTGACTCATTCATATACCTGGCAAGTTTGTGCTGGATGTTGACTGATAACTGGTCTAGAATTGGGGGTGGGGCATTATTCTCTCTTGATAAGTGTCTCTCTATGGGCTATTATCTCTTTTTAGCAAAAAAAAGAAAGACCCCCTCCCCCAATGAGATAGATTGGCAGAGTGGTGGCAGCAATGGGCTTATTAAAAGCTTAACAACAATTGTGAAAAGGGCTCAGGGACCAGGCAGTGTTTCATTCTGTTGTGCACAGAGTCGCTACCAGTCAAAGCCAATTTGACTGCCCCTAACAAAAATGATGGCGTCCTGGTGTGGCACTGAGGGTTAATGTGCCAGACTGCAAAGTTATTTGAACTGCAAGGTTGGCAGTTCAAACTTACCAGCGGCTCCTTAAAAACCCAATACAAGGTCGCTATGGGTCGGAGCTGACTCGATGGCACTTAACAACAACAAAAATAACATGGGCTCTTTGGCTGCCTTCCAAAAGCAAGCATCCTATGAGAACAAGGCAGAAGTGTGTGTGTGCATTTCTATAATGGAAGTCAAATAGTGTTACTTCAGCAGTTCTTTATGGGTGAGGCAGTTACAAACACCATCCCAGCGGAGGATGATGGAGACCCTGCCTCTTGATATGGGAGCAGCAATGTCCTAGAAGAACATCTAAGATGGAAAATGTTTTTATAACCATTTTTGAAAACAAAATAGTCCATACTAGATTGGAGTTCATTGCTTTACCAGAACAAAGACAGAATCAAGTAACAAACTGATGGAGAAAGTAGATGGATGCCAATATGAATGAAAATATAAGAAGTTTTATTGAAAGGTTGAAGTTAAGAATTACCAAGGCCAAGATGCAAATAGTATATACTGATTCAGCATCACCCTGCAAGATGCTGTGAAACAATAAAATATAAGTTAGTAGTAATAATTTTAAGAACATGCTAGGCTAGTGTGAAAGCTAGTCAAAAAGTTCATGGAAAAATTTCATATCTTTGAATTCCTTTTTCCATGAACTTTCTGAAGCCCCTCATATGTATATGTAGCCCTAGTGGCACAGTGGGCTAAGCACTGGACTGCTAACTGCAAGGTTGGTGTTCAAACCCACCAGCTACTCTAAGGAAGATAGAAGAAGCTATCTGTTCCCATAAAGATTTTGAGTCTCTGAAACCCTAAGGAGTAGTTCTGCTCTGTCCTGCAGGGTCCCTACGAGTCAGAATCAACTCAGTGGAAATGGATTTAAGTATGTGCATATATATTGTCTCTGTTTTCCTGAAGCCAACATTCTAGTGGAGTTGTTGTTGTTAAGTACCGTGGAGTTTATTCCGACTCATGGTGACCCTGCACAGGGTTTCTGAGGCTGCAAATCTTTATGGGAGCAGAAAGCCTCATCTTTCTCCACAGAACAGCTGGTAGTTTCGAACTGTGGACCTTGAGGTTAGCAGTCCTATTCGTAATGACTATGCTAGTAGAGACCAATAAAACCCAAACAAATAGATATCCAATGAATGGTAGGAGAGGTGTGGTCATTTCTTGTTGTCAGGGAAGACTTTACTGAGAAGGTGGCTTTTGTAGGGATCTGAAGAAAATGAGGCATGAGACTTACCTCTATAGAAGAGATCAGAAAAGTCTTTGTGGACATCGTTATATTCCATAAGAGTCTTGAAGAGTTGGGGAAGGAGTTTGAGTTCACAGGTGAGAAAAGAAAAATCATGAGGTCTCACATTCAGACACCTGCGAGTGTTTTTTACCTGAACATGGAGAGAATGTTGATATGGAGAAATCATAGATTTAAATGATAATGAAAGTAGACCATAGGATCTTCTTGAATAAGATGCTTGGTCTGAATTTGACAGAAGATTTTGAAGAATGGATAAGGCAAGTTATAGAACTATAATTTAGTAAGATTAATGTCAGAGATATAATTTATTCAATAATAAATCCATTAATTTATAGATTTAACACCTACTATGTTCCAGGTGTTTCTCTGCTATTCATAAGGTTTTCAGTGACTAAGTATTCAGAAGTAGTTCGTCACTCTTTCTTCCTAGTCTGTCTTCATCTGGAAGCTCATCTGAAACTTGTGCACCATAGGTGACCTGTTTTGGAAGAAGTGCAGCCAGAGTGCTTGCTGGATGCCAAACTTCGTCTCTCATACTTTGGACATATTGTCAGGAGGGACCAGTCACTGGAGAAGGATATCATGTTTGGTAAGGTGGAGGGTCAGAGAAAAAGAGGAAGACTCCCAACAAGATGGATTGGCCAAGTGGCAGCATCGATGGACTCAAGCGTGGCAACAGTAGTGAGGTTGGCCCAGGATCGGGCAGTGTTTCATTCTGCTGTGCATAAGGTCATTATGGGTTGGTACTGACTCGGTGGCACCTAACAAGACAAGACAAGTTGTGCCAGGTATCATGCTGTGGGTTAATGCACCAGACCGCGAAGCTATTTGAATTGCAAGGTTGACGGTTTAAGCTCACCAACTGCTTCTTGGAAACCCTATACGGTGTTGCTATGTATCGGAACTGATGCAACGGCACTTAACAACAACAACAACAACGTGTGCCAGGTGAAGTCCCTTGGTGGACAAATGGTGTCTGCTAATAGAAAGGTTGTAGGTTTGAGTCCACCTCAAACTTCCTTGAAAGAAAGGCCTGCTGATCTACTTCTGAGAAATCATTCATGGAAAACTCTGTGGATCACAGTTCTATTGTGACATGCATGGAGTCACCACGAGTTGAAATTGACTCAACAGCAACTGGTTTTGAGTTAATCTGACCTATAAAGATAGTGAGTAAATCAGATACAGTTATGAAAATGTTGTAACCTTAGAACTTCATCTAAGGTTCTGATGTAGAGAATGGAGAAATGAAACAGATTTGAGTGATTCTGTTAAAACAGAGAAGAGGAACTAATTATTATTAGTTGGCAAATGAATGTTTGAGGCAAAAGTCAGAGGTGCCATCAAAATTTCACTGATTCAAATTGTACAGTCACTATGGAGAATGGCATGGCACTTCCTTAAAAAGCTAGAAATACAAATATGGTGTTGTTATTGTTATGTGCCATCAAGTTGGTTCCAACTCATAATGACCCTGTGCAAAATAGAATGAAAAACTGCCTGATCCTGCACCATCCTTACAATTGCTGTTACGCTTGAGCCCACTGCTGCTGCCACTGTGCCAATCCATCTCATCTTTTTTGCTGACCCTCCACTTTACTAACATGATGTACTTCTCCAGGTGTTGGTTCCACCTGGCACCATGCCCAAAGTATAAGAGATGATGTCTTGCTATCCTAGCTTTTAAGGAGCATTCAGGCTGTTCTTCATCCAACACAGATTTGTTTGTTCTTCTAGTCGTCCATGGTGCTTTCAATATTTTTCTTCAGTACCATGATTCCAATGCATTAGTTCCTCTATGGCATTTCTTAATCCATTGTCCAACTTGCACATGCATATGAGACTATTGAAAATACCATGACTTGGGTCAGGTGCACCTTAGTCCTCAAACTGATATCTTTGTTCTTGAATACTTTAAAGAGGTCTCATGCAACAGATTTGCCTAATGCAATACATTATTTGATTTCTTAACTCCTGCTTCCATGAATGTTGATTGTGGATCCAAGCAAAATGAAATCTTTGACAACTTCAGTCTTTTCTCAGTTTATCATTATCATGATGTTTTTTATTGGTCCAGTTGGGAGGATTTCTGTTTTCTTTACATTTAGGAGCAATCCATACTAAAATCTTTATCAGCAAATATTTAAAGTCCTCTTTGTGACATAAAAAGACATATTGCATACTCTTGTTCATTTTAGCGTTATTCATAATAGTGAAAAGATGGAACAACATAAATGTCTATCACCATATGAATGGATAAACAAACTGTGGTGCATGCATACAATGTAATACTATATTAAATTAAAGAATTATGATGAATCTACAAAACCTCTCATAACATGATGAACTTGGAGGACATTATGCTAAGTGAAATAATTCAAACACAAAAAGACAACTATTATATGAGGCAACTATTATAAAAAGTCAAGAAAAGATTTACACACAAAAGAAATATTCTTTGATGGTTACCAAGGATGGGAATAGGTAGGAGGAATAAATCATGAACTAGATAGTAAACACATGCTAACTTTGGTATAGAGAAAGTCAACACACAATAAGGGAAGGTCAGCACATCATAACCAAGCCAAAGAAAACAACTAAAATGTATGCAAGAGTAAATGACAAAAAACAAACAAGATGGCAGATCAGGTGGATGTGCAGTGAGGAGCTCCATCAGCAACAACACAGAATACCAGACCAAGCAGGCTCAGAGGATGGTCCCAGAACTCTGAACCACGTATAAAGGAATATTTAGAAGGTTGGAAGGCTTACAGTTAGGGTAATTTGTAGCAGAAGCAAGAAATCTATGGCTTTCTAATGCAAGATGCTCAGCTGCTCTCAGAGCTGCCATCTTGGGTAAGACCACTCGGGGGAAGGATCAGAGCAGCCACGGACCCCTGACAGAACCACAGAGATAAGGGTTCTTCTTTTTCTTTTTTTTTAATCTGTTCATTGGTTGCTCACTGTCTGCCCACCTCCATTCTAGTGACTAGAGGGGGTGCCTAAGTGAGTGGACACCTCACCCCCACCCCTGGAGGGTTCTACTACGCATGTGCATAGATCTCCTCGAAATTTAAAGTGACAGTTTTCACTTAAAACCAAACGGCACTGCAAAATGGCCACAGCCAGCCTTGAACTGTTTATCACTAGGAAAAAGGCTAGTGGAGTGGGACAGATTGTGGAGTGGGACAGACAGACTTAAAAGTAAATAGGCCAAAAATTAAATCCTGAGTTACGTCACAATGACCAACAGTCACGTCTTAAAATTTCTCAGGAAGCAAAGGGAAAAGGGAAGCCCATCTCCTGATCACACCTACTTGGAGGCAATCAGAAAGCACAAAAAATATCAAAATACACACCCATATAAATACTAAGGCCACAGATAACTCCTGAATATTCTCAAAAAACAGAAACAGATGACCATATCAGCACATGTCCAGAAACAAGGTAAAGTGACTGAGGCAAATGTGCTTGAGGTAGACCTACACTCCGTGTTGGAAGGAGGGAAGGCTTTGAAAATGCCTGAGAAGGAATTCAGAAAAATGATTATAAAATGTAGCAAAACACTATACAAAGGAGTTGCGAAAAATAAGGAAGAAGTAAGGAAAGTGCTACAGGAACAATCAAATAAGATAGATACAGCATTGGAAACAATTCAAAACCTACAGAAAGAGATCCAAACAATTAATAATAGAATATCAGAAATGGACAATATACTGAAAGGACAAAGGA
>NW_006408568.1:12566977-12567543 GCF_000296735.1 Chrysochloris asiatica | reverse complement strand
TAAGTGGGACAGAGGTAAATAGTGATGCATGCTCAAACTTGGAACAACAGGGATCTAGACATAGTTTGAAGAGGGGAAATAATACTAAAATACTTGGCAGTCGTATGAATATTGGTTTCCCTTGCCTACTATTGTAAAATAGAGACTTGAGTGGGACAGAAAGGAATGTTGGGAAACATGATTACAGAAAACTTGTAATCAATTTGGTGAACTTGACCTACACTCATAGAGGTAGTAACTCTAAATACCAACAGAGACAGAAGGAGTCTTCACATCAACTATCAAAGCTAGCCCCTCTGTACACAGGATAGATAGGGATGGGCAACTTAGACATTGGCTACCTAAAATGAGGGGGTGATAAAGGCACGAAGTGACTGGCTTACAAGGTTTCAAGAGGGAGCTTAGTTTAAGGGGTGGGGGGAGAAAGAGTCCCCACTGAATAGTTTTCATCTTGTCTAGATGGGTCTGGTGAAAAGAGATAGGGATAAGATTCTTATGATTTAATAGTGAATAATTGTTATCATGACTAATTACAACTGTCACAATTGTAAAGGTAGAAGTTTTAT
>NW_006408568.1:12546362-12566012 GCF_000296735.1 Chrysochloris asiatica | reverse complement strand
GGGTTTCCAAGGAGCAGCTGGTGAGCTTGAACCACTGACCTTGCAGTTCAAATGACTTTGCAGTCTGACGCATTAGCCCACAGCGCCACACCAGGACAATCCACAATAGAAACCTTAAAAAAAAAAAATTAATCAAGGACTCAGAAATTCCACTCCTACGTACATATACCCAAGAGAAATGAAAACACATGCCCACACAAACACTTGTACACAGATGATTTTAGCAGCATTTTTTATTTACTTATAATAAATTATTTTCAGACTTTAGGCAAGTAGGCAGATGCACTACATGGACCCTCTACAACTAACATCTGAGAGAAAAAATCGACAAAAAAAAAAGTAAATGACAGCCATGGTAAATAATATTGTATATACAATCCTGCAACAACAGGAATAACAAATAATAATGTAATAGCAATTACATAGGTAGTTATTTAAGATGAATAGGCATGGGAAGGCATAGGATGGGCATACCCACATGCATATGTAGGGTTGACCATGAAAATCCCTACATGTATATTTATACATATTGCAAATACACTCATGTATATAGTGTACTTCCTCAGGGAACACACAAGGGACAGTTATAAAATCCTCTTAGTCATAACAAACACCTTTTAGGACAGAGATAGTGGGCTTGAGGGCTAGGGACCATAATCTCTGGGGACATCTAAGTTAATTGACATAACATAAAATCAATAAGGACAAGCTTCTACATCTTACTTTGGCAAGTAGCAACTGGAGTTTTAAAAACATTTCCATATCTATCTAAGATACAACTATTGGTGTCTTTCTGTCCAGAGCAAGGAAGAGTGAAGAAACAGTGCAAAGGATAAACAGCCACAACCTCCACTAACCTGAGACCAGAAGAACCAGATGGTACCTGGCTTTCCCCACTGACTACTCTGAGATCACAATAGAAGGTACTAGATAGATGGGAGAGAAAGGTAGTACACAGTTAAAATTAATTTTAAAAGGCCAGGTCTGATAGAGATTGGTGGAACCCCAATAAGACTATATCCTTAGACACCCTTCTAACTTAGTATTGAAGTCACTCCTGGAGGTCACCTTTCAAACACATAAAAGACAGGTTTATAAAGTGAATAGTAATGCCCAGGAGGAACATGTCCTTCAGAACAATCAAGTTTATGAGACCAAAAAGGCAGCATTTGCCTCACAGCAAAGTTAAGGCAGGAAGGTGCTGGAGAACCGGGTGAATGGCAAGGAAAACCTAAGGTGGAAATAGGAAGAATACTTACACATTTTGAAGGTGTCCTGGAACGATATGTGTATAAATTGCTGAATGGGAAGCTTATTTGCTCTGCAAGCTTTCACCTAAACCACAGTATTAAAGCAAAGAGATTTTACTGACTTAATAATGAACTGATAGATCATTATAGAAATTCCAGAGGAAAACTTAGTTTTGTTTGAATAAAGATAAGTTCAACTTTTAGCACAAACAATTTAAAATATCAGCAGAATGATCCCAGTTGAAGCCAAAGACATGTGGCACGGTTACTGAGTTATCCAACAGAGATGATAGTTACAGTTACAGCTGTGGAAATAAATGGCCAAGTTTAGCCTGAAGTGGTTTGAAAATCAAAGACAGGTCTTTTCTGATTGTGGTTTTGGGCTGTTTTTTTCATATATATATATATTGTTGTTATGTGCTGAGTCAGTTCCGACTCATAGCGACCCTGTACAGGGTTTCCGAGGCTGTAAATCTTTACAGGAGCAGAACGCCTCATCTTTCTCCCATGGAGCAGCTGGTAGTTTCAAACTGCTGACCTTAAGGTTCGCAGCCCAATTCGTAACCACTACGCTACCAGAGATCTATATATATATATATATATATTATGCACTGTGGAGTTGGTTCTGACTCATGTTGTTGTTGTTAAGTGCCATTGAATTGGTCCCGACCCAATAGCGACCCTGTACAGAGTTTCTGAGGCTGTAAATCTTTACGGGAGCAGAAAGGCTTATCTTTCTCCTGCAGAACAACTGGTAGTTTCAAAATTTTGACCTTGAGGTTAGCAGCCCGATTCTTAACCACTACACTACCAGAGTGCTCAAGGTCACAGTTGCTGTGAGTCAGAACCAACGACACTTTACAACAACAATATATATGTGTGTGGCTGTTTATCCTTTGGACTGATTCATACACACACACACACACACACATACACATAAACATATGTATATACACACACAACATTAAAATGTTCATTTTAACCACTTATAAGTGTATAATTCAGGGGAACTATATTCATGAGTCCTGGGGTGGCACTCTAGGATAAGCAGTGGACTACTAGCCACAGGGTCAGCAGTTCAAACCCACCAGTCACTCCTTGGAAACTATACAGAGTCCCTAAAAGTCGGAACTGACTTGACAGCACTTAACAATTATACTCAGTGTTATGTAGCCATCACCATTACCTGTCATCAAAACCCCAAACAGAATGTTTGTACCCATTAAACAATGACTTCACCTTCTCCCAGCCCAGTACCTGGTAATCTCTATGCCATTTTTTGTCTCTGTTAGATTTCCTATTCTACATAGTTCAAGTCAGTGGAAGCATCCAACATTTGTCCTTTTGTGTCCAGTTTATTTCACTTAGTGTAATGCTTATATTTCATCCATGTTGTTGCATATATCAGAACTTCATTCATTTTTTTAAAGTTTCTGGTCTTAAAAAAATTGTTTTTCTTATTTTTAAACTTTTTGTTGAAAATTGGTTGAAGGTGTACAGAGCAGATAAGTTTACCATTCAATGATTTATACACTTTTTGTTTCATGCCATTGATTGCAATCTCCACAATGTAACATCACTTATCCACTTCCTCCCTGTGTTTCCTGTTTCCATTCCTCCTTCTTTCCTAACTATTTGAACTTTGTCCTGGGATAAATGTTGCCCTTTATATCTCAAATGGTTGATTATTCCAAGGTGTGTTTACCTCACTGCTCTTACCATTCTCATTATAGAACTGTCTGTTGTTTGACTGAAAATTGAGCCCATTTCCAGACCTGAAGGATAAGTGCCACAGTCTTGGGGGTTCCACCAGTCTCTATCCGACCAGTAAGCCTAGTCTTTTTAAGTGATTTTAAGTTTTGCTTTATATTTTTCTCCCACTGTTTCCAGGACCTTTTAATGTGATTCCTTTTTAGAGCAATTGCTAGTGGTACCTGGGTACCATCTTATTCTTCTGATCTCAGGGTCATGGAGACTGATGTCCACATAGCCCATTACTCCACTGGACTAATTTTTTCCATTCATCTTCAATTCTTTCCTTGTTGTTTAGTGCTGTCGAGTCAGTTCTGACTCATAGAGACCCTGTATAGGTGTTCTAAGGAGCAGCTGGTGAGTTTGAACTGCCAAGCTTGTGGTTCAAACGGACCTTACAGTCTAGTGCACTAATCCGCAGTACCACACCAGCACTCTTTTCGTTAGGGAGAGACAATACTTGCACCTCAGATGGCCGCTCATGAACCTTTAATACCCCAGTCACTACTCACCAAAGTAGGATGTAGAACATCATCTTTGTGAACTATGTTATGCCAGCTGACCTTGATGTCCCCCAAGACCATGATTCTGAACCCCTAGGACTTAATTTACTTTTAATGGCTAAATTATATTCCATCGTATGTATTACATGCATGTATGTTTTACATACACTGTTGATGGACGGACATTTAGGTTGTTTTCATCTGTTGGCCATGGTGAGCAATGTTGTCATGAACACTGTTATAGAAGTATTAGTCTGAGTCCCTGTTTTCACGTCTCCTGGATATATGCATACCTAGGGGTAGAATTGCTAGGTCATTGGTAACTCTGTTTGACTTTCTGAGGAACTGCCAACCTCTTTTCCACAAAGGCTGTGCCATTCAATATTCCCACCAGCAATGGAGAAGGATTCCAGTGTCTCCAGATTTTCACCAACACTTGTTAGTTTCTTTCTTTCTTAAAAAGTATTATTATCATAACCATTCTAGAAAGTGTGAAGTAGTATCTCACTGTTGTTTTGATTTGTGTTTCCCTAGTGACTAATGATGTTGAACATCTTTTCGTGTGCTTTTTAGGCATTTGTATACCTTCTTTGGAGAAATGTCTAGTCTACACCCTTGCCTATTTTAAAATTGGGTTGTCATTTTGTTGTTTTAGCTGAATTTTCTAAGTAGAATTCTATATTTATATGCAGAAGTAAAAGAGAGAGGTTTCAGAGTAAGTGAGTAGGGAGAACCCAACAACACTGACAGGAAGGTGGGGCTATGCTTCTCCCTTCTTTCTCTCTCTTCCCTGAGTTGGAAGACAGGGATTTTGTGGTACAGAGTGTTTGAGAGCACTTCATTCAGGAATCTTATGATTGAAGAAGGAAGAAAAAATTTCTAACACTCATTTTAAGAAAAGAATAGAGGGTAAAAATGAAAAATGAGTTATCTGTGGAGTGTGGGTATGAAGTGACCTAGAAAACCATCTCCTCAGTGTTTTCAGTAGCACTGAGAGGAGCAGGGAGTGACTAGTGGCATTTACCCAAGTTGTATGGTGGGTAGGCCAGGCCAAGAAGGATTCTAGCTGAACATCTGGCTTTGAGCAGGGAGCCAGGTTGGATGAGGAAACAAATGCAATTAATGTTGGGGGTGTGGTGTAGAAAAAAATACAAGGCTGATGGATTCAAGGTCATAATGAGAAAGAATTTAACATAATTCAATAATCATTTATTTCAGTTAGGTGATAGGAGTAAAAAGATGAATGAATGCTGATCTCTTCCCTTGACAATGAAGAATACAATTGATTAGTTGAGGAACTGCATGAGTATTTTTTTCTTTAGTCCTTTTAGAAACCCTGTCAATAGACACTATTTTTATCCTCATTTCATAGGTAAGGAAACAGTCTCAGAACTTGTGTAAAATCAGAGTTAAAACTAGGTTAGATTCTAGCTTTGCCTTCTGTCTTAATCTGAGTCCTCTAGAGGAATGAGACTAGTGAAATGTACATAAATATAAACATAGAGAAATTTACTTCAAGGGTGGTTATGTGCCGTGTGGGGAGTAGCAAGTCCCAAACCTGTGAGTCAGTACACAGCCTGAAAACCATTGCAGGTTCACATGGTTGCAGGAGATAACAAACCCAAAATCTGCAGGTCAGGCAGCAGGCTGGAGGACTCTGCCAGCTCCCAGGGTTATTGTTGTTATTGTTATTCTTCGATTGTGGAGGCTGGTAAATCCAAAATCTATAGGTGAAGTGGCAGATCAGCAACTTCTACAGGCTCACATCTCATTAATCAGAGGCCAGATGACAAGAAGATTGAAGGGTCAAGAGTGAGCTGTGTCAAAACATCTTTCTTTATGCTAGAGTTAGGCAACATCCCCAAGGAAACTCCCCTTTCAGTTGATTGGCTGCTCACATCAGAAAACAAATGATAGATGTTCTGCCAGACCACTGAGAATCATGGACTAACGTAGTTGATACGTAACATTTAACCATCACATTTTCATTTATAAAGCTATTTCTTCATCACTACATTATGCCATTTCTCTTTTAAAAATGCCTACAATCCAGTAAGAGTGACAAAAATGTAAATGAATATAAAAACACTAATAAATGAAATTGTTTATTTTGACCATTTTTGACTTAAAGAAATGGTTTAACAATTATTATTTTTTACAAGATACAGAGGTATCATCACTGAGGAAGGAATAGGACTAACTCTGGAGTTATCAAAAATATCTTCATGAGAGAATAGCATCTTCAAATTCACAGAAACATGCAGGCATACAGCAAGTTAAACAAGTTTAGTGTGGCTAGAACTTAAGGTGTGAGTAGGAGAGCAATGGGAGATGAAGCTGGAAAGATCTTCGGGGGCAGGGTCAAAGGCATAGTCAAGGGGATATAAGAAAGTTGCAATCAGAGAAGGGATTTTGCTAATTGAAAGTTTTAGAGGTAGGACGGTTCTAAGTGATGGTGATTCAAGTATTGTGGAGCTGAATGACATTGGAGTTAAGGAAGTTATGAAACTGCCAGATTAGAATGGTTAAAAGCCATTGAAAGCCCTCAGAATGTTGGTTGTTGTTGTTGTTGTTGTTAAGTGCCGTGGAGTCAGTTTCAACCCATAGCAACCCTGAACAGGTTTTCCAAGGCTGTAAATCTTTACAGGAGCAGATCACCTCATCTTTCTCCCACGGAGCAGCTGGTAGTTTCGAACTGCTGACCTTGCGGTTTGCAGCCCGATTCATAACCACTACACTACCAGAGCTCCAGAATGTTGGTTAAGGTACTGAATTCTCTGAGAAAGGTAGGTGAGTGCCCAGGAAGCTAGAAAGGATAGTATGGGTATACTGTTAACCACATTTGGGTCATGTGGGCATTTGAGTTTGTCAAACCCTCTTTGTTAAAGCTGTTTTCAAAACATACCCATATTAATTTAGAATTATATACTTTCCCAAATAGCACTCACTTGATTCTTTTATAAATAGAAACATTTGCCTTAAAACATCCACTTGTCTTAGGGTGTATAATAAAAAAACATACTTTTAATTTTTACTTGGAGACTTATTATACCTTTTCCTAAATTTGTTGTAGCTGTGGTTAGCTGTCATTGAATTGATTCTAGCTCATGTCAACCCTAAGTGACATAGTAGAACTGTCGCATACGGTTTTCTAGACTGTAATCTTTACAGAAAGGAGCTGTGGTAGCGTAGTGGTTACGAATCGGGCTGCGAACCTTAAGGTCAGCAGTTCAAAACTACCAGCTGCTCCGTGGGAGAAAGATGAGGCTTTCTGCTCCCGTAAAGATTTACAGCCTCGGAAACCCCGTACAGGGTCGCTATGGGTCGGAACTGACTTGACAGCACTTAACAACAACAACAAAAATCTTTACAGAAGCCAATTACCAGGCCTTTTCCCCGCAGAGTTGCTGGGTGGTTTCAAACCACCAACCTTTTGGTTAATAGCAGAGTGCTTAATCCTTCTCAATAATAATCTAGGAAAATAATAATAATAGTTCTCATTAATAGTCTAGGAAAAAGGGGTCCTTTTTCCTAGACTATTATTGTTGTTGTTAAGTGCCATTGAGTTGGTTCTGACTCACTGCAACATTTTATCGGGTTTCCAAGGAGCAGCTGGTGGGTTTGAACCACCGATATTGTAGTTAGCAGTTCAGTGCTTATCTCACAGAGCAGAAAGGCTAATTCAGCAGTAAAATTATCTTCCTTTGCTGTAACGTGTAGGGAAAGAATGAAGGCCCGCATACAGAGGGGGCAGAGTTAAACAATTGAATTTGGCAGAATGCACTGACTTCCTTTCATTTTTTGCAGATGGGATTCGTACAGGAAAGTACCGCTCACTCTTCCGCCCAGACCAACTCCTTAGTGGAAAGGAGGATGCTGCAAACAACTATGCCAGGGGCCACTGCTCTTTGGGGCCAGAGATCATCGACGTTGTGCTAGAGAGGATCCGAAAACTGGCAAGTAGCTCATCTTCCTTGCAGATGGGGCCAGGCCTGGATGCTTCTATCCCTGTAGCAGAACTCTATCCAAACATCACCAGCATTACCTACAACCACAGAGAGCCCTGGTGATGCAGTGGTTAAGAGCTCAGCTGCTAACCAAAACTCTAACCTTTGGAACCTATCTAGGAACCGTGAGGGAAAAGACATGATAATTTGCTTCTGTAAAAATTTTTGTTATTGCTAAGTACCATCCAGTTGGTTCCCACTCATAACGACCCTGTATAGCGTTTCCAAGGAGCAGCTGGTGAGCTAGAATTGGCGACTTTGTGGTTCAAGCTGACTTTGCAGTCCAGCGCATTAACCCACAGCATCACACCAGGACTCCTCCATAAAGATAACAGCCTAGAAAACCCCATGGATCAGGTTTCTTCTGTGACTTGAAGTCACTATGAGCCTCAATTGACTTGAGGGCACCTAATAACAACAACAACCACATCATTGCCACTCAACTCTATCACCTTGAAATAGCACAGTGAGTACGCAGAGATGCGGAAGTGCCCTAAAGTTAGCTTTGGTTACAGTTTGTTATGTTGGAAGAGTGACTCAACCATTTAGCCCCATCTGCCTTTCCTTCTGCTGATGAAGGGTTTATCTTGTTGCCAGTGGTATCTAAAGCACTCCAACATTTGCCGTTTAAAGACAGTAACCACTATTTGAATAATTACAGGTGGCATTCCTTACCTGGAGATTATTCTATTTAAAAATTTTTTTAAAAAGTTGCCATCAAGTCAGCCTCATATGTATCAGAGAAGAAGTGTGCTCCATGGGGTTTTCAATGGCTGTGACCTTTAGGATGTAGCTCGCCAGAACTTTCTCATTTATGCTATTTACTGACAGCTAATTATGGCTCTGTAGGATAAGCATTGGATTGTTAATCACAAGTTCGGTGCTTCAAACCCACCAGCCTATCCTTGGAAACCGACTTTACAGCATTTAACAACAACAGCAATTCTTTAAGGACTAATCGAATATTTTGCCAATTAAGTGTTTTGATGTTTGGCATGAAGTAGGTATACAATGCCTTTTATATTAGCGTGGTAGATTGGGTATGGTTTCTACTGTGAAGGAAAATAATTTTGCTTCAATGTTTTGCTAGTCATATTCTTTGTTATAAGGAGCTCTGGTAACGTAGTGTTTATGAATTGGGCTATTCAACTTAAGGTCTACCAGCTGTTCCGTGGAAGAAAGATGTAGCTTCCTGTTCTTGTAAAGATTTACAGCCTTGGAAACCCTATACAGGGTCATTATGAGTCAAAACCGACACCACCACCACCACCACCACCATTCTTTGTTATGGATAAAGGGCCTTGCTTTAGAACAGAGAGAGAAACTTGTGGAGGGTATTGAAAAGCAGTTGTATGTGCTTTGTTCCTAATGAAATTGTAAGACCCTTCTTCCACTCCAGAAGTACCTCACAAGTATATTTCAAAGTAGACTATTTGTTCCAGAGCTAATGGTAAATGAATCCCGTTAAAAAGTATATTTTCGGAGGATCGGGGTGAGATACTTATACTCTACCATTACCACCCTTTTTGGATTGATTTGCCTGCATTCCCATTTATCTTATCCAGGCAGAACAGTGCAGCGGACTTCAAGGATTTTTGATTTTCCGAAGTCTTGGAGGAGGAACTGGATCAGGATTTACATCTCTCTTAATGGAACGACTCTCGATAGAATATAACAGGAAGACTAAGCTGGAGTTCTCTGTCTACCCAGCCCCCAGAATCTCCACTGCTGTGGTAGAGCCTTACAACTCCATCCTCACCACCCACTCCACCATCGAGCACTCAGACTGTGCCTTCATGGTGGACAATGAGGCCATTTATGACATATGCCATCGTAAGCTTGGTGTGGAATGCCCTTCTTATGCCAATATTAATAGGCTGATAGGTCAGGTGGTGTCTTCCATTACCGCTTCCCTCCGGTTTAAAGGGTCCTTGAATGTGGACCTAATTGAATTCCAGACCAACCTAGTACCATATCCGAGAATACATTTCCCCATAGCAACCTATGCCCCCATCATCTCTGCTGACAAAGCTTACCATGAGCACTTCTCCGTGCCAGACATCACTGCTGCTTGCTTTGAGTTCTCCAACCAGCTGGTCAAGTGTGACCCTCGACTTGGGAAGTACATGGCCTGCTGCCTGCTGTACAGAGGGGATGTGGTCCCTAAGGATGTAAATGCTGCAATTGCAACCATGAAGTCTAGGAAATCTGTTCAGTTTGTAGATTGGTGTCCAACTGGCTTCAAGGTGGGCATCAATGATCAGCCACCCACCATGGTGCCAGGAGGGGACCTGGCCAAAGTTCAGCGGGCTGTCTGCATGCTGAGCAACACCACAGCGATTGCAGAGGCCTGGGCCCGCCTGGACCACAAGTTTGACCTCATGTATGCCAAGAGGGCTTTTGTGCATTGGTACATTAAAGAAGGCATGGATGAAGGGGAGTTCAGAGAGGCTAGGGAAGATTTGGCAGCCCTGGAGAGGGATTATGAGGAAGTGGGGCAAAGTTTTTGATGCAACTTTGATGGATGGGAATAAACACTAAGTTTAAAATGTCATGCTTTCTTACTAAACCGTTATACACTAACTAGAGTTCCTTTATTTAGCAGAAAAACAGGAATCCAGTCAGGTAAGATGCTAACTTCTGCACTAATTTGAATTGGTTAATATTAATAATAAGCACTTTTTCCCTTGTCTATTGGGATAATTCAACAATGTTACTTGTGCTTTTTAAGGTTTAGGGTCCTTTGAATTACTGAATCACTTCTGTTTTTGTTGTGTGTGTATATAATGTCATAATTGAAACTTGACTTGATTCTGTGCTTCTTAAATCGAGACTACAAAACTCTAAAATTTAGGCTTTCCTTTTCCTGTGTTTGAGGTGGAAAACAGCACAGTTTTATTATTGTTGTTTTCCCCATATTGATCTTTTGTACATTTATTAAAGAATGAATATTTTCAGTATGGGTCTTTTCCTTCCCTTAAAAGTTGATCTGAAGGTCTTAGTTCGCTTTTTCATACAAACGAATCACTCTTGGTTCTTTCTAAGATTTGAGTCTATGAAAGATGAGGCTTTCTACTCCCGTAAAGATTTACAGCCTCGGAAACCCTGTACGGGGTCGCTATGGGTCGGAACCGACTCGAAGGCACTTAACAACAACAACAACAACATCTTGCAGATCAGAAGGAAAAAGTGCTGCCTTTCAGCTCCATGGTCCCTGAGGAGATGCTTCATAGCATATTATTACTATTAAGAAGTCAGCTGCCAGTCTTAACCTTGTCCCTTTGAAGTTTGAGTCTTTAGAATCTGTGACTTGATAGCTTACGTCAGTTTTGGAAAATTCTAGTTCCAGAGAGATATGAGAAGTGTAATTAGGATATAATGATATTTTTTCTCTCATATTATTTTCTGTCTCATGCTTCTTCTCAGATTTTACATTAATGAGTAGAGGATCAAGAGAGTTTCATAAGTAGAGGTTTATATAGGATATATGGTGAAGAACATACTTTTTTCTCTAATATTTATTTTGTTGAGAATATACACAGCAAAACATATGCCAATTGAACAGTTTCTATATGTACTGTTTGGAGTCTTGGTGTGGTATCTGTTAGCCATAAGGTTGGTAGTTCAAACCCACCAGTTACTCCTCAGAAACCCTATATAGGGTTGCTGTGAGTTGGAACCTATTTGACAGCACTTAACAACAACAATATGTACTAAAAGTATATGTACAATTTAGTAGCATTGATTACATTCTTTGAGTTCAACCATTCTCATCCTCTGGTGCTGAGTGACAAAGATCATTATTTTATAAAAGCAGGTAAGTAGAGGAAATGGCAGTGGTTTCTAGCAAACATTTTATCATCAAAACTACATGTTGAAATGCAAACAGAAAACACAGAGAGGAAGTAGGATAAGTGATGTTTCCTTTGGGGATTGCAGTTAATGAGATGAAACAGAATGTGTATAAATTGTTGAATAGAAAACTGATCTGAAAGCCTTATCTTTCTCCCATGGAGTGTATGGTGGGTTTGAACTGCCGATCTTGTTGTTTGTAGTCCAATGCTTATCCTATGGAGCCTCTGTGCTTCCCCTCTTCTATATGTTGTTGTTAGGTGCCATTGAGTTGGTACCAGCTTATAGCAACCCTATGTAAACAGATCGTACAAGAATTGATGCCTTTGAGTTGTGGTGTTGGAGGAGAATACTGAAAGTGCCATGGACTGCCAAAAGAACCAATAGATCTGTTTTGGAAGAAGTGCAACCAGAGTGCTCCTTGGAGGCCAAGATGGCTAGACTTCGTCTCTCCTACTTTGGACACATTGTCCGGAGAGAACAGTCGCTGGAGAAGGATGTCATGCTGGGGAAGGTGGAGGGTCAGAGAAAAAGAGGAAGACCCCCAACGAGATGGATCAGCCAGGTGGCATCATTGATGGTGTCAAGTGTGGCCGCGGTAGTGAGGTTGGCCCAGGATCGGACATTGTTTCGTTCTGCTGTGCATGGGGTCACTATGAGTCGGTTCCAACTCGATGGCACCTGACAACAACAACAACATGTAAACAGAATGTAACACAGCTAGTCCTGCACCAATCTCACAATCGTTGCTGCATTGGAGCCCATTATTGCTGCCATTGTGCCAATCTATCTCGTTGGGGTTCTTCCCCTTTTACACTGACCCTCCACTTTACCAAGCATGAAGTCCTTCTTCAGTTGCTGGTCTCCCCTGATAATATGTCCAAAGTATGAGAGACAAAGTCTGGCCATCCTGGCTCTTAAAGAGCATTTTGGCTGTACTACTTCTTTTTTTTTAAAGATAATTCTGAATTCAGCAATCCATAATTTTAATTTATTCAAATAGGGTTAAGACTATATATAGTTTTAAAAATGTCAATACACTTAGAATTATAGATCATTTCAGGCTTTAAAAATGTAGAAATAAGTAATTGTCAACTTGGCTATTCTGGAAGGTACATGCTCTAAACAATTTCTAGATGGAATAACAACTTCAGGTCCTTCCTTTTATGTTATAAAATAACAGAAAATTAAACAAATGGCTTAGATTTTAGGACTGCGATTACTAAAATCTGTTTTATCATCTAAAATTTGTATCTGATCTATATAGCTAAATTTAATGATATGCTGACTCATGGTCTGTCTTCTCTTTAAAAGGTTTCAAAACCTGCCATTACAAAGTTACAGTTATAGAGATCACAATTGTTGTTAGGTGCCATCAAGTCGGTTCAGACTCATAGTAATCCTATGCACAACAGACGGAAACATTGGGCACCATCCTAAAATTGTTACACCTGAGCCCATTGCTGCTGCCACTGTGCTAATCCTTCTTGTTGGGGGTCTTCCTCTGTTTTGCTGACCCTCTGCTTTACCTAGCATGATGTCCCACTCCAGAGACTGGTACCTTCTGATAGTAAGTCTGAACTATGAGGAATGAAGTCTGGCTTCTAAGGAATATTCTGGATGTACTTCTCTCAACACATATTCTTGCTGTATTTCTCTCAACACAGATTTGTTTGTTCTTCTGACAGTCCACAATACCTTTAATATTTTCCTCCAACACCGTAACTCAAATGCATAAATTTTTCTATGGTCTTCCTTATTCATTGTCCAATTTTCACATGCATATGAGGCTATTAAAAATACCATGGCTTGGGTCAGGTGCGCCCTAGTCTTCAAATGGACATCTTGAGGGCTTGTGCAGCAGATTTTGCCTCATGCAATACATCGTTTGATTTCCTGACTGCTGGTTCCATGAGAGTTGATGGTTGATCTAAGAATATGAAGTCTTTTAACAACTTTGGTACTTTCTCCATTTATCCTTATTCATTGGTCCAGTGGTGAGGATCTTGTTTTCTATATTGTTGTTGTTAGGTGCCATCAAGTTGGTACCAACTCATAGTGACCCTACATACAACAGAACGAAACACTGCCCAGTCCTGGGCCAGCCTCACAATTGTGGCTACGCATTGCCTCTGACCCATAGGGTCCTGTATAGGGTTTCTGAGGAGCAACTGGTGAGCTTGAATCAATGACCTTGTGGTTCAAACAAACTTGGTGGCTGTGTGCCATGGAGTCGGTTCTGACTTATAGCGACTCTGTACTAGTACTGCATTAATCCACAGTATTACACCAGGACTCCACTATACTACTAGAGTTTCTCATTAATTTAAGAATTGTTTATATGCATGTGTTATTTCTCTTTCCAGACACTGGAGGGCACTAGTGAAATGCTTAAATATCCAGGTTCTGGTTACTGTACGTTTCCAGTGTTTTCTAAATCATTTGTATGTGTTTACTTGCCCACTAGTTCTGGTGTGGTGACGTCAGATAGGCACTGGGCTACTAACCACAAGGTTAGTGGTTCAAGCCCATCAGGTGCTCCTTGGAAACCCTATACAGGGTCACTATGAGTAGAAATTGACTCAATGGCACTTATAACAACCTACCCACTCACCAATTAAAGTCATATAGAGGCTTTCTTTTGTTTTTTTAAAATAATAGTTAATATTTCATTATTTCTTAAGCTTCTACGTTCATCTTACAACTTTTATTATTTATAAGTTAAGTAAATTTAAACAATCACTTTAAAAAGAAATATGCATCGCTTTTTGGTTCCCTTCACGGACAAATTCTTAAATATTTCAGCTTGCACTTACAAATTGAATATATTCTATTTTGTTTTAAGGACTTTGTCTGGCAAGCTTTTCCAAGTACCCTAAATAATTATTTCAAAATCTAATAAAGTATCAGTCTGGTGATGAAGTTCTCCTGAGTGTTCCTGAAACTGTTAATAAACTAGTAAGAGTTTTACTTAAGATCACAGGAGTAGTTTATTTATTCAAATTATGTATTTTTAGATTGGAATTACAAGACTGAATATTAAATTATTAGGTTAAATATTATATCTTAATTGTCAAATGTGCACTGGCTTTTATCACAATATTGAAATTCTTGTTTTTTATATAATTCACTCATTCAGCTCTTATTTATTGAGTTTCTGTGTTGTATTAGGCGTCATTTTTGGCAACTGTGGATATAAAAGAGGACAAAACAAAATCCTTGGCTTCATGGAGTGCCTATTGTAGTGGGGAGGGAAGGCTCAGAAGATGGAATACACACATAAAATAACAATTATATTGCTTGTTGGAAGGTGATAGGGCTATAAGGAAAGAAATAGAGCTGGGTAAGAGAAAAGGAAGGAGAACTGGTAGCGTAGTGATTGCAAGTTGGGCTACTAACCCCGAGGTTAGTAGTTCAAAACTACCAGCTGTTCTGCAGGACAAAGATGGGGCTTTCTACTTCTGTAAAGATTTAAAGCCTTGGAAACCCTATGCAGTGTAGCTATGAGTTGGAACTGACTCTGTGGCACACCACCACCACCATCAAGAGAAAAGGAGTTTGCAGTTTTTAATAGGGAGATCAGCTGATGCCTCAGTTAATTGAGAAAGTGGCATTTGATCGTTTGATAAAGATTTTTCAAAACTGATGAAAGGAGAATGGATACCCGGAGACAGAAAAACAGCAAAGGATAGTTAGAAGAGGTGGCTATTGAGGAAGGAGGAAAACCAAATGGAGAAAAAGTGTATTGGGGAGGAGGTAGTGGTCCATTTGGTCCATTTGGTCAAGTATGATGAGGCTGAGATTTTACCTTTGAATCCAGCAACATGGGGTCATGAGCTTAACAAGAGCAGTTTCATTGGAAGGATGCAAATGATGCAGTAGAGAAGGTGAAGTAGTTGTGGGGGAAGGTGTTATCGATTGAATAAATGTCAACTTGTCTGGACCAGGATTTTCAGTAGTTTGGTAATTATGTCATTTGTGATCAGCCAATCAGTTATAAGGAGGTTAGGGTGACATGCAGTACTATTAGGGTAGGTCACAATTGTGATTTCACGTCAGGGGAGTCTCCTTGGAATATGGCCTGCTACATCTTTATCTTACAGGACAGAGAAGGAAGCAGAGGAAAGGATCTCAGTATCTGCTAGAACGGGATCGCTGGGGCTCCATACCATAAGTACTGGACTGCAAACCACAAAGCTAGTGGTTTGAGCCTACAAGTTGCTCTGAGGGAGACAGTTGAGGCTTTCTGCTCCAGCAAAGATTTAAAACCTTGAAGACTCTGTATAGCAGGAGTGGGGAACATCCAGCCACTGTGCCTTATGAGGCCCTGATAACCATTTGGTCTGGCTCTGCCAAGGCAACCACAGTTCTAGTCATCACACTGCTGTTGTTGTTAAGCGCTGTTGAGTGGATCCCAACACATAGTGACCTTATACAGAGTTTCCAAGGAGTAGCTGTTGGGTTTGAACTGCTGACCTTGTGGTTCACAGTAGGGGTGGGTTAATTATACATTTAACCAAATATTGTAATTGTTGTTATGTGCCATTGTGTCACTTCCTACTCATAGTGACCCTTATAGGGTTTCTGAGGAGTAGCTGGTGAACTTGAACTGCCGACTTTGAAGTTCAAGCTGAACTTGTAGTCCAGCACATTAACTCAGAGCACCACACCAAGACTTCTGATCAAATATAGCAGGTTAATTTTTAAGTTGATAATTTTGTACGGCATGTGAATGAATGATGTTATGCATTCTGGCAGTAAAAAGATTCCTCACCCTTGGAATACTGGTGTGGCACTTCAGGATAATGTGCTGGACTGCACGATCAGTTTGAGCTGCAAAATCAGCAGTTCAAACAGTCACTCCTCGGAAACCCTATACAGGGTTGTTATGGGGGCAGAACCGACTAGATGGCACTTAACAACAACAAATTGGGGAAGAATGGGCTTTTGTTTGATCAAGCCATCCATGTTTGATAAAGCCATCTTCTGCTCAGCAGCACTAGAGAACTAAAGAAGTTATTGGTCTTATTTTAGTTTTTTTAAAGGAACTTTAGCTGATTTAAATTTTTTTAAGGCACTTAAACCCACACAAATAAATTGATATACTGTGTTGAGAATTTTCTCTCACACTAAGTAATTTCATCTCCCCAAAAATACTTAAACATTTTTGTATTGTTTTCCTTATGAACTTTATATTCATTACATTTTTATTTTCTGTTTTCCATAGTGCAAATTCCCTTCCTGGCTATGAGGAACTGATGCTTTAGCATTTTTGCTGGCCCCACAAGTCTTAATAATGATTTTTGACAAGGAAAGATCACTATTTCACTTGCCATCACTCAACCCAGAATCTCTTTACTGATATCAATACAACATTATAATAAATGAATAAATAAATCTGCTTTAGAGGAACATCCTCATTGCTGCTGTTAGGTGTCATCAAGTTGATTCTGACTCATAGGAACCTCACGTGACGATGCAGAACTGCCTCAGAGAGTTTCTTAGGCTGTAATCTTTATTACAGGGAAGTTCTGGTGAGGCTCTGTGGGAAAATGAGCCGGATTGCAAGGCAGGTTTGAACTGCAAGGTTGGCAGTTCAAGCTCACCAGCTGCTCCTCAGAAACCCTATACGGGTCACTATGAGTTAGAACCTATTCTATAGCACTTAACAAAAATAACAACAATCTTTATGGGAACAGAACACCAGGTATTTTCTCTGTATAGCAGCTGGTGGGTTCAAACTGCTGATCTTTCAGTTCATTAGAAGTCTACCAAAAATAAATTATAATTATTTTTTATTTTATTTTTATCTTTTTAGAAAGTATATTTCCTATATAATCATATTTTCAATGAACTCAATTCTGTTAGTCTTTCCTCTTTGGGTGTTCTCTTCTAGAGAGTTTCTAACATGTCCGTATATTACATTTGTAGAGCATAGTATCAGATGTGGCTCTCTGGAAAAGTCCTAAGTGAAATCAAATAGATCTTATACACAGAGAATACACTGAAGACCTTCAAGTGTTGTCACATTCATCTGTTATTTCCTCTGCAAAATGCAATAATGCACAACTGACAAAAATCTGCGCAGTCCACTTCAGGTCTTTTATAATACCGGGCGTATGTGATCATTAGTAGAGAGTGACACCGTTGGCTTGGAGTCACAGACACTGAGTAATTAACAGGCTCACTAACCAGATAAGTAGCTTGTTCCTGCACATCTACCTTGCAGAGTAATTTGAATATGTGCTTCAGGAAAATGACAAACTATTACACATCAAGGACCATGATTAGTCCCAATGACATTGCTAAATTATGGTGTATTGTGGTGCTGTAGGATCAGCACCAGACTGCGAACCACAAGGTTGGTGGTTCAAACCCACCGGCTGCTCTTCGTAAACCCTATACAGGGTTGCTATGAGTCAGAGCTGACTTGACGGCACTTAACAACAACAATAGGAGCCTCCTGGAGTCCTGGTGTGGCACTGTAGGATAAACACTAGGCTGCTAACCATAGATTCACAAGCTGGGTGGTTCAAACCCACCAGCCACTCCTCAGAAACCCTATACAGGGACGCTATGAGTCAAAACTGACTTGACAGCACTTACCAACAGCAAAGCCGTTTGAACTGCAAGGTCTGTGGTTCAAGCTCACCAGCTGCTCCTTGGAAACCCTATACAGGGTTGCTATGGGTCGAATCAACTCGACAGCACTTGACAACAACAACAATTATTTAAGGAGTCCTGGTGTGGTGCTGTGGGTTAATGCAAGAGACTGCAAAGCCGTTTGAACTGCAAGGTTGGAGGTTCAAGCTCACCAGCTGCTCCTTGGAAACCCTATACAGGGTCGCCATGGGTCAGAACCGACTTGATGGCACGTAACAGCAACAATAACAACCAACAGCAAAGGAGTTGACTGCACCATCCATGATTACAATGCTTACTTACCAGTCCTTACTAACCTCATGTGTATCAGAATAAAACTGCTCCATAGGGAGTCTTGTGTGGCACTGTAGGATAAGCACAGAACTGGAATCACAGGGAAGACAGTTCAAACCCACCAGCTGCTCCTCCAAAACCCTTGTAAGTCAGAACCAGCTCAACGGCACTTAACATATAGTGTTCAATGGCTGACTTTTTTTGGGAAGTTGATCCTTAGGTCTTTCCTGCAAGGGGCCTCTGGTAGGCTTAAACTGTCAAACTTTCAGTTTTCAGCTGAATGTGTTAACTGTGCACCATGCAGGGACTCCTAACTTTGAAATATACTCATGAGAATTCAACGAAGTGATATTTATAAAGCACCTAGCAAGGTTTCAGGCATACCAGCATTCAGAGTATTTAAAGGATTTGCTCATAGACACATAAGTAGAAGAATCTGGACTCAGGGATTGGGTGTCAGGCCAGGATTTTTTGCAGTGTTTCAGGCTAGAAGCATGTGGTGGTGTTTCAGGCTGGAAACAAGAGTTGCATCTTGCTTTACTTAGGTTAGGTGATGCGTATTGTTTTTATTTCAATTGTCATTGGACATTTTTTTAAGTCTCAATTTTAACTTTTTCTAATAATGCTTGCCAGAAGCAGAAATACTAGGTTACAGGTAAAATGAATTCATAATTTTAACAAATCTCTTTAGGGTTTGTACTCCCATGAGTCAGCAATAGAAGAGGGTGATTATTTACCTCATGCATGGAAAATATTGTCACACTAACAGAGTTTTGTCAGTGGAATAGGTGAAAAATTGCGTCTCAGTGAAGTTTACATTTGTCTGCTTTCATTATGCATGAAGTTGAGCATCTTTTCATATATTTAACTGTTATTTGTATTTGTTTATCTGTGTATTTATTAATATTTTTGCTTATTTTTCTTTAAAAGATTTTAGTTGCAATTTTTATGTAGTTGCTCAATAAGTCATTTGTCTCTGTTATGAGTGGCAAACATGTTTCCCAATTTGTCTTTTGACTGCTTCTTGTGATGGCAGTGGTGATGTGTGTGTGTTTCTCACCTTGAAGACATTTTACTTATGTTTGTTTATTGATTTATTACCATGCATCAGTGACTGGGACCAGAGTCCCTCTTCTGGGAGTCTGGTCCTTAGACTTTGCCAGTAGGCAAAGCAGAGTTACTTCTGATGTCTATTTTTAGTGGAATTTTGCTTGTATTAAATGATAATAAACACACACACATATTTGTGTGTATGTTGTTGTTGTTGTTATGTGCCGTGGAGTCGGTTCCGACTCATAGTGACCCTGTACAGGGTTTCCGAGGCTGTAAATCTTTACGGGAGCAGAAAAC
>NW_006408568.1:12540752-12545682 GCF_000296735.1 Chrysochloris asiatica | reverse complement strand
AGAGAGAGAGAGAGAGAGAGAGAGAGAGAGAGAGAGAGAGAGAGAGTCGTGCTGTGGTGCTGTGGGTTAATGCGCCAGACTGCAAAGCCATTTGACCTGCAAGGTCGGCAGTTCAAGCTCACCAGCTGCTCCTCGGAACCCCTATACAGGGTTGCATTGGGTCGGAATCGACTTGATGGCGCTGAACAACAACAACATATGCAATGAACCGTGATGTGATAGCAGTAAGTGTAAACTACTGTTATCACATCACAGTTCATCACTTACGTACTCCCTGACAACAACATTTGCTTTTGTTTCAAACTTTGGTCGTATCTGTTCACTTAAACTGTTGACTCATGTAGAACAGAGGCTTTGCCTTCCACATCTTGTATCACCCACAATACAAACACAGCACAGTGCTAGGAAATTACTATGGCTTTAGTAAGAACTTGCTAAAGAATTGTAGTTGTTGTTGTCAGGTGCCATCGAGTTGGAACCGACTCATAGCGACCCCATGCACAGCAGACCGAAACAATGTCCGATCCTGGGCCAACCCCACCACCGCTGCCACACTTGACGCCATCAATGATGCCACCTGGCTAAAGAATTAGTGGTCCTTTACCCTAGGTAGCCACAAAGGTGGTTGGGATGGCAGGATAAATTTTAAAGCTCCCTTTCCCTTTAGCCCAAACACCTATTCTGAAGTATATCCCAGGTTATGCCTCTAAGTAGAACCAGGCCATGGAAGTGGCTCTAGATCTAATGACAACAGCTGACACAGAACTGGCAGCTTGGCCTCCCTCAGTCTCTTCTTCCCACCTTCCAAACCCCAAGAACTATTCTGGGAGAGATCGGGACTTGGTTCATCAGTAAACTTTCTCATTAGCTCAGAGATTTGAATGCAGCTGACTGAAGGAAGAGAAATGGAAACAAGCCAGGAGTTCAAGAAGCCATCGGTTTTAATGGGGGTAAGAAGGTAGGGAAAGGGTTTGGGTGTAAGATGTGGGGCAACATGTCTCTTCATCTTTCAGCATTGTCAAGGACTGATGTGCAAAAAAGAGGAAAACCCTTACTGCTCTTGTTTCAGACAAGAGGTCAACCGGGAGGAATTTGGAGAACAGGAATGCAGAAACTTTGCTTCTAGTCAAGAGGAAATAGAATGGGAGAGATAGTAAGTGCTTTGTATCTTTAAATGTTGGACAATACTGCACTTCTGTATCTATGTACAAAGGAAAAGGGAAACTGGGTTGGAAATAAGAAAGGTCTAAGGGGTTCAGCAGTTGAAGTAGCCTATAGAACTGCATGGATCCCTCAAAACACAAACCAGCTGGATGGGCAGGTACTTGGTCTCTCCTCATCTTCTTTTCCCCACCTCCTTGATAAGCTGCCCTGCTGCCTTGCCTCTGCTTCTACTTCTTCCGCCCAATCTGTGCCATCAGGTGGGCATTGGCTGCTGCCTTGGCTCGCAAGTTCTTGGCCTTGGCGATGTTGAAGAGGATGTTCATGATATTTGTGGGGACATCGAGGGACAGAGTGAATTTGGTGGGCCGGTCACTCTTGGCCTTGTCCTGGTACATCTTCCCGTTGAGCTGTGTTTGAGACATGGATTTGTAATGGGTGCTTCTGGTTCCACCCCTACTTCCAGAGCCAGGGAAGGTCCTTTTCTCCTTGTCCTCATCTTTTTCTTCTTCTGCTGCTCCTGAAGATGGGTCTTGGCTGGGCAGGTAGTGGAAGCTTCTCTTACTCAGTAGGGGTTCAATATCCAATTGGCTCTTCTTGGCCTCAGACAGGGCTGTGTTGATGCAGTTGAAGATAGACTCAGCTTTGTAGAACTTATGGGAGAGACCTGACCGAGGGGCCCCTAGCAGCAGCAGCAGTAGCAGCAGAAAGTGGACTGGCATCAACATCTCTCTCTGTAATAGAAAAGAGGGATGTGAAAGGGGTTTAGAGGTCAGAAGGATATGGGTTAAAATCCAGTAAGCCACTTTCTGTCAAGTTTACTCCAAATCATGGTGACCCCATGTGAGTCCGAGTAGAACTGTGTTCCATAGGGTTTTCAGTGGATGACTTTTTGGAAGCAGATCACCAGGCCTTCCTTCTGAGACACCTGTTTAGTGGACTTGCACCCCACACTGATTCTGTCCAGTCTCCTTCATCGTAATAGCACACAGATGTTTGAGAAGGTAAACAGAATCTGTGTGGTGTGTGGTCACTGTCCCTTAGAGCGCTGTGAAGAGACAGAGTTTACTTCCTGAATCCTAGGATTGACTCCTCTCATCTCCTTTGCCTAGTCACTGGGCACATGCTGTCTCCAGCTCTAAAACAAGCCTATGAAGGTCATTTCTCATTGGTATCCTTAATTATGCATGAAGAAAGGTTCAATTTCAAATATGAAAAATGTCTGTGTTTTATCTAAACTCCTCCTGGAGTAAGCATAGCTGGCTGTTCTGTAAGCCTTGGCTTACTGATATACTGATATACACTTTTTCTCAGTTGCATCTTCAGAATGAAATATACCCTTGGATATCTGATGAGGTGTAAATAGTGAAAGGGTGAGCTAGAACATTTGGGGTTTATCTAAACTTGAACAGTCTTTTATTACCTAAGACGTACTTGACTTCCAGAGAAGTAAGTGGTTAACTATGAAGCTTGCTAAAATTCTTTTATGATGATAGTTTTTGAATGAATAAGAAAAATTGGATTAATATGTCGATATAAGGATTCTACTGAACATTAAGCTAGTGCTAGCTGGTATCATCACAACATTATTTTGTTTTCTGTGGTGACCACGTGACTTTTTGGAGGAGGCTGGTAGTCAGAGGTTTGAGTTCTGGTCTCAACTATACAGCTTATTGTCAATGTGACCTTGGGCACGTCATCTCCTGAAAAATGAGTGGATATGCACTTAAGCTCCCTTCCAAACTCTTTATGATATGAATGGATGAAGACTAGAATTGAGCATTAGAAACAACAACTGAATCACAGGCTATACTCTGTGTTTATCTGTATCACTGCCTTTTCGCTTGTCCTGGAGATAGAAGACAAGCTGAGACACAGAGACTCACAGTTACTTGGCAAGTGTTCTGAATAAACCTGTTGCTTTCTAGACACTCCACCTTTCACTACTGTCTTCTTTCCTTGAAAATTTCCTCCTTAAATAAATCAGGTTGTTTTACTTGTTCATTTATTTGATCTGCATTGTAAAAATGTGGATTTCATTTTATCCAACAGTTATGAAAAAATATATGATCCTTGTTTTAAATAACCAAAATTTCCAAACTAACTACATCTGGACGTGTAGCATTGTATAGTGAATGCAACATAGAGTTTGGAGTTAGATAGACATACATTCAAATTCCATCTTTGTTTTCATTTGTCATGGGCATAACCATAACTAGTTCATAAAAGTCATTGTGAAAGATTACATAAAAATGACTGTGTAGGCAAACTCTTGCTCTAACCAGACACTTCAGAAGGCTGACTGCAGGATAAGATCAGTTTGAGTCACAAGGTTGGCGGTTCAAACTCACCAGCCACTCACTGAACAGCATATTTGTCTACACATAAATGGAGTCCTGATGTGGTATTGTGGGTTAATGCACTGGACTGCAAAGTCAGTTTGAATTGCCAGGTTGGTGGTTCAAGCTCACCAGCCGCTACTCAGAAACTCCATACAGGATTTCTATGGGTCGGAACCATCTTCATGGCACTTAACAATAACAACAAATATTCTGCAAGTCCTTTTAGGATAAGATTTGATGTGTACACAACCTTTTTAGAAGTACATTTATTATATACAAGAGGGCTTCAAAAAGTTCATGGAAAAAGAACCCATACTAAAAGGGTTTCTTTGCTGGTTACTGGGATATAGGGGAAGTGGGGCAAGGGGAGGGAGGGGAAGGTGGAGCACAGGGTAGGGAATAGACACAGGATAGTTTGGGTGCTGGGGAGGGGGCAACACACAAGAAGGGGGAGGAGAATGGAAGAACAAGGCAGATGGGAGAACAGTTAGGCAGGTTTGAATGGGTTAAGTGGGACAGAGGTAAAGAATGATGTATGTACAACCTTGGAACAACAGGGCTCTGGGATACAAGGATTGAGGCATGGTTTGAATGGGTAAAAGGGGGGAAATAATGTTAAGATGCTTGGCTGGCTTTTCAATCTTGGTTTCCCTTTCATACCATTGTAAAATAGACAATTGAGGGACAGACAAAGGAATAGCCAGAAATATCACCATAGAAAGCTTGTAAGTATCTTCTGCCTATAACTGATTGGAATACCTAAAATGGGGCTACAACGTGCCCAATGAAGGAGGCTTTCTGTGGAGCCTCTGCATTGCATAAGACCATAGGTGGAATCCTGAACCCCATCTAGAGTCTTCTGAGGTGGGAAATCTCCACTTGAAAGGACAAGCAGACCAGCCTGCAGCTAGAAGAACAGAAGATACTTCTTGAAAGAAAGACCAACAGGAAAAATATAAAACAATAATGGCAGTCTGAATGACTACTACAAGAACAAGTAAATTGCTCACCCAGGAGACATCAAGGCAAGTGGTCAAGTCCCCTCAGGACAAACCCCTATCCAAGGCCCAATGGGAATACACGAGTAGACATGAGCTCTGATTGGTGACTATGTTCGTCACCGAAAAGGGGAAGTGAGGGGAAAACAGCAACGAAGCTGTGAGCTAAGCCCTACCACGTTCAATAGACTCCCATGAACCCAGGTGGAGATCTGGTTGGCCATCAGTGTGGCAAGACTTGGGACTCTTGGGCCCAGAGTCAGTGACATAGCCTCAGAGGACTAGAGTGGAGAGTGAAGTGTCCAACTGATAAGAAGAGAGGGCATATGCACAAGAATACTCACACTTGCAGATAATATCCACTTAACCAGGCTTCAATGGCTGGATGATCAGAACTCAACTAGAAGAAGAAAGAAGAGGGAAAAAAGA
>NW_006408568.1:12518758-12540367 GCF_000296735.1 Chrysochloris asiatica | reverse complement strand
GGCCCTACCCAAAGAAACAGTGATGCCAAAGATGGAGGCAGAGATGATGACATGGAGAGATGGAGCGGCTGGGGACTCTAGACCTAGAGAGGGAGAGGGGCTGTGTGCTGACGACGAGGGAGCAAGCTTGCAGGGTATACCCTTTAGTTGTTTGATGATGCATGGAGGGGATTGTAATCATGGCAATGAAACAATATACGATAGGATGAATGTAAAGCTCCCATGTGAACTATCACATAATTCACAATAAAACATTAAAAAAACAGTTCATGGAAACTGAAAAAAAAAAAACAAAAAAAAACTTCATGGAAAAATGGAATAAAAAGATAATGAAATTTTTCCATGAACTTTTTGAAGCCCCTTTGTATAAACCAGGTAATTTGATCCTGTCAAACAATATCCTTGTTGTGCTGTATTTTGACTTGTGTTTATTGGCTACGTATCACCTCCTTCACCCTATCCAAGGCAGATTCTTTTCACCTTTCCCTTAATTTAAGTAAGTGGTTCTCAAACTTTCAAGTGCTTCGAATCATGGGGAGGGATTATTTAAACACAAATTATAGGCCCCATTCCCAGAGATTCTAAATCATTAGGGCTTCTGAATCAATTTTTGTTGTTGTGTGCCTTCAAGTCGGGTGTCAACTCATAGAGACCCTGTATAGGATTTCTGAGAGCGGTTAGGGGGTTTGAATTGCCAACCTTCTAGTTAGTATGGTTAGCAGTTCAGTGCTTATCCTACAGGGCCCAATAGGGTCTGAGAATTTGCACTTCTTTCTAATAGGTGAGTCCTCGTGGGGATCATGGGATAAGCATTGACCACGAGGTTGACAGTTCAGCTGATCCTCAGAAACCCTATACAGGGTCATTATGAGTTGGAATCGACTCAAGAGCACTTAACAACTAATGCTGATGATCCACGGAGGAACACCCTTTACTGATCTAAGTATTCCACCCCATCTTTACATTAGAATTGCATGCCTAAATTCTTGGAGAATATTTTGTAGGAGGTGTAATGACTTATCTCTGTAGAAAATGAAGTTATTCTGTCTTTAAGTAGTATGTTCAATAACCATACTATTTAACATTTAGTTAGTTTCTGCAGAAATATTACTATGGTTTTCAGTTACCATAAACCTCAAAGGCGTCTTAAAGCTTGGAAGTAATTTTAACCCTGGAAGCATTTACACAACCAAAAAACACATCACAAAAGTGAAAGGGTTAACATTTAGAAGTGCATTTATTATATATGGGACAGTTGTAGTGAAGCTTCTTCTCTTTGTCACTCTATTCCTTTGTCTCCCATTTCCTTTCATAGGCTGCTCCTTTCACAGACCTGACCCTTAGTTCTGTTCCTCCATTAACAAGCTTAGCGATTTAAGCATGTCCCTTGAATGCCTGTATCTCAGCATTTTCATCTGTGAAAATCTTTTTCTACTTTAGAAAGCAAGTGATCCTCTACGCAAGGAATTGGGAGAAGTAAATGATTTCTGTGTTTCCACCAAATGAAAAAGACTCTAAAGTGAATGGAAGTTAGAATAAGAGATTGTGAAAACCCATCCTGAAGCTGTCCTCAGCCTTTTCCCTCACGGTGGATTTACATACCATTGTCTCCACCTTCACTCAAACTTGTAGTGCAACCTCCAGAAATGAGGTAAGAAATATTTTCCCCCCCTCTCCTCTCTAACTCCTTCCCAGGACAGTTTTCAGCATTCTTCCTCAAACATCTGGGTTTTTACACAGTAATTGCAAATAGTAACAAACTAACTCCAAATACAGGTTGCTTCCAACTCAATCTTAGGATTCTATCTCTGCCTTCAGAGTTAAGTGAGCTTCTGAATTTGTCAGTCCCTTGAAGATGTGAGCCTTTGAGTGTTGGTTTTCTTTGTCATTATCCTTTCTGCTACAATGTCAGACCTTTCAGTACTCAGAGGCTTTCCTTCCATGTCATTTTAACTCTCAGCTGAACCACTTGGGACAGTTGAGAAGGGCTGAAAAGATCATAGTATCTTACACTGTGGAGCACACTAAGTATATTGAATGAACTGAAGAACCCAAAGAATCGAAACTACTATTCACACATACTTGTACTTTTGTTTGGCACTTAATTTATTTTCAAGGCAAAGCCACCTCTTTTAAATTCTCTCTATGGATGTATACTTTCTCTGTATATATGTTTTATTACACATTGCAGAAGGCAAATCCTTTAAAAGGCAAGTATTTTCTTTTTAATCATGCATATTTATTTGGAGACACTTGAGGATTTCTAGATATGAAGTAGCTGGGTCTTGGTGTGGCACTATAGGATAAGCATTAGACTATTAATCTTAAGGTTTGAGGTTCAAACCTTACATGGGGTTGTTATGAGTTGGAATGAACTGGATAGTAGTTAACAACAACACATACTTTCTTACAGTTTTCCTGGGAAAAATTCCAGAAGATCTCCCTTTGCAGTGGGGCAAGTCTCTAGATATGCTACATGTCTGATCTCAATTACAAAAGTAATTCTCTAGGGCTGGACAGGGAGAGCCCTTTAAGCCGTTTATTTACATTAAAAAAAAAATTTTTTTTTTTTAATTTTTCAGTTAACTTGTAAATATGTTGGTGCCTTGAATAACATGTTACTTTCTTAATTTTAATATTTCAAGACTAGCAGCAAAAAGAAACTGTATTTGTGGAGGGATTGCCAATGGTATCTAAAGGGTCTGCAAAAAGCGCCTGGGAGTGAGTGTCCTGTGTGTGCCAGTGGAGGGTAGCAGATATTTCTCTTTCTGCAAATAGTCTCAGCTCCAGTAAAGGCAAGGTTGAGAAGTTTGGTTAGCTTGTCTTGATTTCAGTACTTGTTGAAAATTTTTAAAGCGAAGAGCATCTATCTGTATCATGAAATATGCATTCTACCTGATATGTTGTTGTTATTAAGTGCCATTGAGTCTATTTTGACCCATAGCGACCCTATATAGGGTTTCCAAGGAACAGCTGGTGAGCTTGAACCACCGACCTTGCAGTTCATACGACTTTGCAGTCTGATGCATTAGCTGACAGTGCCACATCAGGACTGCCTTGTATTGGTCCTAGTTCTGGAATAAAATGTAAAGGTTCTTTGTGGTCTTAGATATTTTCATCATCAAAGTAAATGTCTGGGCAGAGGAGGAAGGCAGGTTCTGATCCATTTCTGAACATTTTCTCTGTAGGACTTGTTTACGGATAGAGTTTGCAAGGCAGAGAAAAGAAATCCTCCACAAAGAAGGAGTCTTTTGCTCCTCCCTTGTAGTCTAATTCCCAAGCAAGTTTCTCCTCTTACATTCTTTGGGGACTTTTACCGTAACCCCAAGTGAGACCACATAAAGGTTTTAGATTTTCCTTCTAACTGCCATGAACATAAGTGGCCACTTCCCTTAGGTTTAAGGAGTTTAGGGGAGCACCATACCTAGTTCTTTTTTCCTTTCAAATACCTGAAACTTGATCATTCTTTGGGTTATTATAACAGCATTTTTGGAGAAGAATAGACAGTTACTTCTCAGAGCTAAGACACACTTAAGCCCTAATGTGAGGGACCTGAGCCAGCCTAAAGTTCAGAGAACAACCTACCAAGGAGGAAGTACTAGAGAGAAAAACTGTGGGGTGGTGAGACCAGGAAACGAAAGCCATGCATTCCACAGCTTTGCTAAATGCCAGTCCTTCCTTCAAACTCTGCATTTTGATCCATTTTGCCCAGTTTATCTGCAACACTGACATGAAGTTAAGCTGAAAATGAGGAATTGAAAAATAAAATAAAACAGTAACTGCAGAATCCGGGCAACCTATAAGCATTTCAGAAAGGCATTGTATAACATGCTCTTTCTCTCTCCTTTCCTTCCTTCCTTCAGATTCATGCAAGTGTTTAAGTTTAGCACAGACCCAGTGTCGTTGAACTGATGAGAATTAATAAGAGGGGACTTCAAAAAGTTTGTAATTGAAAGACAATAGAATTTTTCCATGAACTTTTTGAAGCCCCCTTGTACATGAAAGACCCCTCCTCTGAAGAGCAAGGAGCAGCCAGGAGAAAACTGATTTATTATGAAGAGTATTGGTTATTTGCAATATTTATATAAATTTTCTTATTTAATCCATTCTCAGGATTTTTTGTTTGTTTGTTTTTTGCTTGTTAGCTCTGTTACAGGAAGAGATTGTAAACAGAATTTCTCAGAAGACTCAGACATCAAATTTAAGCATCACACAGCCATTGATTCCCCTACCCCACCCCACTCTGCACTTAATGGTTGTTGTTGTTGTGAAGTGCTGTCGAGTCGATTCCGACCCACAGTGACCCTGTATAGTGTTTCAAAGAAGCAGCTGGTGAGCTTGAACCACCTACCTTGCAGCTCAAACTGATTTAGCAGTCTGACACATTAGCCCACAGTGCCACACCAGCACTTCATGGTTGTTGTTGTTAAGTACTGTCTAGTTGGTTCCGACCTATAGCTACCCTATATAGGGTTTCCAAGGAGCAGCTGGTGAGTTTGAACCACCAACCTTGCAGTTCAAACGAATTTACAGTCTGGCACATTAACCCACAGCGCCACACCAGGACCTCTGCACTTCACGGTAGTACTAAGTTATTACAAGTATCTGTGCCCTCCACCCTGAGGGTTCCCAGTGGAAAAGATTCTGGACTTAGGAGGCAGAGGATATGGGTTCAGAAACTCTTTCAGTCTCATCCTTGTCTTAGAGTCACTTCACCTCTCTGTCTCACTTGCCTTATCAGTAAGAAACAAGGTGTGCCTCCCAGATGTGTTGGGAGAATAAAAGGAGATGATACAGTTGAGAGACTGGCACCTAGGACACAAAAACTGCAAGCATCCTCCTCCCCTGCATCTGATGTGGAATAATATCCCCGACTTTCTATCCCCACCCCTGCACCACCCTGCCGCCGCCCTCCCTCCCTCAGTTTGTAAACTATCACCAAGAACTATTTTTCATGTTCACAATTCAACTCTGTCAAGAAAAATAGATTTGTATGAATATGTTCTGCCTATTCCAAGCAAGTCTATCTATATACCAACAAGAGAAGGTTCATTTTGTCCCCCTAAGAAATCTTCCCCTAGTCTGTTTGTGATCTGATGTCTCTTTATTTAAACCACTGAGTGTGGTGCTCAGAATTGTGTTCTCTTGGGGTGGCATTCAGAGGTGCTTTCGACTTTCCTTTTTTCTCACCTGTCCAGTTCTCAGCACCTCCTGCCTAATAGAGGGAACACAAATGTAGCCTTCACAAATGAGCCCCCCAAACAGAATCTTACCTGTAAGTGGACTTCACTCCAGACTGGAAATGCTCAGGGAGGCCGGCAGAAGCTTCAGGATGAGGAGGTCTGCCCTAGGAACTTCACCCTGAACTTGTATCTCTGCTGGGGTCTCAGGATCCTTCTTTTCTTGTATTGTTCGTAAGTGGGCTGTGATATTTCCTCTCTATGGAAACCGCTCCACTCCCGTGTGTGTGTGTGTGTGTGTGTGTGTGTATGTATATATATAAAAGTGACAGATCACAGGGTAGATCGTAATTCCAGACGTGGTGTCTACACCGAGCTGTGATTTCATTTAAAATACAACCAGAGCCAGCTATCCACGTCATGAGATGTCAGGTACTCTGTGTCCTTGACCCTTCCCACTCTGTCTTCCTCACCCAACCCTCCTGTGGCCTCCTACTCCTCCCTTCTGCCCTAGCCACATGCTTCATTGATAAAAACACTAGTACTCTGGGAAATAGTTTCTTTGAAGAATTTTATTACTAATCCTCGTTATTACGATTTGCAGTCTTGTCTATATGTCTCCTCACTCTAATTTTAATTTTGGAAATCCGGAGCCAGGACCTGCTTTGAAGATAGAGAAGACAATTTGAAGTTCATCTGCTATTTTGTCCTTTTTTGATAGGTCAGGCTCGGCAGTGTTATCTCTAGCTAGTCATAGAGCTCCTATGTTTATTCTTATCAAAGGATTTCCAAAGGGGCAGGTATAACATACACACTCATGCTTACAGCTGTTTAGTGTAGAACCACTTAGAACATTTACTCATGTGATCACCTACTGTGTACTTAGTATTGCCAGGGCCCTCGGCAATTCAACTAAACCTATCCTTACAGGGTACCTCTAAGGAGCTCTGGTAGCGTAGTGGTTATGAATTGGGCTGCGAGCCACAAGGTCAGCAGTTCGAAACTACCAGCTCTTTTGTGGGAGAAAGATGAGGCTTTCTGCTCCCGTAAAGATTTACAACCTCGGAAACCCTGTACAGGGTTGCTATGAGTCGGACTCCACGGCACATCACCACAACAACAGGGTACCTCCAGTTAGGAAAAAAATGTGAAAACAAGAGTCCTGGAGATTCAAAATAGATAGCATATAAGCCAGGATGAGAGAGCAAAAGAGATGTTAGGTAGAACAGTCTGGCACAGAGAGAGCCGTGGACGAGAGGGGATGGGGAGGATGGGTTGAGGAAACAGGAAGGCAGTGATGCAGTGATAGGTTAGAAGGCTGGGTCCTGAGTGCCAGACTAGGGGGTTTGGATTGTATTCTATCTATAATGGGGAGACACAGGGGATCTTTAACTAAGTGACTCCTTTATTTTACAGCTGAGGAAACTCAGGCTTTCAGAGAAGTGACATGCCATGATCCTACAAGTACATGGTGATAAGAGTCAAGTTAAGACTCCAGGGACTCTTTTCACATCCATCTTTTACCATCAGCTTAATCGATTATGAAGGGGCCACGCAGGATTGGCCTTTAGGCAAGACCACAATTATCTATTCTAGACAGTCGTTGTTGCTGTTGTTAAGTGATGTTAAGTTAGTTCCGACCCATAATGACCCTATATAGGGTTTCTGAGAAGTGGCTGGTGAGCTTGAATAGCCAACCCTGATGTTCAAACCGACTTTGCAGTCCAGTGTATTAACCCATAGCGCCACACCAGGGCTCCAATTTCCTCTAGATGGAGAGGTAAGTAGTGTTCTGTGGATCATATAGAAAGCTGTTGTTGAGCATGACTTTAAGGCTCCAAGGCGATTTCATTGTTCTTTATGAAAAAATGTGAAATTTGGCCTCACTCCTGTCTTGCTGGGGATTCTCTTTGGATTAATGACAAATAAAAGACCCGTGGGGTCCTGGTGCAGTGCTGTAGGCTAGTCACTGTACTGCTAACCACAAGGCTGGTGGTTCAAAGCCACTAGCTGCTCCCCTGAAACTCTAGACAGGGTGGCTATGAGTTGGAACTTATTCCACGGCATTAACAGCAACAACAACAGATCTATATTTTAACTCAGATTTTTCAGTTCATATAGAAAAAAAGACAATAAACATTGTTTTCTTCCGTGCTTTTGGTCTTGCTCTGTCTCTGAACTTCCTAGAAAACCTCGCCCTCTGATGCTGAGCTCCAATGGCAGAAAGCCTCGCCTTCTGATGAAGGCTCCAGTTCACACAAGCCCATCTTGGGTTGATTTGGGCCTTTCCTGTAGCTCCTGGACATCAGCACCTGAGTGGGCCTCATAGACCTTACATGTGCAGTCCTAGATGTACTTTTCTTAGAAAGTAAGCCCTCAAAAGACAGTATATTTGCTTTACAACTTGAAAATTGCTTCTGGCTGTGTCTGATGAAAGATTCAAGAGTCATGAACAGCCAAAGGATAATAAGTGAGCAAAAATCCTCGGGGTGTCATTTCCAGTAAATAATGATTTCCTTCCCTACCCATTACTGAAGTGTAAATGTGCTCTGCTAAGCTTGCACTATTTTCTGACCAGGGTGAACAATTGGTAGCATTTATGAATTCAACATTAGCATATTATTTAGGGAAGTAGGTACTCTTCAGAGAGTATGTGGAGGGCAAAGGTGAGAAGAGAAAGATAGAAGATCAGCTTTGTATATGGATATACTTCCACATAATAATTGTATAGTTTTCTCAAAATCTGAGCTAGACAGATAGGAAAAGAAATTAGAAAATTATACAAAGGCTTCATTTATAAGAAAGGGGTTTACCTTGGAGACAGGAGAACCCGTCTCTATTTCTGGCTTTGCTGCTAGCTTGCTATCTGATTTGAACTAGAACTTAACTTCTCTGGGCCTTTATTTTCTGTTTTATAAAATGTAGATTAAGGTACATTCCCTAGTTTCCTAGCACTGTTGATGTCAAGATAGTATTTGTAAAAAGTTGATAAAACATTACATGGGCACAGACTATTACTGTCATCTTTATTTTTCAATTCTTCCTTTTTCTCCTACTGATTTTCGGTTTACTTGACTCCTCAGTTTTTTGTTTTTTTTCCCTTGTATTATTTCATTTTTTAAAAATGTTTTATTGTGAGTTATATGATAGTTTACATGAGAGAACTTTAGTTTTACATTCATTCCATCATATATCATTTCATTGCCATGGTTCCAATCCCCTCCATGCATCATCTTCCGACCAAAGGGCATATCCTAGAAACCCGTCCTCTACACTTCCCCCCCCCACCCAGTCTTCGGCCCACAGTCCCTCTCCCTCTCTGGATCCAAAGTCCCCAGCCACTTCATCCCTCCATGTCATCCTCTCTGTCTCCATCTCAGGCATCCCTGCTTCTCTGGGTAGGGTCCTGCTCTCGGCTCTTCTCCATTGGTGGTCCCAGAGACCTCTGCTCCTAGACTGGAAAAATAATCACTCCCGTCCTTGCTACAAAACGTCTACCTTCGCATTTCCAACCCTCACATTCTGTCCTGATAACCATTATTCACTACAGTATCGCGAGTAACCCATCTGTATTTCATTTAATCAGCTCCACCTAGACAAATTGGATAGTACTCACTGATGATTCTGCCTTCCTCCATACCCCCTAGCTCTGGGTTCCCTCTTGAAAGCTTGTAAGCCAGTCACTTCTTGCCTTTGTAGTCCCTCCCTCCCCATTTGGGTATCCAATGTCCAAGTTGCCCATCTCTGTCTACTCTGTGTGTAGAGGGGGTGGGAATGTTTCTTGCTGTAAGGATTTGTTGCCTCTTTTGTTGACTCCCCAGTTTTTGAAAGGTGTATGTTAACCTCCCATGGCACTTGCAGATTTGTCAATGTCTTGTAGATCTGCCAACTTTTCCTTAATTTATTTGGAGAGTTGGTATTAAGCATATGCCTCTTTTTTTTTGAGACAAGTGGCATTATTTCATATTTATAGGCCACTTTAATAATGTTTAACAGAAGACTGCTAGAGTCAGTCTCATATCTGCTTTTACATTCAATCTGTTGATATATGTTGATCTGACTTAAGTATATAAAGAAAACTTGTCCTCACATGGATAAGTAGTTGAAAGGGGAATATTGTTCTTATAGTTTTATTTTGTTGAGAACATACACAATAACACATACATCAACAGTTTGTACATATACAATTTAGTGCGACTGATTATGTTCTTCAAGTTGTGCAGTCATTCTCATCCTCCCTTTCTGAGTTGTTCATACCCATTAGCAAATTCACTGTCCCATAGGTTTCTATCTAATCTTTCAAATTCCTGTTGTCAATTTGATCCCAAATAGAGAGCAAGAGAGCATAATGCTCAGGCAGACATTCTATATTAGTTAAGCTAAACTACTATTAGGTTTAAGAAGACTTCAGGGGATATTTTTGGGTTAAGGAGAAAAGAAATATTTTAATATATTTCTATATACCTTTTAATAAAGGATATATCATTACTAATGTCAGATAGATCTTGGCTGAAAGTAGAGAATACCATAAAGATGTTTATTTGTGCTTTACTGACTACTGTGTGGATCATGACAAGCTATAGACAACATTGCCGAAAATGGGTCTTCCTGAACACTTAACTGTGCTCATGAGGAACCTGTTCATAGACCAAGAGGCTGTCATTCAAACAGAAAAGGAAACACTGAATAGCTTAAAATCAGGAAAGGTGTGTGCCAGGGTTGTATTCTTTCACCATAATTATTCAATCTGTATGCTAAGCAAATGAGAAGAATGTGGCATCAGGATTGGAGGAAGGATCATTAACAACCTGAGATATGCAGATGATACAATCTTGCTTGTTGAAAGTGAAAAGGACTTAAAATATTTACTGATGAAGATCAAAGACTACAGCCTGAAGGTAAAGAAAACAAAGGAAAGTAAAGCACTTCAGTGTAAAGAAAAGAAAAAATTTCACCACTGGACCAGTAAATAGCATCATGATAAATAGAGAAAAGGTGGAAGTTGTCAAAGGCTTCATTTTGCTTGGATCTACTATCAACACTGACGGGAGCCGTAGTCAAGAAATGCAAATCTGCTGCACATGACCTCTTTAAAGTGTTGAAGAGCAAAGATGTCAGTTTGAGAACTAAGGTGAACCTGACCCAAGCTGTAGCATTTTCAACAGGCTCATATACATATGAAAGTTGGACAATGAATAAAAAAGACTATAGAACTGATGAAGACCAAAGACTATTTGAGTTATGGTGTTGGAGAAGATTATTTAAAGTACTATGGACTGCCAGAAGAACAACAACAACAACAAAAAAAAAACCTGTGTTGGAGGAATTATAGCCAGGATGGCCAGACTTCATCTCTCATACTTCTGACATCAGGAGGGACCAGTCCCTGTAGAAGGACATCATCCTTGGTAAAGTGAGAGTCAATGAAAAAGAGGAAGATCTGCAACAAGATGGATTGGCACAGTGGCAGCAGAAATGGGCTCAAGCATAACAACAATTGTGACATTGGCAAAGGACTGGGCAGTGTTTCATTCTGTTGTGCATAAGGTCACTCTGAGTCAGAACCAACTCGATAACACCTAACAACAACAACAGAGAACTGTGAATATACTTCTTTGATACTACATGAAAACTTGTCAAATGGTAGTTTCTTAAAAATTAGTTAAAATGAAGACTCAAATCACATTAATATGCTTTTTATGCTATTATATTAAAATCAACTCTTCTCTCTTGCACTGAGAATTGATTGAGACCCATGCATAATTTTGGAATATAATTTTTAAAGTATTAGTTAAGCAAATAATATAGAACTTGCAAATGTTGTAATATGTTATAAAGCAATAGGAACAAATTCACGTTTGTTAATGTCAATAATTACCTTATCTGAAGAGAGGTTGTCAGGTTCATGGTGGCAGAAAAAGCTTCTCCATAATCCTAATTTCTGCATAAACGGTTGCATTTAGCAAAGGCAATAAATACTGCCAGTTTTTGTTTGTTTGTTTGAAGCGACAGATACAATTAATTCATATGAGAAAATGTCTGCCAAAGTTCTTAAGCTCAAATAGCCATTGTTGGTCTGTTAGACATTCTTCCAAACAAAAATGGTCAGTGAAAAAAGTAGCTAGGCCAGCTCACAATTCAATCACATGAGTGCTTTTTTGAATTAATATTCAGTTATGCAGCAAAGCACATTTAACTATTCCTTTCATTTTGCATATGTTGTTGTTGTTATGTGCCGTGGAGTCGGTTCCAACCTATAGTGACCTTGTACAGGGTTTCCAAGGCTGTAAGTCCTTACGGAGCAGAAAGCCTCATCTTCCTTCTGCGGAACAGCTGGTAGTTCCGAACTGCTGACCTTGTGGTTCGCAGCCCGATTTGTAACCACTACGCTACCAGAGCTCCTTTTTTGTCACATAGGATACTAAAAATATGTGTATACCATGACCAAGATTTAATATAATTAATAATTTTTACCTCTTTATCAACTACATTCTTAAGTAAAACTAGAATGGAAAAAAAAAGTTTTATTTTACATGTTGACTACTATAGTTGATTTAAGCTAAGATCCAAGTAGTTTTACTCTGCTTTTGAACCATCATTACAAATATCAGCACAGTAAAAATGGTAATTAGTGTCTTAGTATTACTGTAATATCTTTGAATTTCACTCGGAGCACTGTTTTCACTGTATCCCTAAGGTTTGGGTAATTGTGTTTTCATTTTCATTTGATTCTAAGTAATTTTTAAATTTCACTTTTGATCTCTTCTGCGACACATTTTTTTTTTTTTGTAGTGTTATTTTGTTTCCATGAATTTAGTTAAGTTTCCTTATTCTTATTGTTATTGATATATATAGCATCATTCTATCATGATCAGAGTAGAAGCTTTGTATGGTTTCAATCTTTTGAAATTTTCTGTATCCTAAAATCTGGTTGATTCAGGACACATGTGCTTTGGAGTAGACTGCTCATTGTAGTACTGTTGAGTGCTGTGTTCTCTATCTGCCCATTAGGTCCAATTGATTCATGTTATTCAGGACTTATGTTTCTTTATTCACTTTCTTTCTAGTTGTTCTATCCAGCATCAGAAAGCAGTGTATTAAAGTCTCCAACTATTGTAGATCTATTTCTCCCTTTAACTGTTAGAGTTTACTTTGTAAATATTGGGGTTCTGACGTTAGATATGTAGATACTTATTACTGTTGTGTCTTCTTGGCTAATTGACTCTTTCATCTTCATATAATGTCCTTTTTTTGTCTTTTATATGAATTTTGACTTGAAGTCTATTTTGGTAAATATTAATATTGCCACTCTTGCTCTCTTTTCATTCCTGCTTGCTTGGTATTTTTTCCCCTCCCATCCTTTGACTTTAACTTATTTATACCTGTGTGTGTAAGGTGTGTCTCCTGTTGACAGCATATGGATGTTCTTAATCCATTCTGCCACTCCGCTTCTTGACGAGAACATTTAACCCATTTATATTCACTGTATCAATAGAGAAGGATTTACTTTAGTTATTTTGTTATATATTTTTTCTTCTTAGTGAGGTTGATGACTTCTTTATCTTCAGTAAAAAGATTGCTGCTGTCCCCCGCTGGTATCCCCAGCACCAGGATGTGCATCCCAACACCAATCTCCAAAACAGGAACAGCCTTAAAGGATTCGAAAAATGACCAGTGAGAAGGCTTGTCTATAGAGTGATCTTCAGTCAGCACAGCAGATAAGCACAGTCACCCACAACAGAAAGGTCTTAGCCCCACCTCTCTGATACCATCTTCTCACACCAGAGAAAAGTAAGCATATACATTTGATCATTTTACTTTAAACATCTTTATCCCAAATAATTTTTGTCCTAACATTTGCTTTGTCTGATATCAAAATAGCTATCTCAGTTTTTTGTTGTTAACATTTGCTTGGTATCGTTTTACTAGTCTTTTATTTTGTTGTTGTTAAATTTTTTTTGTTAGTGGCACATATTTAGTTTTACAAGACATAATCTAAAAATCTTAGTTTAGGTATGGTGTTTAAAAGGTGTTTTAACTAAGAGCTTTAGTAATTTTTTTTTACTAAGCGATAATTTAAATATTTGGATTATTTTATACCATTCTACATTATGCTTTGTATTTGAACTTTTTTCTCTCTTTCTCTTTCCCTCTTTTTTCCTTTTCTCTCTTCTCTGCTAAATTAATCAGATATTCATTTTCACTTTTCCCTCTGTTGTTTTATGATATCATGACATTTTTACTCTGAGCACTGCTTTAGTTGCACCCTACACATTTTGCTATGTTTTCTTTTAATTTTTTATTGTGAATTGAGTGAAAGTTTACAGACAAGATCATCAGTTTTACATTCAATAAATCATACACTTTGTTTCAGTTGAGTGATTGCAATCTTCTTTGTATGATAACACTCATCTCCCTCCCTCTCTGTTTCCTATTTCCATTCTGCTCTCTTTTTCATCCCTTCTCAACTTTGTCCTAAGGTAAATGTTGCCCTTTTGATTTTGAATGATTGACCATTCCATGGTGAGCACACCTTACTAATGTTGTTTCCCTCACCCCCACCCCAATATATCTATCTACTGCTTGACTGAAAATTGAGCCATGAAGGTGGGTTTCTTTTCACAGCTCAAGGGTGGACTTAGATTCCTCCAGTCTCTTTCTGACCAGTAAGCCAGGTCTTTTTTTTTTTTTTTTTATAGTTTTGAATTTTGTTCTGTATTTTCTTTTACTCTATCTGAGATCTTCTAATGCGATCTCTTGCAGAGAAATTGGTAGTGGTAGCCATGCATTACGGGCCTAGAGCCGGAAGCTGCTCCATCTCTCCATACCACTGCCTCTGGCATTGCCTCTTGCCATCTCCTCTTGCTGTTCATTGCCTCTTGACATCGCTTCTGCTATCTCACCTTGCTGTCTCATGCTCCACTCATGGTCTTTCCTCTTGATGGTCCCGGGATCTTCAGTCTCTGCTCTGAGATGACTCCTTTAAAACCTAGTTGGAGAGCAAAACTAACCAATCCCAACCTCAGAGTCCTGTACACTTTATTTGCGTGGTCCCACTCAATCACTTGGTAGGAGTTGAGAAGACTTGGCTAGAAAAGCCATATCAAGTAAATTCAAGGCACCAAAAATGGAGTCCCTGTATAAAAATATCTATTATGATTTTGGAGTTGTCCTTTTCTTCCTTTGATTTTGTTACATTTTGCTTCATGTGTTTTGAGGTCTCCTTTTATGATGGTTTTGCCCCTTTTATCATTCAAAAATGTCATTCTATATTTGATTCTATTCTTTTGTGAATTTTCTTTTATTTTATATTAATATAGCCACTTTTGCATTCTTGTACTCTCTGTTGCATGGAAGACTTTTACACACAGTTGCTTTCAGCTTATCTGTGTTTTTATATTCAAAGCATGTCTGTTTTAGACAGCATGTACTTTAGGCTTGCTTTTAAATCTATTCTGATAATGCTTGATTTTTAATGGTTTGAGCTAGGCACTAGACTGCCAACCACAAAGTCAATGGTTCGAACCCACCAGCTGCTCCATGGGATAAAGATGAGGCTTTCTGCTTCTGTAAAGATTTACATCTTTGGAAACCCTATACAGAGTCACCATGAATTGGAACCAACTTGACAGTAGCCAATGATGACAACCATTTCTATTAATATTAAATGCAATTATTGATATGAATTATTTATGTCTATCATTTTGTCATTTTTCTGTTTTTCTTCTAAGGTTTTTATTCTTCTGGGTCCTCTTACCTGTCTTCTTCTGAGTTTTTTGAGTGTATTTTAGAATTACACTTTAATTTACCTGTTGGCCTTTTAGTCAAACCTCTTTACATTATTTATTAGCAGTTGCTCTAGGGATTATATTGTATGTCTAACTTTTCACAATGTACTTGCAGTTATTATTGAGCCCTTTCACATAAAATGTAGAAAACTTGCAACTAGATAGGCCCATTTATCCCCTCTTTTATGTATAGTCATCATATGTAACAGCTTGGATGGTGGTCAGGGAAGTGGCTAGAAAGTAATAAGTGGTAAAAGTAAGTTCATTGCAATTGGCAGAATTTTGGACCTGCTTGGCCTCCATTGTTCCTAACTTTATGCCTCCGTGGAAAACTCTTGAGTGACATGACAAATATATGAACCTCACAGGAGTCTTCTGCAAAGGATTAGAGAGCTGGAAACACTGCCTTCAGAAGAGAATAGAATGAGATGGAAAATATGTTGGCAAATAATCATTTCACATTTTGGTATTTTTGTTTAATAAAGGTTTCTATAGCAATACTTTTTTTACTTATCTTCATTGTTGTTGCTGTTAAGTGCTGTCGAAGAAGTTCTGACTCATAATGACCTTGTATAGCATTTCAGAGGAGTGGCTAGTGGGTTTGAACCGCCAACCTTGTGGTTATAAGTCCAGTGTTTATCTTAGACCCACATGTGTCATTGGTATAGCATACCTAGGAAAAGAGTACTTACAGGCACAAACTGAAATCATATCCCTGTCCAAACATCTGACACTCATCTTTTAGACAACTTTACTATAATATCTGCTTGAAAGTACAAATCAAACTTACTAATCTTTACTTAACATATTATAATACTACATGAAAGTTACAAATGCATTTTCCTTGCTTTCTCTGATGAAAATCAGTTCATTTGGACAGAGTGTGTTCAAAGTTGCTTTTGTTTTTTAAAATCAGTTCCTTTTCTTTCCACACTTAGCAAAGCAACATCACCCAATATTAGTTTTAAATTGCTGGATGATTTCTCACAGTCAAGGATGGAAACTTGGATAGTTAATAGAACCTTTTCACTGGTGCTCCTCCTTAAGTGGCACCCAGGACATGCACCATGCCTGCTGTGCCTTAGATACACCTCTACTCATTGATTAGGTTTCTTTAGAGGACCCTGATTATGATAGCTATCCAAGAAAGCACAGACCTTCTTCTTCCCTGGAGAGAGACAGAAGGTTTTTAGTGCTTTGTTTTATGTAGCCATAAAGTCCTGCTGTGGGTTAATGCGCTGGACTGCAAAATCGGTTTGAACTGCAAGATTGGTGGTTCAAGCTCATCAGCTGTTCATCAGAAACTTTATACAGGGTTACTGTGGGTCGAAACCTACTTGAAGGTACGTACCAACAACAAGGAGTGGTAGCTGCAGCTTCCCCATTGTTGCTGTTGTTAAGTGCCGTGGAGGCAGCTCTGCGTAGACTCCAGGAATTTTGCCCTATAAGCCAGACAGCCTCCAAAAGTCCATTAGAACCATAATGCTTTGCCAGATCACTAGCACATCTAGACATGGAAACAGCCCTGAACTCCCCCGACCTGTTCCCATAGCAAATGGTGGTTTCAAGATGAATACAAACTCCAATAAAATAATTTCTGAAGCTTGGTCTTAGGAAGGAAATGCTGAACAATCTATTTAACAGAAAGGATGGGAAATGACTGTAGTGTGAATGTTATGTAATGATCGCAAAAGTACTGCTTATTATTAATTAAATCAGACAAGCATGTAGGTAGGTACTGGCATACTTTGGGGGAAAATATGGGAAGAGATACTATATGTCTTACTTATCTGACTTTCTGGGCTCTAACCTCATAATAGGAGTTCTGGTGTGGTGCTGTGGGTTAATGCACCAGACTGCAAAGCCGTATGAACTGCAAGTTTGGCGGTTCAAGCTCACCAGTTGCTCCTCGGAAATCCTATACAGGGTTGCTATGGGTCGGAACAACAACAACAACCTCACAATATAGTTTTGACAGTTTATGCATGGAGCATTACATAAATTTTCATAAAAAGCCAGTGAATTTTAAACATATTCTGGGGTAGAGTTGTTGTTTGTTAAGTTTCACAAGAGGAAATCGAGGCACAGTATATGACATCACTCAGGCCACCCAGAGCTTACTGTCAGAGCTTACCTCTGGTACTAGCACCCTTGAGGGTCTTGTCTTTTCCAGAGCTCGATGACTTGGTATTTCTGACCCTGAGGACAGAACAGAACACTGCATCCAGAATGAACGATTGTTTTAGACATGGAGCCTATAATTGAAGATAATATTATTGCAACAAAATGAAAATGAGAGGTTATTAGATATTTATTCAAAAAGATAAATGTAGGTAGTCAGATTCCATTGATATTATAGTTTATCTCTGACAATCCAAGAAGGGTGAAGGATGTGTGTTTTGTTCTGTGCACATCTAGAGCTAGGTTAGAAGGCAATTAACTTCACTAATAGCTTACTTACCCACTATAAAGCCACACAGTTAATCTCTATTATAAAAGCAGAAGCAGCATTTGAGTTAAAAATGTACCAAATGTTGATGAGAAATAGGGAAGGTAGGGGAGAATAAACAATGAATAATACTGCCAATTTTGGCCACCGATTGTTAGAAGGGTAGGATGAAAGCCTCTATAAGGGGGGTAAACAGGCTCCTTGGCTGCCAGAGGTCACCATGAGTTGGAATTGACTCGATGGTAAAAGGAAGGCTGCCAGGTCACTGGGCCGAGTGAGCAGGATCCCTCAGCTCCTGAAGCTCTCTCTTTGTAAGCTCTCATCTCTTTGCTAGTTCTGCTTCTTCCTAACAACGGCCCAGCCTCAAACTCCAAGATAAAAGAGGCACATGTGCAGGTCAAACGGCAGATTAAAAAAATAATAATTTATCTTATCATTTTGTTGTTGTTGTTGAGACTGTACACAGCAGAACATACCCTAATTCAGCAGTTTGTACTTTTACAATTCAATGACACTGACCTCATTTTTCAGGTTTTACAGTCATTGTTAACTTCCTTTCCTGAGTTGTTCTCCCATTAACATAAATGCAGTGCTCCCTGACGCGCCTATCTAATGCTCAAGACTGATGTTCTTTAACGGCCAAAGTAAACTATTTGTTGTTTGGTTTAAAGATGATATTTTTGGTTTAAGGTTTAAAGGGTATCTCAGGGCAATAGTTTTGGGGGTTCATTCAGCCTCCATGGCTCCAGAAATTCTGGCTTGAAAGACAAATACCTTGATAAATCTTCTGTTATAATTATTATTCTACTATTGTATAAATATTCAGTAAATGTAGTCATCCTTTAAAATGTGTTTATTGAATGCCTACTTGATACAAGAAGTCCTGGATGGTGCTATGGGTTAATGTGATGGCCTGCAAAGTCGGTTTGAACCACAAGGTCAGCTGTTTAAACTCACTAGCTGCTCCTCAGAAACCCTATGCAGCGTTGCTATGAGTTAGAACTCATTAGACAGCCTTAACAACAACAAGGTACAATGACCAAGGTGAAGGTGGTGATTGTGTACTGTGGAGTAGGATCTATGGGAGCAGAGACTCTCTTTTCCAGCAGAGCAACTGGAAGATTCAAACTGCTGACCTTGCAGTTAGCAACCCAACTTGTAACCCACTATGCCACCAGGGTTCCTTACAAGAATTCTAGGTGCTAAGGACTAAAGGATCTCGTTACTCAAACAGTGGCCCATGAACCAGCCAGTATCACTGGGAGTGTTTTAGAATCTCTTCTCTTACTCAAGGCTTGCTGAGTAAGAATCTGCATTTTAATAAAATCCTCCAGTTATTGTATGTGCATTGAGGTTTGTTGTTGTTAAGTGCCATTGTGTTGGTTCTGACCCATAGCAACCCAGTATAGGGTTTCTAAGGGTCGGCTGGTGAGCTTACAGTTCAAACCAACTTTGCAGTTCAGCACATTAACCCACAGCACCACACCAGGACTCCAAACTACTGTGTAGAACTTCCAACGTTTAAGAACTACTAATAACAACCTTTAAGATTACGTAGACTGCTTTGAGAAATCAGAAGACTGAATGAGAAGTGAGCCCCTCAAAAAGATGAAAACTGATCAGCCTTTTTATTTTTTGGGATACACAGCTTGACTTCACATCAGTAAATATCCATGAGAATAATGCCACTTTGGTCATCTGAGGTTCTGTAGTTTTTGGAAGGACATCTATGCTATAATGGTAGAAGACGGTGAGTAGAAAAATAAAAAAGTACTGTCCAGTAGTTTGGAGGCCTGGTGTGGTACTGTGGGTTAATATGCTGGACTGCAAAGTCAGTTTGAACCTCAAGATTGGTGGTTCAATCTTATCAGCCCCTCCTTGGAAAGCCCTATACAGGGTCGCTATTGGTTAGAACTGACATGACAGCATTTAACAACAGTCCAGTAGTTTAGAAGTCCTGCTGTGGCACCGTGGGTTAATGTGCTAGACTGCAAAGTTGGTTTGAACTGCAAGGTTGGCGAGTCAAGCTCACCAGCCAATCCTCAGAAACTATATACAGGGTCATTATGGGTTGGAACCAACTCTATGGCACTTAGCAACAACAACATCAGTAGTTTACATAAGGTATCCCTGTTATATAATGAATTGTGTCCCCCAAAATACAAATTCGAATCCAAGGTGTTGTAACTTCTAACCTCTCTGTTTGTAATTATAATCCCATTTGGGAATGGATCATCTTTGTTATGTTAATGAGGCAAATTAGTATAGGGTGTGTCTTGAGTCAACCTCTTGAGATATAAAAGAGAGTCAACGAAAACTAGAAGAAGAGATGGGGGAAGAAAGATGCCAGGTCACAAAAAGATCACTCAGAAGCAGAAGCTCTAAGACTCAAGAATATTTCTCCAGAGCTGGCAGAGAGACAAAGCCTTTCCCGAAAGCTGGCACCTATTTGAGTTTGTATCCTCCCAATCTATCAGAGGAGTCCTGGTATGGCGCTATGGGTTACTGTGCCAGAATGCAAAGCCATTTCAACTGCAAGGTTGGTGGTAAGAAAAACAACAACAAATCTGTGAGAAGAGTCCTAGTGTGGCACTGTAGGATAAGCACTGGACTATTAACCTTAATGTCAGTGGTTCAAACCCACCAGTCACTCCTCAGAAACCCCATACAGGGTTGCTCTGAGTTGAAACCGACTTGATGGCATTTAACAACAACAATAAGAAACTGTAAGAAAATTAATGTGTTTGTTAAAGCCACCCACTTGTGATATTTCTGTAGGTAACTAAGACAATTTCCAAACAAAAACAAAGTTAATAATGTAAAAGAACTTTCAAATGTCCATGGAAAAATGGAATTAAAAGATTTAAAAGATTTCCTGCAAGTTTCTGAAACTCCTTTATAAACCTATTATTGTTGAGTCGATTCCAAGATCACGTGTCACAGAACACAACTGCTCTGGAGGTATTTCTTGGCTGCAATCTTTGTGTATGTGTATGTTTATTGTGTTTGTGTTGAAGTTTTATACAGCAAATGTGTTTCTTCAACCCTTCCCACACAGATTGTTCTGAGACATTGGTTGCGCTGTCTCCACAATGTGTCACCAGTCTCCGGGTTTCCCACTACTTTTCGCATTCCCATCCCTTTGGTTTCCCTGTTCCTCTTGTCCTTCTATCTTTGGTTTTGGGTAAATGTTGCCCATTTGGTCTGTACAGTTGATTGTCCTAAGGAACATATTCCTCACAGGTGTTAATGAGTATTTTATGGGCCAATATATTATTTGTCTGGAAGGTGGTCTCCAGGAGTGTCATTTCCAGATTAAAGGGTGTCCCAGAGAGATAGTCTCTAGGTCTGTCCTATCTCTAACAGCCCAGTAAGTTTTGTCTTTTGATGAATTGGAGTTTTGTTTTACATTTTTCTCTCATTCTAAGCAGGTCCTTCTATTGTATCCTTGGCCAGAACAGTCAGTACTGGTAGCTGGACATGATTTAGTTGTGGTCTCACAGCAGAGACGTCTGTGGTTTGTGTGGCCACTAGTCCCATGGTCTAATTGCTTCCTTGATTCCTTTGCTCTCCTGCACTCCAGACAGGAAAAGACCAGTGTTTGTATCTTAGATGGCCACTCACAAGCTTTTAAGATCCCAAACACTATTCACCAAACTAGGATGTAGAACATTATCTTTATGAACTATGTTATGCCAATTGACCTACACGTCCCCCTGGACTATGACCTTTATTCACTATAATTTTTTTATGACAGCAGATTGCCAGGTCTGTATTCCATAGTGCCTCTGTCGTTGTTGTTAAGTGCCATAGAGTCTATTCTGACTCATAGTGACCCTGCAAAGGGTTTCTGAGGCTGTAAATCTTGATGGGAGCAGAAACCCTCATCTTTCTCTGGAGGAATAGCTGGTAGTTTTGAACTGCTGACCTTGAGATTAGCAGCCCGATTCATAATTGCTATACTACCAGTGCCTCTGTTGTTGCTGTTGTTAGGTGTCATCGAGTTGGTACCAACCCACAGTGACCGTATACACAGCAGAACGAAACACTGTCCGATCCTGGGCCAACCTCACTACTGTTGTCACGCTTGAGTCCATCAATGCTGGCACTTTGCCAATCCATCTCGTTTGGGGTCTTCCTCTTTTTCTCTGACCCTCATGTGCATTGAGGTTTGTTGTTGTTAAGTGCCGTT
>NW_006408568.1:12513954-12517623 GCF_000296735.1 Chrysochloris asiatica | reverse complement strand
TCATCGAGTCAACTCCAGCACATAGCAACCCTGTATAAGGCCCCACATAGCTGGTGGATTTGGACCATTGACCTTGTGGTTAGCAGTCTAGTGCTTATCCTACAACGACACACCAGGACTCCTTTTGACTAATAATGATTGTTCTCAGAGTGAAAAATAAGTCTGAGATGAGCAAAAAACAAAGAAGTTTTGAAATATTTGAAAATATAGGCAGAGGTGTGGAGGGAGAGAAGCAGAATGTAAAATAATTTCTATACTTTGGCTACAAATGTTTAATTAAATTAATTGCCAAATGCAAACCGCGACACCCAGGAACCTTAAGATAACCTCAGAAATCGCTAACTGGGCATTGGTGTGGCACTAAAGGCCCTGTGTTATTCAGACAAGGGCACAAGCAGCTGGTAGTTATAGCCTGGAGAAACTTAGGCTACCTGTATTTGTACTCAAAGCACATTTTATAGTCTGCTTCTCCACCTCCCCAACTTCCTGAATTTTCGAATACCTCAAAACTTTACTTCACTTTTTGCTCATCTCAGACTTATTTCCCACTCAGTAGCATGGGAATAATAAGATTAATATTCGAATTTCACACTCTATATATCAGGTGGATGGTTCACTGAGCCTCACTGGGGTTCCTCAAGCTCCCTGTAGAAAAAGAAGGGTTAGAATAGTCATCTTTGTAAGCAGCAGGCATGTGGTTAGATCCCTGTGCTTTCAAAAAGGTGTGCTGACATCATACCCACACAGAATGCAGAGATGTCTGGGTTGAACCTGAGCTGCTAATAAGAATATCACTATCCTCTAGAGTCTCTTTGCAGCAACTCAGAAGTGAAAATGAGATTTCCCAAAACAATAATATGCATTCCCGACTGACCCGTTCTCTCCTAGGTTTAATTTCAAGCATTCAAACTTTGTTATTGAAGAGCTAGCTGGCTTGGGTTTGTCAGTGAGCTACCATTGAAGGCAACACCCTTTTTCTCTTTGTAAAATGAGAGTGTTGCCCAAAGGCCTCCTACATGCATCCCTCTTTTTTTTTTAACCTCCAATTTGTTACTGTGAAATTTTCCCAACCTCCAGAAAAGTGGCAATGCAAGTACATGAATATGGGTGCCCGCTTGACCTTAATTAACCGTAGATCTTTCCTTCTTTTTATATGGTTTTCATGAATAATGAAGACTCCAGATCAAGTATCTTGTGAAATGTTTCACATTCTGGATTTGTCTGTTTCCCTATGTTTAGGTTCAGGCTAATTGTTTTGGCAAGAATACTACAACACTGTTATGTATTTCTTAGTACACACATTAAAAAGCATGTGTTAACAGTTTGTTTCAGTACTGATGAAGTTAATTTGGATCACTTGGTTAAGATGCTTGGACGTTCTCTCCATTGTAAGACAGTGTTGATGTGGTACCGAGGGATAATGCGCTGGACTGTAAGACTGGCAGTTCAAACTCACCAGTTGCTCTTTGGAAATCCTATACAGGACAGCTAAGAGTTGGAACCGACTCAGTGGCACTTAGCAACGCCATTGTAAGATGTCTTTTCTCTTTGTAGTTTGTAGTCTCTGTGTTGCTGTTTTGAGAGCATGAATTTGCAGTTAGAATACGTTGAACCACAATGTTGGTAGTTCAAACTCACCAGCCGCTCCTTGGAAACCCTATACAGGGTTACTGTGAGTTGGAACTCACTCAACAGCACTTAACTACAACAACAGCAACAAATAAAAATATTCCACACCTAGACGGCTTCATAGGTGAAATCTATCAAACACATGAAAAAGAAATAATACCAATTCTATAACAATTATTCAAGAAGAGAAGGATGGCTAGTACTAGATAGGGTAAGAGAGATAGTTAAGCAAGCACAGTGTCTGTACCTGAGAGTGAGCACATCCTAGGTGCCTATCTTGCCTCTTCTAACTCAGGCTTTACATAGAAGAGAAGAGGATACTTCTCAACTCCCCCTACAAGATAATAAAACTAAAGACTAACACCCCTCATCAACATAGATGCAAAAACTTTTCAAAAATAACAGTAAATCAAATATAGCAATACATCATGACCACATTAGCTTTATCCACAGATGGTTTTAATATTTGAACATCAGTAAATATGATTTACTGTATCAGCAAACAAAAGAAGAAAAAAACATATGATCAACTCAATGGATACAGGAAAAGTCTTTCACAAAATTTAATATCTTTTCATAATAAAAACTCTGAGCAAACTAGTAATAGAAGCGGACTTTTTCAATGTGATCAGCAGCATCCATTAGATTAGATTTCTTCTACTCTGATTCAACTGGTCCTAGCTAGTGCAACAAAAAGAAAAGAAAAACAACAACAACACATGCAGATTTAAAAATGAAGAAATAAAACAGTCTCCATTTACAAGTGACACGTTTTCTATATTAAAAATACCCAAAGAACCTACATAGAAATAATAAGATTATTTAGTAAGATCATAGGATATAAGACCAATATACAAGATCAATTGTTTTTCTATATATTAGCAATGAACAATTGGAAATCGAAATTAAAGCACCTTTTATGATAGCACCAAAATGAAAGAACTGCTTGGGCATAAAACCAACAAATTATATGTAAGAGCTATTGAAAGTGGTATGACTTAGCTCACAGCTTCACTGTTTTCTTCCCCTCACTTCCCCTTTATCGGTGACCAATGTGTTGAAGCTATAAATCTTTATGGGAGCAGAAAGTCTTATCCTGCACAGCAACTGGAAGATATGAACTGCTGACCGTGTGGTTAGCAGCCCAACATACAGCCACTCTGTTACCAGAGCTTCTTTAAGTCAAGATACAGACACAGTCAACTGATTACATTAAAGATGTGAAGGCAATGTACTAGGAACAGTTGACTATCAATATTCAACAGCATAATGCTCAATCCCCATGTTACTCAATATATAGAAATGAGTTTAAAAAATAAATCATACACCTAAATGTAAAACCTAAAACCAAACCCAAAACCCATTGCTATTAAGTTGATTACAATTCATTTCAACTCCATAAGACAGAAGAACTTCCCATAGTGTCTGCAGCTGTAATCTTTGCAGAAGCAGACTTCCACACTGTTCTTGTGTAGAATGGCTGGTGGGTCTGAGCCACCAATGGGTTAACAGCAGAACACTTAACCACTGTGCCACCAGAGTGCCTTATAAAATCTAAAACTATGAAATTTCTAGGAGAAATATAAACACAAATCTTTGAGGCTTTGTGTTTGGCAAAGATTTCTAAGGTACAGAGCATGAGATACTTAAAATATTGTACTTCATCAACATTGAGACGTTTTACTCCTCAAAGGTCACTTATAGAGGCGGGGCTTAATGGCGGCTAGGGTGGAGGTGCGGTGAAGTTCGCCGTCAGCCATACCACCGAATACCAGGCAAAGCAGATCCAGGGCAGTGCTCCAAAACTCAGAACCACATAGGTAGGAATATTTTTAAAGTTTGAAGGCTTATAGTTAGTGGAACTTGAAGCTGAAGTAAGAAATCGCGTACTTTTGAATCTGCCGGGCTTAGAGGCCTGGAGCCGACATCTTGGGCGAGACCAAATGGGGGAACAGAAACACCACAGAAAATCACCACGGGAACCTTGAAGCAAAGGTGAACAATACTCTTTGTTGGTTTTGCTTTGTTCTGATTTTCTTT
>NW_006408568.1:12489761-12508104 GCF_000296735.1 Chrysochloris asiatica | reverse complement strand
TAGATAGCTAGATAGCTAGATAGCTAGATAGCTAGATAGCTAGATAGCTAGATAGCTAGATAGCTAGATAGCTAGATAGCTAGATAGCTAGATAGATAGATAGATAGATAGATAGATAGATAGATATAGATAGATAGACATGGTCACTTATAAGAGAATGTCAAACACAGGCTAGGATAAAATGATAAAGGACTTGTAGCCAATATTTATAAAGAACTCTTTCAGACATTAAAAATACTTGCAACACTACAAAAACAATGCTACTCTTTCCAAAAATGTTTTATTTTGGAGAACATTGTTATTTTTCATAAAAATCATGGGGATAATAGGATTACTGTAGTTATTTAAAAAGAATTAACAGATATTTTTAAACACCAATTTTAATGTCTGTTATGATAAATACTGATTGATGTAATCCACATAAAAGCTTTTGGGGGTCCTTTTAAAGAGTGGAAAAAGGGTCCTGAGGCCAGAAACTTTGAGAATCACTGGTATAGACAGTGTTACAGGAGTTTAACACCAGCATTTTCTTTAATAATATCAGCCAAGTGCTCTATGGGGAAAGGTCCTTGTGCAAATTAAGGAAAGTTTGTTTTAAGATCAATTTGGTTTTCATTAAATATCTGGGTTGGCTCTGACTCTCACATGGCCCCTAAATGTCAACTTCTCACCACTGTTATTTACTAGGCTCATAGTCAGAGCCATTTATTGCAGCAAGTCCTTTATCAGTACTTTAATCTAGTAAGTAGAAGATTTTTTCCCCCACATGAATTGGGAATGCCCAGAATGCTCTAGTTTCTGACCAAATTGGTGAGTGTCCTGTTTTGCTCATCTGTTCAAGTGTAACTTAGACCATAAATGTCTTGGTTTGCATCCATGGATCTTGATTCCCAGACAAAAATGGTTTTTCCTTCTGTGTTCTTTGTAACTATCAGTCACAATAGATTTTTCTTTGCTGCCTGTTAAACAAAAAAGCATTTGGTTCCTTTGTTACTGTCTTCATCCTGTCACATTGTCAATTTCAGCTCTCCATTAACTTGACTCTTGGGTTGTCACATTTCTCTAATGTCCTGACCTTTTCTAACACCTCCACTGAGTGTATGTAGCCTGGGAAGAATTAGATGCAAATGAGGATAAATCAGTCTCTGAAATGGAGTTTCTTCATCACTATTTGTGAGGGGAAAGTAGGTGGGAGAAACACTTAAATGTCAGTAATAAATATGTTGCAGTTTTCAACAAAGGAAGTGTTTCAGAGATGCCCTACTTTGCCATTTCAAAATTATATGACTAGCTAATTGTCCTGTTTGGAAAAGGAGCATATGATTTAAAATTAAAAAAAAAATTTTTTTTTTTAATCTTTAAACATTTTTTTTAAATCACCATGTTCTCTTCTTAGATTTGAATTTTTGGTAAACTTCATCTGTTCACTTAATATTTATTGAATGCCTAAGGTTGTGTCGCTGTAGGATAAGCACTGAACTGCTAACCTCAAGGTGTGCATTGTAAACCTACCAGTCACTGCTTGGAAACTCTATACAGGGTCACTATAAGTCAGAACTGACTCGACAGCACACAACAAAAACACAAGGTTTTGAAGAAAGCACGGTGCCTCTGTAGATTAAGCACTGGACTGTAAATCACAGGGACACTGTGTGGTTAGAAATCAGGAAATGTTTGTGTCAGTGTTGTATCCTTTCAGTATATTTATTCAATCTGTGTGCTGAGCAAATAATCTGAGAAGATGAACTGTATGGAAAAGAAATGACATCGGAATTGGAAGGAGGTTCATTAACAAGCTGTGATGTATAGGATATGTAGATGACACAACCTTGTTTGCTGGAAGTAAAGAAGACTTTAAGCACTTACTGATGAAGATCAAAGACTTCACTTCGATAATATCTCTTAAGAGAAATTATCAACCACTAAGAGGAGGCTTCAGAAAGTTTGTGGAAAAATGAAATGAAAATCCAGTATGGATCACTGGATTTTTACATAAAGACTACAAAAATCCTCACAACTGAACCAATAAGCAACATCATGATAGATGAAAAAAATATGGAAGTTGTTAAGATTTCATTTTACTTGGGTCCACAATCAATGCTCATTGGGAGTAGCAGTCAACAAATCAAATGATGTATTGCCCTGACCAAATCTGCTGCAAAAAATTTCTTTAAAGTGCTAAAACCCAGAAATGCCGCTTTCAGGGCTAGAGAGAGCCTGACCCTAACCAGAGTATTTTAAATCATTTCATGTGCATTTGAAAGCTGGACATTGAATAAGGAATACTGATGAAAAAGTAATGCCTTTGTATTATGTTGGCAAAGAATATTGACTATACCATGGACTACCAGAAGAAGAAGAAAATACGTCTGGGGAGAAGTACAGCCAGAGGGCTCCTTAGAAGCAAGGATGGTGAGACTTTATCTCATATATTTTGGACATGCCATCAGGATAGACCAGTCCCTGGGGAAGAACATTGTGCTTGGTGAAGCAGAGGGGCAGCAAAAAAGAGGAAGCCCCTCAATGAGATAGACTGATGCAGTGGCTATAACAGTGGGATCAAACGTAGCTACTGTTGTGTGGACAGTGCAGAACCAGGCAGTGTTTTGTTCAGTTGCTACAAGTATGGTTGCTACAAGTCTGAACTGGCTGGATGGTACCTAACAACAACAGCAATAATACATATCTGAATCTCAATAGTGGACAGGTTCAAATAATTTTCTCAGGAAGCTTCTCAGTCCTTAAATAAAACAGAAGATATAAGTAGATATATAGGAGGAAGAATTTTGTCCAACTTCTTTTACTTGGTTGATGTGGCACTGTAGGCTACGCCCTAGACTTATAACCACAAGGTTGGCAATTCAAACTCACCAGCTGTTCCAAGGAAGAAAGATGAGATTTAACTCCTGTAAAGATTCACAGCCTTGGAAACCTTACACAGGGTCATTAGGAGCCATATTACAATACAATGGCAGTGAGTTTTTTGAGGTTCCTTTACTAGAACTATTTAACCCCTAAGTTCTGCTCAACCTAAAGATCTGATTACATAAACAATAAAGATTGTTACTGCATAAAGAGTGGATGTCTGAATGGAAGAAGAGATAATACTTAAGAGTTGTTTTCTTAAGAGAAATTATTATCCACTGCGAGGGGGCTACAGAAACTTTGCGGAAAAATGAAATGAAAAGTTAAGGATCTTTTTCATGTCTTTTGGAAGTCCCCTTGTCTATTTCTGTGCCGTTTTAACTGTAGTGTCTAGAACATACTTGTTTTGAGGAAGTGCAAGTACAATGAATAGTCCTAATACTTGTGCATGACAGAGTATCAAGCTTGTCTGAAGGCAAATATATTTGTTAATTCCAAATGATTATTATCTGGAACAATTTATACTATATATCTCTTTGCTGAGCTTCAGGCTCCTACAGTTACTACTGGATTGATGAGCTGGGTAGAAGAGGGAGTAATGTAAGGATTCTTCCTGAGTAGGAAGAATAATATGAGTTACGGTCAAAAGTATGCTTGGGTCTCAGTTTAAGGGATTATATAATGAAATTTTAGCAGGAGATACATAACCACTCTCTTGCAGATGATGCAACCTTGCTTGCTGGAAGCAAAGGGAACTTAAAATATTTACTGATGAAGATCAAAGACTACAACCTTTAATATGGATTGAGCCTCAATGTAAAGGAAACAAAAAAATCCTCACAAATGGACCAATATACAACATCATGATAAATGGAGAAAAAATTCAAGTTGTCAAAGACTTCATCTGGCTTAGGTTTATAATTAACACTCATGAAAGCAGCTGTCAAGAAATCAATAATGTAAAGAAAACAAAATTCCTCACAACTGTACCAATAAATAACATCATGATAAATGAAGAAAATATGGAAGTTGTCAAGGATTTCATTTTACTTGGGTCCACAATCAATGCTCCTGGAAACAGCAGTCAATAATAAATTGAATACTGTATTGCACTGAGCAAATTTTTGCAGAAGACTTCTTTAAAGTGTTCAAGAGCAACAGTAACAGTTTAAGGACCAAAGTGTGCCTGATACAAGCCATGGTATTTTTTAAACACAGGTGAAAGTTGCATAATGAATAAGGAAGACCATAGAACAATCGATACACTTGAATTGTGGTGTTGGAGAAGAATATTAATAGTATCATGCTCTGCCAGAAAAAGCAAACAAATCTTTGTTGGAAAAAGTACAGCTGGAATGCTCCTTAGGAACCAGGATGGTGAAATTTCAAGTCTCATACTTTGGACGGTTTCTGGAGAAGGACATCATGCCTGGTAAAGTGGAGGGCCAGCAGCAAAGAGGAGGACCCCAAAGAGAGATTAATGCAGTGGCAGCAATAATGGGCTCAAATGTAGCAACAGTAGTGAGGATGGTGCGGGATCAGGCAGTGTTTCATTCTGTTATGCACAGGATCACTATGAGTCACCTAAAAACAACAACAATAACTTTCCTGTAGTTGCTTTTTCTTCAAAAGCCAAATAAAGATGATTCATGTAGCAAACATTTTCCTGTCTTTCATCTTTTTGCCCTTTCACAGCAAAAGATCACTGACAGTTTTAAGATCTGAGACTTTGGGGCACAGATTAAAAAGGCCATTTTCTTTGGTTTGGTCTGAGACCTTGGGTCAAAGACACAATAAGAGCCCTGTGCTTTAGTAGGAAAAGGTAATCCATTAAGAATTACAGGGCACAAGCCCTATAAACTATGCCTTTTCCTGTAGTGTTTTCCCCATGCATATCTCTCCTCAGGACTGTAGTGGATCTCAGCCAAATCTTTCATCTCAACTCAACTAGCTTTTCATTCAGAATTTTCCCAAAAGAAAGATATTCATTATCATTTTCATAATGACAAATTTTCAAGTAAACAGTTTATAAGACCATTCATCAGAATGGTTTTAAAATAAAAGATGGAGTTTTTGAGGCAGACAGACACATTCTAACTTACTCAATAGCTAGAATTAAGAATTCAATTCTAAATTCAAGACTGAAAATAAAGACTTTGATTCTATAATTCTTCATTAATTACATGAGGATAAAAGTGTTTATTTCATAGGGCTGTTGTAAAAGATTAAAATTAGATAATGTGCATAAACCTTTAGCAGAGCACTTGACACAAAGTTCTCTATATATGGTTGTATTACTACCAGGGCCATAATGAAAAATAATTAGATATTTTGTGCATTCGTAATTTTTTTTTTTCAGGTTATAGACACTGTTTTCTGTCCAAAGGGACAGTCTTTTTTTTTTTTTTTTAATGCTTTATTGTGAATTATGTGATAGTTTACATGGGAAAACATTAGCTTTATATTCATCCTATTGTATATCGTTTCATTGCCATGGTTACAATCCCTCCATGCATCATCAGCCAACCAAAGGGCCACTTTCCCTCTCTGGGTCTAAAGTTCCCAGCTTCTCCATGTCTCCAAGTCATCGTCTCTGCCTCCATTCGTAATTATTTCTTATTTGGCTGAGATTCACAGTAGTATCGTCTTCCCCTATGTACATAAGTAAGTTTTTTCAGTTCTCTTTCTCCATTCTCTTATGGATCTTTCCCTCTGGCATTTTCCCTTGTTTGTTGCGTGATTCAAACCTGGCTATTTCTTCCCTGGATGACTGCGATTGGTTCTCAGCTCCCTCTAAATGTCAGTGGTTCTTAGATCTTCCGCCGCATTTGAATCAACTGTGGTGGCGGTGGCGGTGGTGGTGTTGGTGTGCCATGAAGTTGCTTCCCACTCATAGCAACCCTGACCCTGCATAGGGTTTCTTAGCCTGTGAATCTTTACTGGAGCAGAAAGCTTCATCTTTTTCCCATGGAACCGATAGTAGTTTCAAACTAGGTGACCTTAAGGTTAGCAGCCCAACGCATTACCACTATGCTACCAGAGCTCTTTGATCACCTGTTATTGCGGTTATGTGCAGTGGAATCGGTTCCGACTCCTACCAACCCTGTATAGGGTTTCCGAGGCTGTAAATCTTTACGGGAGCAGAAAACCTCTTCTTTGTCCCGCGGATCAGCCTGTAGTTTCGAACTGCTGACCCTGAGGTTATCAGCCCGATTCGTAACCACTACTCTACCAAAATCACCTATAGGCCTTGGTAAAACACCAATTGCTGGGCTGTGGAATAGGATGGAAGGCAGGTTTGGGATGGAACCAGAGGACTCACATTTCTAAATGCCCAGGCACTGTAGGATAATGCTGCTGGTTTGGGGTTCACACTGTGAAAACCACTGGCCCACAGCCTTAGCTGCCCATTAGAATCATTATCACCTGAGGAGATTTTTAAAAAGATTCTTTTTTCATATATCTTTCCAGTTTCCAAGCTGATTTAATCAGTCAGGAGTGAGGCCTCAGGGTTTATTAAAACTTCTCCAGGTGATTGTAATATGTAGCTAAGGTTGAGAAACGCTATCCCAGAGCAAATTTTCTAAAATCCTTCTTATAATTTTCCTCTAGAAACTCAGCACCCCAAATCAATCAATAAATGGGTATTTTTCCCCACTTATTTGTTTTCCCTTCAGTTCATCACCAGAAAGATATTCTAGTTAGCTTATTTCCCTGAGTTCTCCCCTCATTCACAGATTTTTACACTTTGTACTGTCTTAACACCTGATCATATCTCCATTCCAACCTGTAATATTATTAAATTCCCAACTAGAGAAAGAACTATATCTTGTTCATTACTCTATCACAATGCATGGAAAGCAATAGATATTTAATAAATATTTGCTAAATGAATAGTTTGTTAGGTAGTTGTTATGTTGCAGACAACATGCCTTTATAGAAAAAGAGATAGTATATTTAAAACCATGGTTGTAGCCTTGGATGAGTTATCTTATCACGTTGGGTCAATTTGTGTGGGGTGTCTTATATGCAGTAAATCGTTAACTTCAACATCCTTACAGGATAGATGTTATTACCATATCCATCTTGTTGCTGTTGTTAAGTGCTGTTGAGTCAGTTCTATACCATAGCGACCCTGTATAAGGTTTCTGAGGAGCATTTGGTGAGCTTGAACCTCCAACCTTGCAGTTCAAATGGTTTTACAGTTTGACACATTAACCCACAGCACCATACCAGGGCTCCCATATCCATCTTAGAGTTAATGAAAATAGAACATTAAATAACTTCTCTAGTAAACTTCCTCCAATCTTTCCTTGTGTCACTTGTTGCTTCCTCCTGAAAAATTTCCTATTGGCCTCTGGGAGACAGATATCTCCTGGTCCTCCAACTTCCCTGGTAGCTCCTTTTCAGTCAGCTTCACAGAATTCTCAGACTCTGCACACACCCAAATTGTAGAGCCCCATCTTCAAAGCCAAGGAGCTCTGGAGCTCTCTCATCAACAACTTTGATGAGAATTTTCACAGATGAATGTGAGTATCCATGAACATGAATTTCAGGAAACAGATTGTATTCCATTGTTGTTGTTAGGTGCCATTTCGTATGTACTGAATCATAGCAACCCTATGTACAGCAGAACAAAGCACTGCCTGGTCCTGTGCCAATCTCACAGTAGCTGCTATGTTTGAGCCCATTGCTGCTGCCACAATGCTAGTTCATTTCATTAGGGGTTTTCCTGTTTTTCGCTAACACTTCAAGCATGATCTCCTTCTCCAGGGATTGGTCCTTCCTAATATGTCCGAAGTGTGAGAGATGAAATCTAGCCATCCTGGCTTCTAAAGACCTATCTGGCTGTACTTATTCCAACACAGATTTTTTTTTTTTGCTCTTCTGGAAGTCCATAGTACTTTTAATCTTCTCCTCCAACACCATAACTCAAATACATCAATTCTTCTTCAGTTCACCTTATTCATTGTCCAACTTTTGTATGCATATGAGGCTATTAGAAATATCATGATTTGGGTCAGGTGCACCTTAGTCCTCAAACTGACATCTTTTCTCTTTACCACTTTAAAGAGGTCTTGTGCAGTAGCTTTGCCTAATGCAATATGTCATTTGATTTCTTGACTGCTGCATTAGTGAGTGTTGATGATTGATCCGAGCAAAAAGAAGTCTTTGACAACTTCAATCTTTTCTACATTTATCATGATGTTATTTATTGGTCCAGTTGTGAGGACTTTTGTTTTCCTTACATTGAGATGCAATCCATACCAAAGGCTGTGGTGTTTGATCTTCATCAGTAAGTATTTTAAGTCCTGTTCGCTTTCAGTAAGCAAGGTTGTATCATCCGCATATCACAGGTTGTTAATGAGTCTTCCTTGAATCCTGATGCCATGTTGTTCTTTATATAACCCAGCTTCTCTAATTATTTGCTCAGCATGCAGGTTTAATAAATATGGTGAAAGAATACAACTCTGATGCACACTGTTCTTAATTTTAAACCATTCAGTGTTCCCTTGTTCTGTGTACAGGTTCCTCATAAGCACGGAATACTCATTCTCTGCAATGTTGTCATATCTTGTCATGATCCATACAATCAAAAGCTTTCGTGTAGTCAATAAAGCACAGATAAACATCGTTCACACCATTTGTCTGTCAGTTTGCCATATTTTGGTGGCATATGTGTTGCTATGATTCTGGAAGCTGTACCACTGGTATTTTAAATAGAAGCAAGGGCACCCATGATGGACAGGTTTCTACTGAGCTTCCAGACAAAGACAGACTAGGAAGAAGGAGCGACAGACTACTTTTGAATATTTAGTAACTGAAGACCTTATGAATAGCAATGGAACACTGTCAGCACCAAAATATTGAATATTGAAACATGATAAAGAGCACCAGAAGACTATCAGATATAGTGTTGGAAGATGAGCCCCTCAGGTTGGAAGGCACTCAAAATAAGTCTGGGGAAAAGCTGATTCCTCAAAGTAGAGTTGACCTTGATGTCAAGAATGGAGTAAAGCTTTCAGAACCATCATTTGCTGATGGGGCACAACTCATTATGAGGCAAGAGCAGCTGTAAACGTCCATTAATAATCAGAACATGGAATGTAAGAAATATGAATCTAAGAAAATTGGAAGTTGTTAAAAACAAAATGTAACATATAAAGATCAGTATCCTAGGCAGTAATGAACTGAAATTGACAGATTCATTTTGAATTTGATCATCACATGACTTCTATGTTGGGAATGATAAATTGAAGATGAATGGCATCGCATTTATCATCATCAAAAACAAAACAAAACAAAACACAAAATATTTCAAGACCTATCTGGAAGAACAACACTGTCTGTGATAGGAAAATATCCATACACCTACAAGGAAGGCAGAGATGAAGAGCAGAGATGTCAGCTTGAGGACTAGGGTGCGCCTGACCCAGGCCATTGTGTTTTCAATAGCCTCATATGGATGCGAAAGCTGGACAGTGAATAAAGAGGATCGTAGAAGAATTGATGCCTTTGAGTTGTGGTGTTGGAGGAGAATACTGAGGGTGCCATGGACTGCCAAAAGAACCAATAGATCTGTTTTGGAAGAAGTGCAGCCAGAGTGCTCCTTGGAGGCCAGGATGGCTAAGCTTCGTCTCTCCTACTTTGGACATGTAGTCCGGAGGAAACAATCGTTGGAGAAGGATGTCATGCTGGGTAGGGTGGAGGGTCAGAGAAAAAGAGGAAGACCTCCAACGAGATGGATCGGCCAGGTGGCATCATTGATGGACTCGGGGGTGGCAGCGGTGGTGAGGTTGGCCCAGGATCGAGCATTGTTTCATTCTGCTGTGCATGGGGTCGCTATGAGTCGGTTCCGACTCGATGGCACCTGACAACAACAACAAGGAAGGCCAGTTAATACAGCTGTTATTCAAATTTACTCACCAACCACTAAAGCCAGTGATGATGAAATTGAAGAATTCTTCCAACTTCTTCAGTCTGAAATTGATCAAACATGTAATCAAATTGCATTGATAATTACTGACTATTGGAATGCAAATGTTGGAAACCCATAGGAAGGATCAGTCATTGGAAAACATGGCCTTGGTGATAGATATGATGCTGGGGATCACACGATAGAATTTTGCAAGACTGATGACTTGTTCATTATCAATACATCTTGATTACATGCTTGATCAATTTTAGACTGAAGAAGTTGGTAGAATTTTAAAATTTCATCATCACTGGTTTTAGTGGTTGATGAGTAAATTTGAATAATATTTTTATTAACTGGTCTGCCTTGGAGGCATATGGGTATTAAACTATCACAGACAATGTTGTACTTCCAGATAGATCTTAAAATGTTCTTTTTGATGGTGAAGAGGATGTCATTTGTCTTCAATTTGTCATTCCCAGCATAGTAAACCATGTGATGGTCAGATTCAAAATGGCTGTTCCAGTCCATTTCAGCTCATTAATGTCTATGATGGAATCCTGGTGTGGCATTGTTAGTTAATGTGCTGGACTTTAAAGTCAGTTTGAACTGCAAGGTTGGCAGTTCAAGCTCACCAGCTGCTCCTTAGAAACCCTATACAGGATCACTGTGGGTCAGAACCAACTTGACAGCACTTAACAACAACAGCAACGTTTATGCATTCCATTTTATTTTTTGACAACTTCCAATTTTCATAGATTCATACTTTGTACATTCCATGTTTTGATTATTAATGGATATTTACAGTGGTTTCTCCACATTTTGAGTTGTGTCTCATCAGCAAATGATAGTCCTGAATTACTTGGCATTAAAATGGAGATAAATTCTGAGACAGATGTTTCATTATTGTTAAGTGTCGTTTAGTCTTTCCCAATTCATAGCGACCCTGTATGGGATTCCCAAGGAGCAGCTGGTGGGTTAGAAGCATTGAACTTGCAGTTAGCAGTCTAGTGCTTATTGGAAAAGAAAAGGAGAAAGGTGCTTGAAAGGAGAGAGAAGCCTCAGCCCACAGGAGAGAGTGTATGACCTCATCTGGCAGAATAGTTGAAGGGCTTTTTAAAAATTGAGATATTAAACCGATTATTTAATTGGAAGTTTTTTTGTGTTTCTGCAATACAATGTGTTGTGTGTTTGTATTTCTGTATGTTGAAGACAGAAATAATGTGTACTTAATGGAGAAGGAGTCATTGTTTAAGTTTGGGTACCATGATGCATATCTTGAAAATACAGTACCTTAGAAAAGATAGAAATGTGGTATTTCTTTCTCATGTAATATACTGAAGGCGAGTGTTCAGTGAGGGCTACTCCACTGTTCTCCAGAGATGGCTTGTAAGATGTCACCAATTTCCCAGCCAATGCTGTTTGTGTAAAACCAAACATCTTGCTTTTTAGGAGGTGGCACATAGTGAAGACTGTCCACATCCCATTGACCTGAACTTAATCACATGGCCACATCTTGTAGCAAAAGAAGGTGGTGGATGCTTATTTTTATAACTAAAGAGCTTCTTATCTAGATATTTTTCCTTTTATCACTTCTGATTTTGAGTCATATATTACCTGGTAGCGTAGTGGTTACGAATCAGGCTGCTAATCTCAAGGTCAGCAGTTTGAAACTATCAGCAGTTTCATGTGAGAAAGATTAGGCTTTCTGCTCCTATAAAGATTTATAGCCTCAGAAACCCTATGCAGGGTTGCTACGGATCAGAATCGATTTGACGGCATTTAACAACAACAACAACAACCTTACCAGACTTGAGGATGTTCAGATAGGGTTGACACTGAAGCTTTTAAGGCCTAGGAAGTCTGTGGACTGATGTCACTCTGTAGGATAGTACTGTACTGCTAACCCACCAGTTGCTCCTCAGAAACCCTATACAGGTTTGCTATGAGTTGGAACTGGCTTGACAGCACATAATATCAACAATTTGTTTAAAGGTTGCATCTTTAAGTTAAGTTGGGGGTTGTTGTTGTTGTTAAGTGCCATTGATTCAGTTCTGACTCATAGCCACCCTCTACAGTGGTTTCCGAAGAGCTGCTGGTGAGTTTGAACCACTGGCCTTGTGGTTCAACCGACCTTGGGGTAGAGTGCTTATCCTACAGTGCCACACCAGGACTCTTGGGAGTAGGTGTCATTAACTGGAGCCTGGTTTTTACATCCATGTCTTAGTTTGAGTGTTTCTTGCAAATTTGTTGTTGTTAAGTGTCGTTGAGTTGGTTCTGACTCAGTGACCCAGTATATGGTTTACGAGGAGCAGCTGGTGGGTTTGAATGACCGACCATGTGGTTCATAATCCAGTCCTGATCCTACAGTACCACTCCAGGAATTCTTGCGCATTTGGAACTTATAAATTCGAACTTTACGTCAACGTGAAATGTAGGCTCATGGTTATAAATTCTCATGGGAAATGTTTGTTTTTTCCACCCAGAGCTCCCAAAGAATTAAGAATTCTTGTCTCTGTGTAAACAAAGGGATATTTTTCCTTTGTTGATCAGATATTTAAAAAAAAAAAAAAATACTTCTAAACAAATACTTTCATTATGTTTAGATTTCCCTCGAGCAAAGACCATTGATGGATTGCTTAATATCTTCTGCTAGCTTTTGATATATTGATTAGCAAAGCAGAACTTTGTAAACACAGAGTAACAATATTGTTTCTAAGTATGTCTTATCAAATCTTAACTACAAATCTTAGTACAGCTCTGCCATGTCTAAGACATCTAAGAGCTGTTGTTATTGATCTGGATGTGCAGAGGTAAACCTGAGCAAATTATTTTGAGTGTAATGAAGTTTCCCAGGAGCGGCTGTTGGGTTTGCACCGTTTACTTTGCAGTTAGCAGTCTACAGCCTAGGAAACCCTACCGAGTCATTCTACTCTGACACATGGGTCTCTCTGAGTCGAAAATCAATTTCTCAACAGCAGCAATATAATTCATACCATGATGCATACCATTTAATTTTTAATGCCATAAAAATTAAGTAGTCATTGTATCAGTTGGGAATATGCCAGTGTCTTTGTTAGGAAAACAGTACTTAATAAAGTTACCAGGAAACTACTCAAAAAAGAAAAAGAAACATATTTACAAAAGCTAGGTGTATTTTCAAGGCTAAGCGAGTTATTCCTCTTGTCAAACTTCTTGATATTCTGGACTTTTAAGGACGTATGTAAGAGACAGTGTACAAGTTTCTATAGGGTTACTAGGAAGCATAGGACTCAGTCCTGGTCCTCAAAGGCTTACAATTATGAATTTGTGTTATGCTAGAGTCAAAAACATAACTACCAAAAAATGTTATCATTGATTGGCTGTTTCTTGTATGTCAAGCACTGTTGTTGAGTGCCTTAGGGGCAATTCCTAGAGTCCCCATGTGGCAGAGTAGAGTGAGCCATGTGAGAGTAGAACTGTCCATAATATTTCCTTGGCTGTAATATTTCACTTAGCATAGTGGTTACTAATAGGGCTGCGAACACAAGGTCAGCAGTTCGAAACTACCAGCAGTTCTGCGGGAGAAAGATGAGGCTGTCTGCTCCCATAAAGATTTATAGCCTCGGAAACCCTGTTCAGGGTCGCTATGGGTCGTAACTGACTCAACAGCACTTAAGAACAACAACAATGTTTCACTCATCACTGAGTAGCTTCAAACTGCCAGTCACTTGGTTCACAGTGAGCATCATATCACCAGGGCTCCTTATGCCTGGCACTACTCATAATGAATTTTAATTTCTTTAGTCTCAATAACTCTAGGAGGTTGATACTATCTTCGCTTTTTGGTTAAGTGACTTGCCAGAAGTCACAAAGGATCACAAGAAAAATTCAAAATACTGTTGCTGTTGTTAAGTGCCCTCTAGTTGGTTCCAACTCATTGAGACCTTGCATAGGGTTTCCAAGGAGCGCCTGGTAAGTTTGAACAGACCTTGGGTCCAGTGCTTTATCCCACAGTGCCACATCAGGACTCTGTCAAAAGTTTCATAGTGGAGGGTCTTTTTGCAAAGCCTTGATGTCTGGGCAGAATTCCAGAGGCAAAGATCATGGACATGGGTGTATAGGAAGTGTGAGGGTGAGTCAAAAGCTATTGCTACACAATCGTTGTTGTTGTTGTTGTTAGGTGCCATTGAGTTGGTACCGACCCATAGCGACCTTATGTACAGCAGAAGGAAACACTTCCTAATCCTGGGCCAACCCTACTACTGTTGCCACGTTTGAGTCCATCGATACTGCCACATGGCCATCCCATCTCGTTGGGTGTCTTCCTCTTTTTCTCTGATCCTCCACCTTACCCAAAATGGCAAAATCATAGAAACCTTTATTAAACAAAAATATCAAAATGTAACACTACTGTTTCTCAACATATCCTCTATCTAGATCTATCCACGTTTTTATTTTTGAAATTTTTGATTGTGAATTAAGTGAATGTTTAACAGACAAGATCATCTGTTTTACATTCAACAAATAATATACTTTGTTTTCATATCAATGATTGCAATTTCCTTCATTTACAACACTTCCTCTCTGTGGTTCTTATTTCCATTCCACCCTCCTTCCCATCCCTTCTCAACCTTGTCCTTAGGTCAGTGTTGCCCTTTTGTTCTTGAATGATTGACCATTCCATGGTGAACACACATTACTAGTATTGTTGTCCTCCCCATAGGCCTAGCTATACAATTTGGTTGAAAATTGAATAACAAGGGTGAGTTATATTCCAGACCTAAAGGGTGGCCGGGGGTCATAGTCTCAGGTTCCCCCAGTTTCCTTATGACCAATAAGTCTAATATTTATTATAATTTTGAATTTTGTTTCACATTTTCTCCTGCTCTATCTGGGACCTTCTAATGGGATCCCTTTCAGAGTAGTTGGTAGTGGTAGCCAGGAACCATCTAGGTCTTCTGATCTCAGAGTCATGGAAACTGATGTTCATGTGTTCTATTAGCCCATTGGATTAATTGATTGCAAGAATCATCCATTTTTATCACTCTTCTTTCTTCTGCACATGGAAAGTCCAATAGTTGCACCTTGGATGGCTGCTCATGAGCTTTTAAGATTCCAGTTGCTGTCCACCAAAGTAAGATGTACAACATGGTCTTTGTGGACTATTTTATGCCAATTGTAAGTCTATACACTTCTGAAGGCAGTGCTTCAATCTCTCTCTCCCTTGAATAATTCTATGCTCTTTGATTTACACTCCGTTAAAACAACAGTTTTGGCATTCTCAAGGGACTAAAATTGTGTTCCTTTTCAATGTTCTTTGAGTTTGGGAAACAAAAAGAAGTCTGAATCAGCAAGGTTAGGGCTAGAGAGTAGATGTGGTATATTTAACAATGAAATGACCAAACTACAGCTCTTAACTACTCTTGAAGAATAAGCAGGTTCATGGTCATGATGGAAAAAAATTCCTTGACAACTGTCCTCGCCTTTATTTTTTCACCAACAGAATTTTCTATGTAGTTTAAACCTCTTTGAGAAAAATCTATCAATATTATCCCTTTGGAATCCTAAAAAACAGTTGCCATAACCTTCTAAACTGACCTGTCTGCCTTGAAGTAACAGGCCCAGCAGATCCCCTTGGAAGCCACTATTCTGATTGGAAAATCACTTTTTGAAGGCATCCTAAAGAAACTAGGACATGTGTGTTACTGAGAGAACTTGTCTTCAGCCATCTTTTGGACACAGAGATTTTGTTTATAATAAACTTGTATGTGTATTAACTTAATCCTATAAGGGTATTAACAGGAATATTAGATATATGTTGTTGTGGTAATTAGGTGCCATCAAGCCTGTTTTACTCATAGTGACCCAATATGACAGAGTAGAACTGCCCCCATTGAGTTTTGAAATGCTTTTTGAAATGCCCTAGTATTCTCAATGGAGACAAGAATCTGAGCAAAAACCCAGAGGTACATAATTTAGCTGGTTTATGAGATCGGTGTGGCTCTGTAGGATAAGTACTGGACTGCAAGGTCAGTTTGAGCCACAATGTCAGAAACCCTATACAGTGTCTCTATGAGTCAGAACTGACTTGGTGGCACGTGACAACAACAATCAAGACCTGTAGGGGTAGACAAGTAGTGCTAGATAAGGTTGAAAAGATAATAATCATCTTTTGGAAACTGTCTATCTATCTATCTATCTATCTATCTATCTATCTATCTATCTATCTATCTATCTATCTAGATGGTGGTGGTGGTTGTGTGCCATCGAGTCAGTTCTGACTCACAGCGACCCTTTCTGAGGCTGTAAATTTTTACTGGAGCAGAGAGACTCATCGTTTTCTTTAGAGTGCCTGGTAGATTTGAACTGCTGACCTTGAGGTTAACAGCCAAAATTGTAATCCACTGAAACACAGGATGCCTCTTACAAATGTTGAATTGTGGGGGCTGGCAACTTTCAAGTCTGTGGGTCAGGCAACAGGCTAAAGATTTCTGTTGGCTCACGTTGTTGTCTCATTTTATATATATGTATATATATTCTGATATATATATATATTCTGATACATATATTATAATGGCTGAGGAATTTCTGCAATGCAGGGGCTATCAGTGGCAGAAGAATGGATGGGCTGGTGATGTGGTCCTAGCTATGTTTTAGGAAGATTACTCTGTCAGGATTAATACAAAGATTAATACTGACAGCTGGGAATACAAGAAGCAGTGAGACCCATTAGGAAACTGCCCCAAGAATTCAACAAAAGGTAATAAGAGTCCGAACTAGGACAGTAGCTTTGGGAGTAGACAGTATTAAGCTCTTTAAGATGAGTGCCATGTGGGCTGTTTAGTTCCAAGACTCCTAAAGAAGAAATTGTTTCTATATCCACCAAATAAATCCATTTTACAAATACTTATAATAGTTACACTAATCACCTAAAATATTATAAATGACAATATTTTCCAAGGAATGATGCTTTCAAATACCTGCATGTGTAAGGCGGACCATAGGACAATAAGTCATTCACTAGCTCTTAGTCATACTGCACCTCTGTGAGACCCCAGCAACTCAGTTTCTTACCCATAGGCTGCAGTAGGGGGACTGGGCCGATGCAGTACCTCCTGCTGCATAAGTTATTCAGTGTGGCACTACAGGCTAATGCGTCAGACTGCAAAGTCCTTTGAACTGCAAGGTTGGTGGTTCAAGCTCACCAGCTACTCCTTAGAAACCCTATACAGGGTCGCTATGGGTCGGCATCGACTCAATGGCACTTACCAACAACAACAACCACAAGCTGGGACCATGCCAAGCCATATAGAGGTCCTTCTTTTGAGACATCAACCAGATTTTTTTTTCAGTTGTTTGATTGAAAGGAGCCCTGGTGGTGTTGTGGGTTAAGTGTTGGGCTGCTAATCTCAACACTGGTGATTCAGAAATACCAACCACTCCAGGGGAGAAAGATGAGACTGTCTGCTTCTGCAAAGGTTTATAGGCTCAGAAATGCTATCTAGGGTTACTATAAATCAGAAGCAACTTGATGGCAGTGTGTTTGTTTTGGATTGGTTTTTGGGTGAATGAAGGTTAGAAGTGATGCATTAAAGAAGGGTTAAAGAGTCAGACTTAGAATCAAATTGCTACCCCAAACCAAGGAGGAAGTTAGTGCAATATAGGGGTCAATTGTACAGGCTGGAGAGCCCAATAAGTTCTTATTCTGAGCCCTACTGACTGTGTGTCCTTGCAAAGGTGGATCACTGACCTTTAGGTTCCAGTCTTGTAACTGAGATGAATAATAGTGCCTACATCAATGTTGTTGTTGTTGTGTGCTACTGAGTAGGTTCAGATTCATAACAACCCTGTATAGGATTTCCTAGGCTATAAATCTTTATGAGAGCAGAAAGCTTCATCTTTCTCCTGCAGAGCAGCTGATGGGCTCAGATAGTTCACTTTGTAGTTTGCAATCCAGTGCTTATCCTACAGAGCCACCACACTCTCCCATTTCAATAGTTAATATAAAATTGCTTATTTTACTACTATCTCTCTCACAGATCCAATTTTTTTTAAAAAATCTATACGGTCATTAACAGAAATACTAGATATTTATTGTTGTGGTTATTAGGTGTCATCAAACCTATTTGACTCATAGTGACCCCATATGACAAAGTAGAAGTGTCCCCATCAAGTTTTCTTGGCTGCAATCTTTGCCAGGTCCTTCTTCCATGGAGCCAGTGGATGGGTTTGAATCAACAACCTTTCTGTTAGGTTGTTGATGTTGTTAAGTGCCTTCAAGTCAGTTCTGACTCATAGCAATCCTGTACAGGATTTCCGAGGAGCAGCTAGTGAGCTTGAACTGAAGATCTTGGTTCAAACCAACCTGGCAGTCCAGCGCATTAACTCACAGCACCACACCAGGACTCCCATTGTACCACTAGGATTCATTACTCATTCATTGCTCAATAGATACATAGAAGTATCTATCTAGAAGTATTAGATAATTATTTAACATGATTTTTGTTGTTGTTTTGTTTTTTAATTTTAAGGTTTTTTATTGTGAATTGAGTGAAACTTTACAGGGCATATCATCAGTTT
>NW_006408568.1:12484956-12486873 GCF_000296735.1 Chrysochloris asiatica | reverse complement strand
AAGCAATGGATTTCTTGCTTCTGCCACAAACTCCCCCAGCTGTAAGCCTTCCAACCTTCTAAATATTCCTTTATATGTGGTTCAGAGTTCTGGGACCATCCCCTTGGTTGAGTATTCTGTGTTGTTGCTGATGGAACGCCTTATTGCACTTCCACCCAATCTGCCATCTTGTTTGTTCCTCATAATTATTATTTTTAAATCATTAAGTGACAGTGTCAGAGGACCCAGAACAATGCTGGGGAGCCATAGTCTTTCATTTTCCCTTAGGAGTGATTTATAGTCACCTCTCACATGCTTAGTACAGGGTTGACTCATTTAGATGGATTCTGCAAATTTAAAAGGCCCAACATGAGTTTTCACCATCTTCTTTCAGTTTGCTCCATGGACTTTGCAGGGAGATAATCTCATCTCCTGCTATTTGGTCTTCCCAGCCTACAGTAAAGATACTTGGGCTTATGTGGACTGAATTGTTTTTCCTGTGGGATTAAGAGTAAATGAGAAAAAGATAAAGATCAGATAATTAAGGTGACTGTTGTTGTTGTTATGTGCCGTGGAGTCGGTTCCGACTCATAGCGACCCTGTACAGGGTTTCCTAGGCTGTAAATCTTTACGGGAGCAGAAAGCCTCATCTTTCTCCCACGGAACAGCTGGTAGTTTTGAACTGCTGACCTTGCAGCTCGCAGCCCAATTTGTAACCACTACGCTACCAGAGCTCCTTAATTAAGGTGACTAGTAGTTATTTTTTCCTCTTCTGGAACCTCAGTCCCTGGCTCTGTTTCATATCTACCCTTTGTATCTATCTGCTCAGAGCCCCTTATCCTCAGGGGTCCTGGTGACCACCTCTGTCAAAAGCTCATCTCTTCCCTGTACAGAAAGACTCAAGTAGAAAAAAGGCCATTCTTTAAACTGGAGTGAATGATAAAAAATTCAGAGCTAAGCAAGAAAAGTCTTTCTGTCATTCAGTGCCCGGTCTGAGGGCTTTGCAATATAGCTTCTGTTCAGGACTGACCTGGCATTTGAGGAAGATGAACAAACACACATGAGAAAATTCCAGAGCAGTCACTCTTATATGCACACACATACACACACCATATATTATACTGTCAAAGATCTATTTTGATTGACTGTGTTGTTGTTGTTAAATGCCATAGGGTCAATTCTGACTCATAGCGACCCTGTAGAGGATTTCTGAGGAGTGGCTGGTACCATATCTATCTGGCTGGCAACCCACAGGGAAATCTGAAAGGGCTTATTGGTAAGGGAAATAGAAATAATACAAGAGCCTTTTTTCCACCTAAGCTTATTTTAGTTCCTGCTGATGCAAAACTCAGCTTTTCAAAACATTGACATTGGGGCTATGTCAGTTTTGGAAGAGTTTGATGGAAAACGTCAATCAACTTGATTTCCTAAATGAGACACATTTTTCAAGATGTCCAGAGGAAAAGAGCTGCTATCCAAAGCCAGTCAATGACTTGAGGGTCTCAGAAACTCAGATTCAAAAAGGTACATCTAATTAGGAAAAAGAATGAGTATAGAACATCTCCCTCACTACACCAGCAAACATAGTATTCCACCTTACAGAGAAACAAGAGTGAATTCCTCATTTCCTTTCTCCTTTCACACAGTTATCCCAAAATTGTCTAAAACCTTTATCATATTTGTGGTAAATTCTCAACCTCTTTTGCCCTTACTAAGTAAATGATATCCTGTGCATTGCTCCCTTCACTTCCTTCAGGTTCCTTCCTTTGCTTTTTTCCCCCTTCTGCATAAACTCCTATTCCCCAGTCTATGGTCACAAGCAAGTAATCTATTTGAAACAAACAATAAAAGATCCTCTGGACCCCAGTCTTTCTTCAGTTGCTTTTCTATCATTCTCTTCTTCACTTAATAGCCAAGGTTTTCCAAAGATAAGGTTTT
>NW_006408568.1:12451144-12484591 GCF_000296735.1 Chrysochloris asiatica | reverse complement strand
GCAGAAGTTGTCAAACAGTATCATCAATATCACAAGCAAGTAAAATTTGCTGAAGACATATTTTAATTGGTTGCAACAGCATATCAAATGGGAACTGTCAGAAATTCAAGCTGGATTCAGGACACAGAATGAGGGATATCATTACTAATGTTAGATAGATTTTAGCTGAAAGCAGGAAATACCAGAAAGATGTTTACCTGTGTTTTGTTAACTATGCAAAGACATTCAACTATGCAGATTTGTAAAAAGTATGAATAACATTGCAAAGAATGGGAATTCCAGAACATTTAATTGTGCTCATGAGGAATCTGTGCATAGATCAAATGGCAGTTGTTCAAACAGAACAGAAGGATAGTATATGGTTTAAAATAAGGAAAAGTACACATCAGAGTTCTATCTTATTCTATGTGTATGCTGAGCAAATAATCCAAGAATTTGGACACAGCATCAGGCTTTGAGGAAGACCCACTAACTACCTGTAAGATGCAGTTGACACAACCTTGCTGAAAGTGAAGAGAACTTGAAGCAGTTATTGAAGACGACCAAAGACCACAGTCTTCAGTATGAATTATACCTCAACATAAAGAAAACAAAAATATCACAAATGGACCAATATTCATGATAAACAGAGAAAAAATTTAAGTTGTCAAGGATTTCATTTTACTTGGATCCACAATCAAAGCCCATATATGTAGCAGCCAAAAAATCAAACAAATATATTGTAAATCTTCTGCAAAAGACCCTTTTAAAAGTGTTGAAAACAAAGATGTCACTTTGAGGATTAAGGTGTGCTTAACCCAATCCATGGTACTTTCAATCACCTCATATATGTGTGAAAATTGAACAATGAATAAGGAAGACCGAAGAAAGATTGATGACTTTAAATAAGGGTATTGACAAAGAATATTGAGTATACCATTGACAAAAGAACAAAACAAATCTGTCTTAGAATAAGTACAGAGTGTTCATTAAAAGGGAGAATGGTGACACTTCATCTCACATACTTTGGACATATCATTAGGACAGTCCAGATGCTGAAAAAGACATTATGCTTGGCAAAATAAAGGGGCAATGAAAAAGAGGAGGATTCTCAATGAGATGAACTGATACAGTAACTGCAACAATTAGCTCAAATGTAGCAATGATTATGAGGATAGTGCAGAACCACACAGTGTTTTGTTCTGTTATTGTACACAGGGTTGCTATGAGTTAGAACTGACACAGTGACACCTAACAAAAAACAATGTCCCTGGAACCATGCAAAATGAGGGGACATAAAGACAACAAGATAATATTTGTTTTCCAGGGGCTTGCAGTCTAGTGGAGAGACCCCAAAAGAAAGAAACACAGCTCAAGGGTGGTAAGTACCAATCTACAGTTATTTACAGTGCCTTTGGAAGTACCCATTTATCCTTCAAGACATAATATAAAACTTCTCTTTAGAGCTAGTATTTTGCTTTATGCTTTCCTCTTGCCTTTCACTTACTGTCATGGTATTTGCATATCACATTTTACTATAATTATCTATTTACCTGACTAGACCTAATTACCAATCTGTGAGGGTTTTTTTTTGTTTTTTTTTTTTAATGTCTCATTGTAAATTATGTGATAGTTTACATGGGAGAACATTAGCTTTACATTAATCCTATCCTATATCGTTTCATTGCCATAGTTATAATCCCCTCCATGCATCATCAACCAACCAAAGGGTATACCCCGCAAGCCTGCCCCCCAGTAATCAGCACACAACCCCTCTCCCTCTCTGGATCTAGAGTCCCTGGCCACTCCATCTCTCCACATCATCGTCTCTGCCTCCATCTCTGGTGTCACTGCTTCTCTGGGTAGAGTCCCACACTCCGCTCTTCTCTCTTGATGGTCCCAGGGACCTCCGCTCCTGGACTGCAAAGTCAATCTACCTTTACATTTCTAACTCTCACAGTCAGTCCTGATAACTATTGTACCACAAGAGACCTATCCCCATCTCCTTTAATCAGCCTTGCCCAGACAGATTGGATACTACTCAGTAGAGAGTCTACCTTTTTCCATGCCCTCTGGATCTAGATTCCCTCTTGAAAGTTTGTAAGCCAGTCACTTCTTGCTTTTGTAGTCCTCCCCCTGCCCCATTTTGGGTAGCCAGTGTCCAAGTTGCCAATCCCTGTCTACTCTGTGTATAGAGGGGGTGGGAATGATCCTTGGTATAAAGATTTGTTCCCTCTTTTGAACTACTGTATCCATAGGTGTAGGTCAAGTTCATTAAATTGTATCAGATTACTCTTTTTTCCTCTTCTTTCTTCTTCTAGTTGAGTTCTGATCATCCAGTCATTGAAGTCAAGTCAAGTGGGTATTATCTGCAAGTGTGGGTGTTCTTATGCATATGCCCTCTCTTCTTATCAGCTGGATGCTTCACTCTCCACTCTAGTCCTCTGTGGATATGTCACTGACTCTGGGCCCAAGAGTCCCCAGGTCTTGCCACACTGCTGGTCAACTAGGTCTCCACCCGTGTTCACAGGAGTCTATTGAACATTGTAGGGCTTAGCTCATAGCTTCATTGCTGTTTTTCCCTCACGTCCCCTCATCGGTGATGAATATGGTCACCAATCAGAGCACATGTCTACTCATGTATTCCCATTGAGTTTTAGTTTTATAAGGGAGTTTGCCCTGAGGGGACCTGACCACTTGCTTTGATGTCTCCTGAGCGAGTAACTTACTTGTTCTTGCAGTAATCAGTTGGACTGCCATTATTGTTTTGTATTTTTCCTCTCAGTCTTTCTTTCAAGAAGTATCTTCTGTTCTCCTAGCCACTCCAGGCTGGTCTGCCTGTCCTTTCAAGTGGAAATTTCCCACCTCAGAAGATTCTGGATGGGGTTCAGGAGTCCACTGATGGTCTTATGTAATGCAGAGGCTCGGCAGGAAGCCTCCTTCACTGGGCACATTGCAGCATCACTTTAGGTATTTCAATCAGTTATAGGCAGAAGACATACTTACAAGCTTTCTATGGTGATATTTCTGGCTATTCTTTTCTCTCCCCCTCAAATGTCTATTTTATAATGGTATGCCAGGGAAACTAAGATCGAAAAGATAGCCAAACATGTGAGGTTTTTAAACACAAGTCTATTTACCCTATATTCTAAAGGCCAGTACTTGGCACATAGAATCTTTCTGTAAATACTGGTTGAATGAGCAGTGATGAATGGCAAAGAGACACAATATATTTGATTACATCATCTCACATACCTTAGGTATGTTATCATGAGGAACCAGTCCCTGGAGAAGGATATCCAAACCCACTCCAACTCATAGTGACCCTATAGGACAGAGTAGAACTATTTCATAGGGTTTCTGAGACTGCACATCTTTATAGGTGCAGACTCCTCATCTTTCTCCCTTAGAGCAGCTGGTGGGTTTGAATCACCAATTTGCGATTAATCCACTGTATCAGCAGAACTCTTTCACCAAAGCTTGGTAAAGTATGTTGTTGTTGTTGTTGTTGTTAGGTGCCATCGAGTCGATACTGACTCATAGCAACCCTATGCACAACAGAAAGAAACACTGCCTGATCCTGGCCCAACCTCACTATTGTTGCCACACTTGAGCCCATTGATGTTGCTACTTGGCCAATCCATCTCTCTGGGGGTCTTCCTGTTTTTCTCTGACCCTCCACCTTACCAAACATGATATCCTTCTCCAGCAACTGGTCCCTCCTGACAGTATGTCCAAAGTATGAGAGCTGAAGTTTGGCCATCCTGGTCTCCAAGGAGCACTCTGGCTGCACTTCTTCCACCACAGATCTGTTGGTTCTTTTGGAATCCATGGCACTTTCAGTATTCTCCTCCAACACCATCACTCCAAAGCATCATTTCTTCTATGTATAAGATCAACAAAAAAGAGGAAGAAGACCCTCAATGAGATGGATGGATACAGTGGCTACAACAGTGGATTCAAGCTTAGCAATGATCGTGCAGACACGCAGGACTGGGCATTATTTTTCTCTGTTGTACACAGGGTAGCTATGAGTGTGAACTGACTCAACAACAAAGTGAAAGAAGTTGTCCTTATCATCCAGAGAGTCTCCTACCCACCCATCACTTTCCTGTTTAAATCTGGGAGGATCTGGGGTTTGGTTTTAATTACAGAGGTCAGTTCCTTTTCAGAACTGGAGGAGTGTGGCTGGTTTTGCAGGCAAAGTATGCTTTTCACAAGGGTGCAGCAAAATTCCTCCAGTCTTTGCAGAAGGAAATTTTAGACATTCATGGTATGAAAGTGAGTAAGGAGTACTGGAATTAGGACAGGCACATAGGTCAATAATTTGAGTTTTAATTTGGAGCAAACAAGTGAACTCTACGGGGCTTCCACTTTTCAATAATAGAGGAGGTCTTAAGCAGAATTTACCTGGATCAAACATTATTTTTTGAAGCAGTCAAAATGTTGTTATCCTTATTTTACTGAAGATAATATTAGATTCCAAGGTTAAGAAATTTGTCCAGTGTCATACATTTGTTATGAGTCTAGATCTTCTCTATTCCAAGGCCAGACTGTTTTCTCAAACTGTTTGAGGGTAATTGAACAAAGATGAAAAAAATCAGCTTGAAATTTCTCAAAGGATAGAGTCAATTCCCAACTATTTAAACTGACACCAATACCCTTCCTTTTTAGGTTTGCATTTATAGAAGTCACCTTAGAAACAGATATAACCACTTGCCATTGAGTCTACTTCTAGCCATAGCAATCCTATGTATTTTAGCGTCGAGCTGGTCTCCATAGGGTTTTCAATGCTGATTGTTTGGAAGCAGATTCCCAGGCCTTTCTTGTGAAATGATTATGGCTGGACTGGAATTTCTAACCTTTCAATTAGCAGCTGAGCCTGTTAACTATTTGTACCACTTAGGACTACAGAAATAGATATACCATGTGATTGAGGTTAAAGAAAGACTGATAAAGATGGTCAGGGTAAATCAACTTTCTATCAATCTCCCCACAAAATTCTAAGGCACTAAACAGGTTACAATTTATTCATTTGCATTATGGTATTGGAGGAGAATATTAAAAGTACCATGGACTGCCAAAAGAACAAGCCAGTTTATGTTGGAGGAAGTACAGCCACAATGCTCCTTGAAGCCAGGATGGCCAGACTACATTTCTCATACTTTGAACATATTATCAGAAGGAACCAGTCCCTAGAGAAGTATATTATGCTTGGTAAAGTGGAGGGTCAGAGATAAAAGGGAAGACCCCAACTAGATGGATTGGCACAGTGGCAGTAGCAATGGGCTCAAACGTAGCAACGATTGTGAAATTGGTGCAGGACCAGGCAGTGTTTCATTCTGTTGTGTTTAGGCTCATGGTGAATCGGTACTGACTCGATGGTGCCTCACAACAACAATAATAAATAGGTTAATGGATCCTAGACTTCCAATGGAGCTTATCACCCAAACTTTGTCAGGGCTCTTGAGAAATGACTTCCTTTTCTAAAATCTAAATACTTTTAAACTTTGCTAACTACGACTTAATTCTGTGTGTTTCTTTTTGCTGCAAATGCCATGGCAAACCTATTAGTAGCTTATTAGTCAAGACTTGGATTTGAGCCGATTCTAGTTAAGGACCTAAGTACTTAAATCAGTTTGTGGAGCTTAAATCAATGCAGGAAGTGATCTTTGTTCAAGCTAACAAGAGCTTGATAAATGTCAAAGCACCACTAGAATGTGCTGGCAATCAGAAGCAATAAAACCATGAATGGTGATCAATAATTCAGTCAAAAAGGTCACATATTAGACAGGTTTGGTATGAGTAGAAGGAGGATGAAGAATTTAAAGAGAAATCTCATTAGGAATCCAATAACTGGAAGGTTTGAGGAAAAGAAACAAAATTATGTTGAAGATTAGGAGCTGGGTGCAACTGTGACTGCACTGAAGCAATCCTGCTGAATGTTTAAGAAGTGTATTATTGTTGTTGTTGTTGTTAAATGCCATCGAGTTGATTCTCACTCATAGTGACCCTGCATAAGGTTTCCGAGGAGTAGCTGCTGGATTTGAACTGCGGACCTTGCAGTTCAAACTGATCTTGCTGTCCAGTGCATTATCCTGCAACTCCACAGTTCTTGATACTTTTTATGACCTTGCGTTCCTTGCTTGGATAATAGAAACGGTTGGTAAGTTTGGGCTCACAGTGAAAGGGGTGGTGAAGTTCTTGATACTCTTTAACCACTGCCCCTCTTATTTGAGTCTCACAACTAGTCTATGAGATTATTATAACCATTCAGTTTAGGGTGACTTGGGAGTTGGTGCTACACAGAGGCAGGATAATTCATTGACTTCTAAACAATTGTATTTAGGAGTGTAGTGGTAACGAGTAATGTAGCGTAGTACTTACGCATTGGGCTGCTAATCTCAAGATCAGCAGTTCAAAACTACCAGCAGAAGAAAGATGAGGCTTTCTGCTCCCGTGAAGATTTACAGCCTCAGAAACCCTGTACAAAGTCAGAACTGACTCCACTGCACATAACCAAAACCAAACCAAATAACTGCACAGTCTTTTTGTGTGTGTGTGTGTGTGTGTGAATTGAGTGAAAGTTTCTAGGGCAGAGCATCAGTTTTACATTCAACAAATCATATATTTTGTTTCATTACAATGGTTATAATCTCCTCAAGTTAACAGTATTTCTCTCTATTCATTTTAGTTCTTTTTTTCTTTTTTTAAACACTCAGGCATATATAAATAATAGTTTAAAAAAACTTCTGCCTTTATAGTCGCAATTAGTCATGATAACAATTACTCACTACTGAATCATAAGAATCTTATCCCCATTTCTTTTCACCAGACTCATCTAGACAAGATGAAAACGATTCAGTGGGGACTCTATTTCCCCCCCGCACATCCTTAAACTAAACTCCCTCTTGAAAACTTGTAAGCCAGTCACTTTGGTAACTGCAAAGTCTTTGAAGACCACTTCCAGTCTATAATTTTGATGCTATCAGTGTAGAACCAAGAACCTACAGAATATGAAGGGCATTGTGTTTGGTTCAAACTCCATGTAGTTTAATGTAAACTCATAGACCAGACCAATTTATAAGTACTAGCAGCTTCCATTTTACCTAGTGAGGTCATTCCTTAACTTTAAGTAGATTTTTACCTTTGGAAACCTCCAAAGGCAGGACGTTTAAGGTTGGGGCATTATTTAAATTAATGTTTTGGCCTTGTGTTGAGTGGTAGAGTCATAGATATTTAATACAGGGATAACTAAAAAAGTATTGCTACAAAATCATAGAAATCTATATTAAACAACAGTATCAAAATGTGAAGTCATTGTTTCTCAACATAGCCTCCATCAAAGCCTATATGCTTCTGAAGGTGATGTTTCCATCTTTCTAACCCTTCCCTGTGTATTTCTACACTATGGCACTGTAGGATAAGCACTTGATCCTAAGGTTGGTTTGAACCTCAAGATCAGCAGTTCAAACTCACCAGCTGCTCCCCGACGACCTATAGAGGGTCACTATGAGTCAGAACTGACTCAGTGGCAATTAATAACAATGACAACATCAAAAAAGGCAGTTTTAGCTTTCTGGAAGGACTCAACTCATATTCTTTTTGGAAATAAAAAGAAGTCTGAAGGGACACGATCAGGGCTGGAGGGTGGATGGGGCAAGGCTTCCCAACGAATTTCTCCTAGGACAGCCTTGAAGAATGAGAAGGTGCATTGTCATGATGGAAAAAAATTCCTCAGCACAATTTCCCTGCTGTTTTTCTCACAAGAGCAGTTTACTATTTTCTTAAAATCTCTTCATAATAAAACCCTATGGTTATCCTATGTCCTTTGAGAAATCTATCCAAATTGCCTCTTTGAAATCCCAAGAAACAATTAGTTGCTGTTATCTTCTGAACTGGCCTCTCTGCCGTAAACTTAACAGACTCAGCAGACTCCCTTGAAGCCACTGTTTTAACTGGACCTTTTTTTTTTTTTTTAAGCACCCAAATGAAATGAAAACAAGTATATAACTGAAAGAACTTATCTGCAGACCTTCACTGATCATAGTGACACATTTAAACACATTTTGTTCTGAATAAACTCGTGCATGTATAAACTGGAACCCTAGTAGCAATATTTTTTTCCACCCACTCTTGTATACAAGGATGCTTCTAAAAGTTTGTGGGAAAATGTAGTGAAAAAATAATGGAATCATCCCAAGAACTTTTTGAAGAATAATGTACCCTGTGCAGGGTCGCTATGAGTCGGAACCGACTCCACGGCACATAACTACAACAAAAACAATAATGTATTATGCAAATGGTAGTGGTGTATCATCACGTCATTTCAGACTCAGCAACCCTGTATAGGATTTCCGAGGCTAGACAATCTTTTGGGGAGCAGAAAGCCTCATCTTTCTTCTGTGAAGCCATTGGTGGACTCAAACTGCTGACCTGTAGTTAACAACCCAGCACATAAACCACTTTGTTGTTGTTAAGCGCTGCCAAATTGGCTCCAACCCACAGCGACCCTGTATAGGGTTTCCGAGGAGCATCTGGTGAGCTTGAACCGCTGACCTTGCAGTTTAAACAGCATTGCAGTCTGGTGCATTAACCACACTGCCACACATAAACCACTATACTACCTTAATTATACAAATAGAATTATATAGATATATCCATACATGCATACATAGGCATGGGTCAATGATGACAGAACCATAAATTCAGTCTTAAAATTGATATAATTTGTATCCTTGAATTTTAAAAATTAAACAAACAAATAATTCTGAACATATCCTTTTTGTTGTTGTTTTAACTACTTCTACTGTTCATCCTACCAGCATCTCTTCCTGGGATTATTGCAACAACCTTCAAACCAATGGTCCCTGCTTTTGTCTTTGCCCTCCTTTGGTTTATTTTAACACAATTGTCTTGTTAAAACACAAGTTAAATTACATCATTCTTCTGCCTAAATCCCCCCAGAGGCTTCCCGTCTCTTTTGTAATAAAAGCCAAAATTCTAATAAAAATCTGTGTGTTCCAGCACAGTCTACCTTATGTCTCTGGCCCTAATTCCTGTCTAATCTCATTTTGAGCTTTTCTCTACTCTTTATTCATTTGGCTTCAGTCAAACTGTGTTACTTGTTCTTCCTTTAAAATAATAGCATGTTCCTATCTAGGACTTTTGCTTTGGCGATTATTTTCTACTGCAATGTTCTTTCCCATGCTGCTGTTGTTAAATGTCACCAAATCAATTCTGACTCATAATGACCCTGTACAGTCTTTCTGAGGAGTGGCTGGTAAATTTGAACTGCCAACCTTTTTATTATCAGTCCAGTGCTTATTCTAGCCACACCAGGATTCCCCATAAATATGCAAAAAATAAGTAAATATTTGTTGAATGAATTAACTGATGAAGAATGTAAGCTTCATTCAGGCTGGGTTTTTTTTTTTTTTGGTCTGTGCTGTTCACTGCTGTATCCCCAGCACTTGTTATTATGTGCTGTCAAGTTGGTTCTGACTCATAGAAACTCTATATAGAGTTTCCAAGACTTTCAATCTTTGTGGGAGCAGGAAGCCTCAGATTTCTCCCAAGGAGCTCAAACTGCCAACCTTGTGGTTCATAATCCAGTGCTTATCCTATAGAATCAGTGCACTCTTCATCCCCAGCACTTAGAATATTGTATATTGGAGGAGAAATTACTATATACTTTGCAAACTGAAAATGTAGGGCTTGTTAAAAAATAATATTAACCCTAGGACCATCAAGGGAGAAGAGCAGAGAGCAGGACCCTACCCAGAAAATAAGTGATGCCTGAAATGGAGGCAGAGATGATGATGTGGAGAGATGGAGCAGCTGGAGACTTTAGATCCAGAGAGGAAGAGCGACTGTGCGCTGAAGACCTGGGGGGTACGGTGGAAGGATTGGAGGGGATTTTAACCATGGCAATGAGACGATATACGATAGAATGAATGTAAAACTAATGTTCTCCCATGTAAACTATCACATAATTCACAATAAAACATTTAAGAAAAAAAATAATATTAAGAATTTAAGGATGGTGACAGCAGATCCCTAAACCAAGTGTGACCCCCTTTTAAGTACAGAACCCTGTGTACATCCCCATAGAGCAGACCCTACACAGAGCTGAGGAAACTTCTTTCTGCCTAGGGCCATTTGGATATTTATGACATCATTCACTGGCCATACAAAGTCATCAACTTAAAAGTTAGCCTGCTATATTTGGTCAAACATTTAATTAACTCAACCCTAATATGATGGCTGCAACTGCAGTTGCCTTGGCAGGACCAGACTAAGTAATTTTGAGGGCCTTGGTGTGGCACTGTGGATTAATGTGCCAGACTGCAAAGCCATTTGAACTGCAAGGTTGGCTGTTCAAGCTCACCAGTCACGCCTCAGAAACCCTGTACAGGGTCGCTGTGGGTCAGATCTGGCTCTACGGCACTTAATAACAACAATGATGCCACCTTTGGATTACATAGTAACCCAAACCCATTGTCGTCAAGTCATTGTGACTCCTAGCAACTCTATAGGACAAAATAGAAGGCGCCATAGGCTTTCCAAGCCTAGACTTTCTATGGAGGAGAGACTGGTGGATTTGAACTGCCAGTCTTTCAGTTAGTAGTCCAGAGTTTAACCACTGTGCTACTAGGGCTCTTACATTATATTAAAAAAACAACAAACCCCCCCCCCCAAATCAACAAAAACATATCATTGCTGCCCAGTCAATTCCAATACAGTAACCCTTTACAGAATTTCTGAGGGTTTAAGTATTTACAAGAGCAGAAAGCCTTGTGTTTCTCCAGAAAAAGTGACTAGTCTAGAGCAGGTTTTGTTTGTTTAATACAGTAAGAAATCTGGTAGCCTAGTGGGTTACAAGTTGGGCTGCTAACTAGAAGGTCAGTGGTTCAAATCTACCAGCCATTCCTCAGGAGAACAATGAGGCTTTCTGCTTCTGTAAAGACTTACAGCCTCTGAAGTCTCATACAGGGTCAATGTGAATAAGAACCAACTCCACAGCACATAACCACCAACAACCACAGTAAGAGAAAGAAAGAGGCAAGGCCTTATTTATCCAGTGCTGCCATAACAGAAATATCAAATGGTGTGCATATGAGGAACCTGTACATAGTGACCCAATGCACAATAGAATGAAACACCGCCTGGTCCTGCACTGTCTAACAGTGGTTGGTATATTGGAGCCCATTATTGCTACCACTGTGTCAATCTGTCTCATTGAGCATATTCCTCTTTTTCACTCACCCTCCACTTTATCAAGCATGATATCCTTCCTTCTCCAGGGACTTGTCCCTCCTGATAACATGTCCAAAGTATGAAAGAAGAAATTTCACCATCTTTGCTTTTAAGGAGTATTCTGACTGTATTTCTCCCAAGACAGATTTGTTTCTTCTTCTGGAAGTTCCTGGTACTTGTAATATTCTTCTCCAATACCATAAATCAAATGCATTGATTCTTCTCCAGTCATCATTCATTGTTTAACTCTCACGACTGAAAATACTGTGGTTTGGGTCAGGCACTCCTCAATCCTCAAACTGACATTTTTGCTCTTGAAAGACAAACATTACCAAATGTGATTAGAACCACAGGTGTGTTGTTGTTGTGTGTCATCAAGTTGGTTCTGACTTACAGTAATGTTGTATAGGGTTTCCAAGAGTGGCTGGTGGGTTTGAACTGTCGACCTTGTGGTTAGCAGTCCAGTGTTTATCCTTTAGGACCACAACAGGGTTCAACCACTGGTATAGGAGTTAAGATTTACAATACATATTTTGGGGGACACAATTCAATCCATATCATCTCTACAGCAGGAGATCTTAATGGTCACCACAGCATGCTCAAAAGCAGAGAGAGGGAAAATAATTTAATGAAGGGACTATGTACAAAGTTTAAATAGGTTTAAGAGAAATCGTAAAATGATGAGGGTAGGAAGCAGCTACCATTCCTCTGCCTGGATAGGCAAAGGGAAAAAGCACTCACCAGTACCCTGTCTGACATGTCATTGTGAGCAAGTACCATTTGAAGGAGTTATGGCCTTTGGTAGAGGTGCTTCCACTACCCATCTCCAGCTCCCAGAAGGGAGGAAGCTGGGAGCAAAAATAGCTCATTTCCCTCTCTGCCTTGGCTCTGATCTTCTGTTGGTGCCCTATAGTGGACAAATCCACCTGGAAGCCAGAGTAAAGGAACCTGTTGATATTGTCCAAATGAGTTAATCTGTGAAGGCACAGATTAGGATGGAGATTGGTGCCTTATGAATTTGAAGGAGATAAGGGAATACCATACCCCGACCACTTAGCTGTCAAGTTGTCATATTGTGGTGGCTTGCATGTTGCTGTGATACTGGAAGCTATGCCACTGGTATTTTAAATACCAGCAGGGTCACCCATGGTGGATAGGTTTCAGATGAGCTTCCAGACTAAACTAAATTAGGAAGAAGAGGCAAACTACTTCCAAATGGTTAGCCACTGAAAACCTCGTAAATTGCAGCAGAACATTGTCAGACCTAAGTACCAGAAGATGAAAACATATGAATAGTACCAGAACATTGACATATATAGTGCTGAAAGATGATAACATTATGAATAACACCAAAATATTATCAAATATAGTGCCAGAAGATGAGCCCCTCAGGTTAGAAGGCATTCATAATGTAACTGGGGAAGGGCTGCCTCCTCCTTGATCATGATGATGTAAATGGAGTAAAACTTTTGGGGCCTTCACTTACTGTGGGGGCACAACTCAAAATGAGGGAAAACAGCTGTTAATGTCCATTGATTGTCCATTGGTAGCATGTACCAAGTATGAATCTAGGAAAATTAGAAATTGTAAAAAATGAAATAGAATGCATAAATATCGATATTCTTGGCATTAGTGAGCTGAAATGGACTGGTATTGGCCATTTTGAATCTGACAATCACATGGTTTATTATGTTGGAAATGACAAATTCCAAAGGAATGGTATCATATTGATCGTCAAAAAGAACATTTCAAGATCTATCTTGAAGTACAATGCTATCTGTGATATGATACTATCCATATGTCTACAAGGAAGTCCTGGTGTGACACTGTAGGATAAGCACTAGACAGCAAGGTCAGTTTGAGCCACAAGGTTGGCTGTTCAAACTTACCAGCAGCTCCTTGGAAACCCTATACAGAGTTGCCATGAGTCTGAAAGGACTCCACAGCCCTTAACATGAACAACAACAGGGAAGCCCAGTTAATACCACTATTATTCAAATTGACACACAAACCACTAAGGCCAGTGATGATGAAATTAAATAATTCTACCAACTTCTTCAGGCTGAAATTGATCAAACATGCAATCAAGATGTATTGATAATTATTGGTGATTGGAATTTGAAGGCTGGAAACAAACAAGAAGGATCAGTAACTGGAAAATATGGCCTTGGTGATAGAAATGATGCTAGAGATTGCATGATACAGAGTTTTGTAAGACGAACAACATATTCATTGCAAATACATTTTTGAAACAACATAAAAGGTGGTTTCATACATATAGACTGCACCAAATGGAATACACAGAAGTCAAATAAACTACATCTGTGTGAAAAGACTGTGGAAAAGTTCAATATTGTCAGCCAAAGCAGGGCCAAGGGAAGACTGTGGAACAGACCATCAATTGCTTGTATGCAAGTTCAAGTGGAAGCTGAAGAAAATTTAAACAAGTCCACAAGAGTCAAAATATGACCTTGGATCTATCCCACCTGAATTTAGAGACCATTTCAAGAACAGATTTGATGCATTAGACACTAATGACTGAAGATCAGAGAGTTGTGGGTGACATCAAGATCATCACACAGGTGGCCCTGGGCCACCTTTCGGGTCTTCAAAAGAACTCACCCTCATGGCACAAATTTCAGCCAAGCAATAGATAGGTATATAGGGGACAACATTACTAGTAAGGTATGCTCACGGTGGAATGGTTAACCATTCAAAATCAAAAGGGCCACATTTCCCTAAGGACAAAGTTGAGAAGGGATGGGAAAGAGGGTGGAATGGAAATAGGAACCACAGGGAGGAAGCGGGAGAACTGTTGTTGCAGGGAGGAGATTGCAATCGTTGAAATGAAACAAAGTGTAGGATTTGTTGAATGTAAAACTGATGATCTCATCTGTAAGACTTCACTCAATTCACAATGAAAAATTAAAAGAAAGCAAAAGACTATTAAAAAGACAAGAATGAAAGAAGAGACCAAAATGCATGGCAGAAGAGACTGAAACCTTGTCTCCAGTGCAAAGATGCAAAAGCGAACGAAAGAAATGAGGAAGCAAAAGAGCTGAGCAGAAAATATCAAATGGCAGCTTGAAAAGACAAAACAATGTGCTATAATGAAGTATGCAAAGATCTGGAGTTAGAAAACTAAAATGTAAGAACAGGCTCAGCATTTCTCAAGCTGAAGAACCAAAGAAAAAAATTCAAGCCTTAACTTGCAATATTGAAAAATTCTATGAGCGAATGATTGAATGATGCAGAAAGCATCAAAAGAAGATGTAATGCAGAAATCAACAAAATACATGGAGTTAACCAAACTTAGATATTTCAGTTTTCAGTACCAACAAATGGAAAAACTCACAAAAGATGAGGGTAACCAGGACTAATTTAATTTCTAGGAAATAATTTAAAAGGTCAAGAAATCAGAACTGACCAGTGGCCATGAGTTTGCTTTCTGCATTGATGCAAATTAAGTATGGGCAACACAAGAGAACCTATGTAGTATTTGATTGGGTGGTCACGCAGGCTACCCTACTGCCTACTCTGCCTTCTGGAATGGAAGCTGCAGGAACAGAGAGACCTCTTTGTACCCAGCCTTTCTTCCTCTGACTTACCTCCTTATCTTTTTGTGGCTGTGTTTCCTTCTGAGAAGTCCATGTTCTTCTTTTTCTTCTGTCTAGTTCTTGTCCCTATGAGTGTTCAAAGACTCACCTTCAGTGAGGATTCCCCATGTACAACACTTTGCATTGATCTCCTTCTTAATATCCAAGATACAAATCTGTACAGCGGGCTAAGCCTGGTCTGAGAGTCAGGAGAATTTGTGCCCAGTTCCAGCCTGGCATTGTGATCTTGAATACTGACATTTTACCTCTGGTCTTATATTCCTCATCTATAAAGCAAGAGTTTGACAAGTTTCTATCCATCTTGGATGGACTCTGAAGTTGGAAGCTTGTAATATGTCATAAATTAACAATGTGCCACCTTGGGCTTGGAGAAGAAGTTAAGTAATTTCCCCAAAGTCACACAACACAATTCACTGTTCGAGTTTATAAATCTTTACACCTAATTTTTCTCATCTGGAAATGGGATTCAATAATCATATTTGCTTCATAGAGTTATGTGGGAATTAAGCATGCCAATGTTTGTAAAGGAGCTCTGCTAGCATAGTGGTTACAAGTCAGGCTGCTAACCTCAAGGTCAGCAGTTCAAAACTACCAGCTGTTCCATGAGAGAAAGATGAGGCTTTCTGCTCCCATAAAGATTTACAGCTTCGGAAACCCTATGCAGGGTTGCTTTGAGTTGGAACCGGCATAGTACCACCATCATGTTTGTAAAGCACTTAGAACAGTGGCAGCCACTTAGATCTTATAATGTTATTTCTTATCATCTTACTCGTATCATCATATTTATATAGTAAGATAAGACAATGGTATTTCTTAATCTTACCATTTTATTTATAACAATGCCAGTGTTCTATACACAGTAAGCATCCATCTGCTCACTGACAGACCATAACTAAGAAAGGGTTCAAGAGTTTCAGTCTACAGTTCTTTGTTCATGAGACTATACTCCCCACAGCAATGGCTCCTGTTGGAAAGATCCAAATTAATTGTGTTGAACTCCTGGCCTCAGTACTTACTAATGCTATAACCTGGGCTGGGTTTTTTTTTTTGTTGTTGTTATCTCTTCTTCAGTTGTAAGATGGTATGCGTGGCTCAGGCTCCAAGCTCAGTGTCTTGTTTGTCTTACTGTCTGTCCACAATGTTTGTCTCTCTACCCACCCCTGCTTCATCCACACTTGGCCCTCTAGTATCTGGAATTCTTCTCATTGGCAACATAGCATTCAATGGAAACATAAACTAAATGATCCAAAATTTTTTAAATAAAAAAAGAATCCAGTTTTAATAGGATTGTCTCAGGAAGAATCCTGTTCTAACTATTTTGTTCCATTCGGTTCCTCTAGCTGGACCCAAAGTCTATTAGAATAGAACTTTGTTCCATAGGGTTTTCAATGGCTGATTTTTCAGAGGTGGACAGCCAGGCTTTTATTCTGAGGTGCCCAAGAATGGACTTGAACCTCCAATCTTTTGGTTAGTAGCCAAGTGCATCAACTGTCTACAACATCTAGAGATTCTAAAATTGAGGAAAGTCTCTAATAACAGGACAGAAGGATCTGTGGAGGGTTGGGACCAGTGCTTCAGAACTCATCAGTAAGAATGTCAGTTCAGGGATACAATGTTGGGTGTCCTGTGTTATCAGTAGATTTTAGGAGTGTTTAAAGGAGCAATTAAAGGTGAAGTAATTAAAAGAAGAGGCACACATGTGGGAAGGTCAAATTATACTCTATTATGATGATGACACACTCAGACAATATGAACCCAGAGCTGTCCCAACTAGTTGGTCTAAAAATGTCCACCTTCATTTTGTCACCTCTCCTCTATCACCCATTATCTTAATTTAAATAATAGCTATTATGATACCACCTATAAATGATAAACCATTTAAAAAGATTAAAAATTGACCTCAAACTCTCAGCTATTTTTTTCTTAATTTCAGTATTCTTTTAATACATTCTCAATGTGATTACCAAACCAAGAAACCAATTCGGTTGTCATCAAGTGGCTTCTGACTCATAGAACCCTATAGGACAGAGTAGAATTGCCCCATAGGGTTTCCAAAGTCGAAATTTTTACAGAAGGAGACTGCTGCATCTCCTTAGCATCGTTTGGTGGATTCAAACTATCCACCTTCCTGTTGGCAGCCAAACACGTAATTACTGTGCTACCTGGGCTTCTTCCCATATGATTAATTTTGCAGTATTTTCAGAATGCATATAATTTCATTCTTTTCTCCTTAGTATTACATTAGAAGCACAATGCTACATATGTACAGTCTTCATGTGCTTTTTTAAATGACTGCAGAATATCTAGGTGTCCCTACCAGACTTCCAGTATAAGATAGTCCTTCCCTATCTGATCAAAGTATAGCTTTCTTTTTTATTCTAACACACACTGGTCTCTCTCTCTCCTCTTCAAGCTACTGTGAGCTTGTATGGTGCACATCACTTTTGTCAAAGTAGTATATATTGTTTTCTGATAATTTAATGCAACCAGATTTCAAGCTATTTTAAGGGCAAAGACTGTGGGTTAGGTATTCCTGTAGCCTGGTGGTTTTTATTAAAGATGCTGGGCCCACTTTTGAAAATCAGTAACTGCCTGTTGTTCTATCAGTAAATAGTTCTTATTCATAAGCTGTTTCTTCCAATAATCCTTTGAGTTATTAAGAAAAAACTTTTATTATATTCCTTTATTACTCTAGAAGATGATAGGGAAGGGAATGGAAGTTTGGGTGTGTGGTTTAATTACTCTGAAGATGAACTGCTCTAAAGTTGGCAATAATAAACTGACAAATGCCAAGGAAGATATAAACAAGATAATGTAATCCAAAGATGGAACAGAATGTTGATGAAATACAGCAGTTATCTATTACCACAAATAGTGCTGGTAACAAACCAGTCAAAAACTCAGTTTAAAATTATAACCATATATTGTTGTTGTTGTGAAGTGCTGTTGAGTCGGTTCTGACACATAGTGACGCTGTATAGAGTTTCTGAGGAGCGGCTGATGAGCCTGAACCATTGACCTTGTAGTTTAAGCTGACTTTGCAGTCCAGCACAGGTGTTCTTATTTTCAGGAAACCTCAAGCAACCATTTAGGCAACCCTTTAGGCTGGGTTGGATGGGTCTGGGTGCTCACAGTATCACTCCATTTACCAAATGATATTGTAATTACTTGCTTACATATCCAGTTCCGCTGCTATGTTGTGAGGACAGGGATTGTTCCTCATTCTTCTCTATGAGGGAATGTCAAAAAGTAATGTCACCAAATGACAGAAATCTTTAATTAAAAAAAATATCAAAACATGAAATTATTGCTTCTCTCCATAGTCTCCATCTAGGCCTATACACTTTTGAAGGGAGTGTTTCCATGTCTCTACCCTCCCTGAAGAAATCTGTGCTTTTTGATTCATACCTCATCAAAACAGCAGTTTAGGCATCCTTGAGGGACTCAAATTGTGCTTCTTTTTAATGTTCTTTGAGTTTGGGGGACAAAAAGAAGTCTGAAGGGGCAAGATAGGGACTTTAGGGTAGATGGGGTAAGGTTTCCCAAAGAAATTCTTGTAAGACAACTTTTGCTACCCACAAAGAATGAGCAGAGGCATTGTCTGCATATTTTTCCCAGTCTTTTTCTCACCAATGCAGTTTTCAATTTTCTTAAAGCTCTTCATAATAAGCCCCATTGTCACTCTGTGTCATTTGAGAACATCTATCAAGATGATCCTTTTGGCATCCCAAGAAACAGTCACCATAACCTTTTGAACTGACCTCTCCACCTTGATCCTCTCAAAACCTCTGTATTGATTGGACTGGTTTTTGATGGCAACAAAACAAGACAAAGACAAATAAATATATTGTGGCGAGAACTTGTTTGCAGCCATCCACTGATCACAGAGACATTTTTAGGAACGTTTTGTTCGGAATAGATCTGTGCCTGTCTGAACTGGAATTCTAGTAGCATTACTTATTTTATTTAGTGTATCATTCGATCCTCTTACCTACCTGAACCACTCCGATAAAAAGAATTTATTAGGTAGGAAAATGATAAAAAATAAAATCAGTATCAAGAAAATAAAAAGGTGGACTGTTTATGATTTTTTGAGTTTCAAGCAAGCTGTTTGCTTTGGAGGCATCAAGGGACAGACAACTGTGACACTGGAGGAGTGGCAGAGAAGCAGCATCAGCAAATCCAAGAGCCAGAGCATGAGACAGAGTGATGGGCTTCCCAGGCCCAGAGCAAGTGAAGTTAACCTGTCATTTCAGGAACAGAGGAACCATCAAGAGGAAAGAGCATGGTGGAGCATGGGATCCTAACTGGAAAAATTATGACAACAGAGATGGTGGCAGAGGCAATGTCAGGGAGAGAGCACACAGCTGAGGACTAATGGCCCATGGACTGAGGAGGGCAATGTGCCTGCAGGCAGAAGGCTGGTTTGTAAAATGTGTCCTTAGGACATTTAAACAAATATATATTTTCAGTGTAGTATGTGAACATTGAAAAAAAAAAAAAAAGAGGGGGGATGTAGAGGGAAATACGGTTAACTGAGAACTGAGTCCATGGCACACCAAGACCACCACTGTTAACTGATGGTACTTGCAGGGGATTGTAATGATTGCAATGATTTGTTGAATGGAAAATGATGATCTGCCCTCATTTATGGAAAATGATGATCTTCACTCAATTAACAATAACAGCTTTAAAAAAAAAAGAGCTTTGCAACATTGGTCAAACAGAGAGTGGTGGGCCTGTGGTTACATCTGAGGAGAGGCTGTCATGACTGGACAAACTGTAACTTGAATAACTCTGACCCTGAGTTAACTTCCTGTTAACTTCCCTAATAGACTCCTCAGCTGTGGGGGGAAAAAAAATCAGTGTCCTTGTTGTTGTTGTTAGGTGTCACTGAGTTAGTTTCGACTCCTAGTGACCCTAAGTACAGCAGAATGAAACACTGTCCGGTCCTGCACCGTCCTCACACTTGTTACTCTTGGGCTCATTGCTACTGCCACTGTGCTAATCCATCTAGTGGGGAGTTTTCCTCTTTTTTGCTGACCCTCCACTTTACCAAGCATGATGTCATTCTCCAGGGACTGGTCCCTCCTCATAACATCTAGCATTGGAGAATCAGAATTAGCAATTACAATGTTAATTTAAATGTTAGAGTGCAAATCTTCAGACTTCAGGCCTTTGTCTTTAGCGAGTGGTCTCAGGGGAGAAGACTTGATAACCACTGAATTTAAGGAGGTGCTCTGTAGTCAAGGTCTGAGGTCTGTTGCATTGAGAAGTATCTCATCAAGCTTCTCAGTCTTCAGATGAAGACTCAGAGATATTTTGCTTCTGTCTTCTCCAAAAGTAGCAGAAATTTACATATTCTGTGCTGTTACATTTAACTAAAATTGGTTTTTCTGTTATTATTAGCTGAAGAATTGTTGTATGACATATTAAAGTTTTGTTGATTTCTGTTGTTGTTGTTAGGTTCCAACTCATAGTGACCTTACACACAACAGAATGGAACACTGCCCAGTCTACTGCTGCCAGTGTGCCATACCATCTCACTGGGTGGTGTCCTCTTTTTCGCTGACCCTCCACTTTACCAAGAATGATGTCCTTCTCCAGGGACTAGTCCCTCCTGATAATATAAGAGACAAAGTCTCACCAATCTGGCTTCTAAGGAGCATTCTGGCTGTACTTGCTCCAAGACAGATTTGTTTGTTCTTCTGACAGTCCATAGTACTTTTAATATCCTTTGACAGCGTATAATGCAAACTCATCAGCTCTGCTACAGTCTTCCTTATTCATTGTCCAACTTTCACATACATATGAGGTGATTGAAAATACCATGGCTTGGGTCAGGTGCACCTTAATCTTCAAAGTGACATCTTTGCTTTTTAACACTTTCAAGAAGTCTTGTGCAGCAGATTTACCTTTATCATATTTTATTGCCAATTAAGGAATTGTTGTATGACATATTTGTAGTCTTTTTTGCAGCATGTTTCAATGTCACATTAAATGATAAAAAATTATGGTAATTGTTTAGAGACATGTTTATTTATAGATGATTGTTAATTTATAGATGATTAATATTATACTCCATTATGATTGTAGGTTGTTGTTGTTGTTAGGTGCCATCGAGTCGGCACCGACTCATAGTGACCTTACACACAGTGGAACAAAACACTGCCCAATCCTAGGCCAACCTCACTACTGTTGCCACGCTTTAGTCCACTGATGCTGCCACTTGGACAATTCATCTCATTGGGGGTCTTCCTCTTTTACTCTGACCCTCCACCTTACCAAACATGTTATCCTTCTCCAGAGACTTGTCCCTCCTGACAATATGTCTAAAGTATGAGAAACGAAGTTTGGCCATCTTGGCCTCCAAGATGCCTCCAAGTACATCTGGCTGCACTTCTTCCAAAACAGATCTTTTGGTTCTTCTGGCAGCCCATGGCACTTTCAATATTCTCCTCCAACACCATAACCCAAAAGCATCAATTCTTCTATGCTCTTCCTTATTCACTGTCCAGCTTTCGCATCCATATGAGGTTATTGAAAATACCATGGCTTGGGTCAGGTGCACCTTAGTCCTCAAGCTGACATCTTTGCTCTTCAACACTTTAAAAAGGTCTTGTGCCACAGATTTGCCTAATATTATACGATGTCTGATCTCTTAACTGCTGCTTCCGTGAGTGTTGATAGTTGATTCAAGAAGAATGAAGTCCTTGACAACTTCAATCTTTCCCCTGTTGATAAGAATGTTGTTTATTGGTCCAGTGGTGAGGATTTTTGTTTTCTTGACATTGAGATGTAATCCATACTGAAAGCTGTGTCTTTGATCTTCACCAGTAAATGTTTTAGGTCTTCTTCACTTTTGAAGGTACACAGATTGTAGGTACACAATTCTAATTTAAGAGCGTTATTTGTGGCCTACTTCACATGCTTCTATTATCTATTTTCAAGGTTAGAGTAACTTTCTAATAACTTATAGCTAATGGTTATGAAGGAGCTCTGGTAGCGTAGTGGTTACAAATCGGGCTGCGAACCTTAAGGCCAGCAGTTCGAAACTACCAGCCACTTTGCTGGAGAAAGATGAGGCGTTCTGCTCCCATAAAGATTTACAGCCTTGGAAACCCTGTACAGGGTCGCTATGGGTCGGAACTGACTCGACGGCACTTAACAACAATAACAACAATGGTTATAAAAAGGAGCTCTGGTAGCGCAGTGTTTACGAATCGGGCTGCGAACCTGAGGGTCAGCAGTTTGAAACTACCAGCTATTCAGCGGGAGAAAGATGAGGCTTTCTGCTCCCATAAAGATTTACAGCCTCAGAAACCCTGTACAGAGTCACTATGAGTTGGAACTGACTCCACAGCACCCAACCAATGGTTATAAAACATAGTCCAAATCTTTAGACTTCATATTTCTAAACTCAGAAATTTTCTATTTCTAACTTCACAACATAAGTGACTTACACTTAGGTGTTTAAAGAATTGTACAAGCATCATAACAGTGTAAAAAGCATTGTAGAACAATATAGAATAATGACTTACACATATGTGCTTTGAGAACATTTAACAACATTCAGAATTGAATGTGGTTAGAGAGCACATAGAACATATACATGACAAGCAATGATGACATTTAAGAGTTATGTCAATAAACCAGGAACAAAGAAATAAAATGGCAACAGTAGAAATGGAAAAGCAAAGATAGGTGAAGAAAGAAGCTATCCATTCCTCCATATTTTAGTGCTTGAGTGACAGCAAGAAAAGTATTATAATTAAAGCAAGGCAAGTCAAGAAAGGTAGCCCTTTGCAGGATAAGGGAAAAGACCTTGACATGATTCTGAACATGGTGACCACATGTGTTACAGAGCAGAACTACTTCATAGGGTTTGCTTGTCTGTAATCTTTATTTTCACTCACCTCATAAGCATACGAAAGCTGGACAGTGAATAAGGAAGAACGTAGAAGAATTGATGCTTTTGAGTTATGGTTTTGGAGGAGAATATTGAAAGTGTCATGGGATGCCAAAGAACCAATAGATCCATTTTGGAAGAAGTGCAGCCAGCGTGTTCCTTAGAGGCCAAGATGGTCAAACTTCGTCTCTCATACTTTGAACATATTGTCAGGAGGGAGCAGTCACTGCAGAAGGATAACATGTTTGGTAAGGTGGAGGGTCAAAGAAAAGGAGGAAGACCTCCAATTAGATGGATTGGCCAAGTGGCAGCATCGATGGACTCAAGTGTGACAACAGTAGTGAGGTTGGCCAAGGATTGGGCAGTGTTTCATTCTGCTGTGCATAAGGTCGCTATGGGTTGGTACCAACTCGATGGCACCTAACAACAACAACAACAACAACAACAATCTTTATGGTGGCACAGTGGGTTAAGTGTTGGGCTTCTAACCACAAGGTCAGTGGTTCAAATCTACCAGCTGCTCCCAGGAAGAAAGATGAAGCTGACTGTTCTGGTAGAGATTTACAGCCTTGGAAATACTGTGAAGTAGGGTTTTTTTTTTGTTTTTTGTTTTTTTTTTCTGTCTTATAGGTTTGCTGTTGCCACAAATATTGCTGGCAACAAACCACCCACACCTATGAATTGGAATCTGTTCAATGGCAGTGGACTTGGTTTGGGCTTGGTAATCTTTATGGAAGCAGATCACCAGGACTTTCTTCCATGGGACATCTGGGTGAGTTTGAACCTTCAGCCTTCAGATTGATAGTCAAGCAAAAGCCATTTGTATCACTCAGGGACCTTAGGAAAAGGAAGAGGGACAGAAATGAATACTTCTTAATATATGAGTCCTGGTGTGGACTGTGGGATAATGCACTGGACCACAAGGTCAGTTTCAACCATATGATCATCAGTTGAAGCTCATCAGTCACTCCTCAAAAACCCTATCCAGGACCACTTTGAGTCAGAATTGACTCAACAGCTTTTAACAACAGCAACAATATATTAGGAGGTCTTTGGGTGATGGAAAGGATTTTTGCTCAATTACTAACCTAAAGTTTAGTGATTTGAATCTACCCAAAAGCACTATAGAGATTAGATCTGATTCTGTAAGGTTACTCTCAAGAAAACCCTATGGAGTAGTCCAACTCTATAATAAATGGGTGATTATGGGTCAGAATAGAGTCAATGGTAATGGGTTATAGGAGGGGACTTCAAAAAGTTCATGGAAAATGGAATTATAAAAGATAATGGGATTTTTATACAAACTTCTTGAAGGCCCTTCATTTATGAGAAAGTAAGATTTAGCCATGGAGAACTTGAGATGACAGCTATCTCTTGAAGCATACAAGTGCAATAGGCAATTAAAATGCAAGACTCGAATTTGAGAGAACTGGAGAAGAAAATTTCTTTATAGAGTCGATATGGAAGTAATAAAAATTTATGTAATCTCTTGAAAATGCTAGAGATGTCTAGCACAAGGAAAATACCAGTGAATAGATAAACATTCCTCTAGGAGTCCAGATGTTGCAGTGGGTTACATATTGGATTGCTAGCTGCAAGGTCAACAGTTGAAGACCACCAGGTGCTGCAAGGAAGAATGATGAGGCTTTCTGCTCCCATAAAGATTTAGTGTTGAGAACCCTATATAGGGTTGCTGTAAGTCAAAACCAATGCCACAGCACACAACCAGCCAGCCAGCATTCCCAAGTGCCACTGAGAACTAACCCAGTCTAGTAGTTACAAGCTGGGACTTTGATGCTAAAAGGGCTATTTTTCTTTCTGTCTGGTTTGCCAGCTTTCCTTTTCTTTTCTTTCTTTCTTTTTTGAAACTTTTTCTTGTGAATTGAGTGAAGGTTTATGGAGCAGATCATCAGTTTTACATTAAACAAATCATATACTTTGTTTCATCTCAATGATTGTGATCCCCTCCAGTGTGCTCTCCTTCCCAATCTCTCTGAACCTTCTCTCCAGGTAAATGTTGCCCTTATGATCTTGAATGGTTGACCATTCCATGATGACCATACCTCATTAGTGTTGTTGGCCCCCTATATATCTATCTATCACTTGGTTGACTTCTATTCCAGATGTGAAGGATGGGGGAGCGGGGGGCATAGTCTCAGGTTCAGTCTCTTTTTGACCAATAAGCCTGGTCTTTTTTTTTATAATTTTGAGTTTTGTTCCATATTTTCTCCCACGTTGTCTAGGACCTTCTAATGTGATCCTTTCAGAGCACTTGATAGTGGTAACCGGGCATCATTTAGTGCTTCTGGTCTCAGAGTTGTAGAGACTGATGCTCTCTTGTTTCATTAGTCGATTGAACTAATTGATTCCAAGTACCTTCAGTTTTCATCGCTCTTCTTTTGCACATGAAGAGACAAATACTTGTACCTTAGTTAGGCACTCATGAGTTTTTAAGATCTTAGTTGCAACTCACCAGAGTAAGGTGTAGAACATTGTCTTCATGGACTATGTTATGTCAATTGACCATGGTGTCTCCTGAGACTATGGTCCTGAGCCCCGACTTCCAGCAACTTGTTGCCTCTAGGTATTTGGCAATGTCCAAGAAGCTTTCATCATTTTGTATCCTGTATGCTCCACCATGGGAATGAGGTGACTACATGCAATTATCACTGGACTGCCAACTACAGGAGCAGCAGTTCGAGCCCACAAGCTGCTCCACCAGAGAAAGATAAGGCTTTCTATCCCTGCAAAGATTTTTAAAAGCCTTGGAAATCCTATACAAGGTTACTATGAGTTTGAACTGACTTGATGGCACTCAACAACAACACAACAATACTCCACCACATTAATAATTCCTCTGTCAAACCCTTATATGTTTGTAGGTATATGCGCACTCTCCCTCCCATACCCATTCTGCATGTGTATCTGTCCATGTATCTACCTGTAGAACACTCTTGCTACAGGGTTGTATAATTAACAGTATTTACTTCTATCCCCTTTAACCCTTGCATTCCTTCCTGTGTCTTCCTCATTCTTCTGTCAACCTCCCTCTTATTGTATATTGCCTTCCCTGTAACTCAATTTAACACGTGTTAACTTTTAATGTTTACTAAATCTTTATGGTTTTCCTTTTTCTTGTTTTGATGTGAAGGTGTATTAATTTTTTTGAGGCTACCTGGTAATTTATTAATTTCATCCTGTTTTATCTTGAAGTCTACTTGACTTCCTTGGCATTTGGAAGTTCTATAACTACACTTTTCTCTTGTTATACTTTGTAATTGTCTTCATTGTACTATTCAAATAGTCTTCACATTCCCTATTTGTAGTCTCCTCTAATACCATAACTCAAATGCATCAATTCTTCTATGGTCTTCCTTAGTGACTGTCCAGCTTTCATACGCATATGAGGTTACTGAAAATATCATGACTTGGGCCAGGTGCACCTTAGTTCTCAAACTGACATCTTTACTCTTTAACACTTTAAAGAGGTCTTGTGCAACAGATTTGCCTAATGCAACACGTCATTTGATTTCTTGACTGTTACTTCCATGAGTATTGATGGTTGATCCAAGAAAAATGAAGTCTTTGACAACTTCAGTCTTTTCTACATCGATAAGAATGTTATTTATTGGTCCAGTGGTGAGGATTTTTCTTTATATTGAGGTACAAACCATACTGAAGGCTGTGGTCTTTGATCTTCATTAGTAAGTATTTTAAGTCCTCTTTGCTTTTAGCAAGCAAGGATGAATCATCTGCATATCTCAGGTTGTTAATCAGTCTTCCTCCAATCCTGATGCCATGTTCTTCCTCATATAATCTATTTTCTTGGATTATTTGCTCAGCATACAAATTGAGTAAGTATAGTGAAAGAATACAGCCCTGGTGCACACCTTTCCTAATTTTAAACCATTCGCTGTTCCCTTGTACTGCTTGAATAATTGCCTCTTGGGTCTGTGTACAGGTTTCTCATGAACACAATCAAGTGTTCCAGCATACTAATTCTCCACAACGTTGTCCATAGCTTGTCATGATCCACACAATTTAAAGCCTTTGCATAGTCAATGAAGCACAGGTAAACATCTTTCTAATATTCTCTGCTTTCACCCAAAACCTATCTGATGTCAGCAATTATATCCCTCATTCCACGTCCTCTTCTGAATCTGGTTTGAACTTCTGGCAGTTCTCTGTCAATGTACAGAAGGTAAGGAGAGGAGAGGAAGAAGGAGAAGAAAGAATAAATAGAAATGAGGAAAGAAAAAAAACCAGGGTAGATGCCAGACCCAGAGAAGAAAATACTCTGGGGACTCATGCCAACCAAGGGACTCCTGTAGTGGGTAGACAAGGGATGAGACAATGGTTTTTGGTACTTGATGGAGTTTCTGTAAGCCTAGGTGTTTTCTGTTCTGGTCCAAAAGTACAGGTCCTAAAGAAACTGTGATCTTTCCATCCCAGAGAATTGCCAGGGACAAGATTGCCTAAAAATCTATAGCTGGTCAGAACTGTCTATACAGGTACGGAGGATGGTTTGGATAGGCTCCTTCTAACTTTGATGTGGCTCACCTCATGTGACCACTGGAAAGCAGAAGCTTCACGAGGGGTGTATGTGGGTGGGGACTGGCCACACCTCTGGTCATGAGGGTAATATGGAGTACTAGACAAAAAATCACCGCTTTGTCTCTGCCAGTAAGTGGTATGCCTCTGCACCTTCAAATAGCCACATATAAAAGTTGAAAATGGCCACAAAGCACCATGCCAGCAAGCACACGTCACCTATCTGTTTCTATTTTTTTCCTCCCATGACTTTTCAGTTTCTTCTCCTAGTGAGGGCTAGTCCAGGGCAGTCCAGGATCAGTTTGGCAGATTTGAAGTGGGACTTACCTAAATCCAGACACTGGGATTGGAGCAGCTAGCTCGTGACTTACTTTGATGGGACTCATGACTGCAAGGCTCACCACCATGCGACCCCAACTCTAGGAGAGTGGGAGCTTTGCTGGGGGTATGTGCAGGTGTGGGCAGGTCCTGCCTCTGGTCACCAGGGAAATTTGGGGAACAAGAAACTCGTACTTTTATCTCCTTGAGTCAGTGGTACTCCTTAGGATAAACTAAGCTTCTGTCTTGTCTCTAAAGTCCTTCAGGAAAGTTTAAGATGGCCACACTACATTTGGTCAGTCAACACAGACCACCAGTCTGCCTCCTTTTTTTTTTTTTTTTTTTTTTTTTTGCCACGTCTGTTCACTTCCTCTGCTTGTAAGCATTCAATCGACTTCTCAATCCCTTCACCTGAAGCTTAGGGTTCCAGGACTATTACCTGTGTCTGTTTTATTTGTCTTTCTGTATCTTTGTTATAGAGGGTCTGTGTGGCATTTCTACCTAGTCTGCAGTCTTGCCACCTCCTCCTTGTTATCTTTATAATGGATAGTTTGATGGTAAATTTTTCATGGTGTATGGATATTCCTTATTAATAGCTATGTAGTGCCTTTGGATACCCTCTTTCCATTTTGATAGTTTCTCATATTATGAATACAGCTATCTCAAGGCTGAATTCCGTACAGTTTACATGTTTATACTCCTTTGTAATGAACGTAGGGACTTGTGATTTATAATCCTCCAATCAGACACATTTGCATGAAACTTGGTTCAGAAATGAGCAATGTGAGGAAATGACTGGGAAACACAGTGGCAAGATGGTAGCAGTGGTGGAACTTCTGGCACTGGGCTTCAAGCACTCAGATGTACAGTGACAGTTTCATAGGAGACCCCCCTACAGTGTGACTGGGCACATTTCTGGCAGCATAGCAACAGGCTATGTCTTTCTGCCAACCCCCTGGAGATCCCATGAACTATGTGTTGTCGTTGTTGTTACGTGCCATTGAATAAGTTCCCATAGTGACCTTATGTCCAATAGAATGAAACATCACCCAGTTCCATGTCACCCTCACAATAGCTTTGTAATATCTTTTTAATAAGGACATCTGGTATGGCAGTGTAGGATCAGCACTAAACTGCAAACTACAAAGTTGGCACTTCAAACCCTGTTAGTGTCTTTATGAGTCAGAACCAACTTGACAGCACTTAACAACAATAACAACAACCTACCTTAATAAATTTCTTTTCTGCTTAAACTATCCAGAGTTGTTGACAGCTAAGAACCCTGACCAATCACATAATAAAAGATAAAATAAAATTAAACAAAATAGACAAAACAACGTGATCCTAAATGTTATGCCAACTCCTAGATCAGCCTGGATAAACACAAAATCCTCAAAGAAAGGTGCCTGAGCTCCTGGGGATCCTATTTGAGCTATAGAATTTGGCAAAAATATGGACAGAAGCAGACCAGAATAGATGGAGAAAGGACAGAGATGGTAAGGCACTAGTTCAGAATCGGGTGGATCAATTCCAGTTGGAAAGGAAGAGTCGAGAGGCAGAAAACACTGAGGTTCAATCGTCAAACTGAAAAGATATCAACAGCAGAAAGAAGCATGAGTCAGGTGGCTAAGTCTTTGGCTAAAGGGGCCAGGAGATCTTCAGGAGCTGAAGGTGGATGGCAGACAAGGAGAGCACAGCTGCAGCTGGGGAGCTCTCCATAAGAGGGTCTGGTAACTGCTAACATGACCTCTCAGCTTTAACATCTCCTGGGAAGGCAGGAATCGATCTTCAGCTGGGGTTGTGGTTTTAAATGAAGACAGGAAGGAAGGCAATTCCTGACATATATTTTGTTCTCCATTCTGGGGTGACTATACAGACTCATACTTAAAGTGTTTGCTCTTCCTCATTGGTTTCTATACACACACACACACACAAACCTGACAGAAAGTGGACAGGAGACAAAGACTTCAATTGTATTAAGCCCAGCAAAATGATTGATCTGTGTTCTCTGCATTTGGAAATGAAATAAGAATAAAATCTGATCATTGAGGAAAAGAGAAACACATTTGAATCATGGGCCCTGCTGGCCATGTCCATCATGTTTAATTGGGGAAGGAAGTGGTATCGGTTCAGTGAGGCTGGGATGGGGACAAGAATTTGAAGGAAGGATTTATAACAGAACCTAAAATAAAACACAAATGGAGTCTTAGGGCAACTTCTCCTTCCCATCTTTTGTATAAGGTTCATAGCAATTCTAATGTACTCAGTAGAATGATCCTGTATTTTTGTTGTGTGTCCCCAGCATAGCAGCCTTGAGAGAAGGCAGTATCTACCTCTGTGTAACTGTAAGAGCATAATTCTAAATTATTCTTCCCATTGGACTATCATGATGTCTGGAATTATAATATTAGAGAGCTTCTGCTCTGAATTGTAAGAGATTTCTATTTTCAGGACACCAGACTTTGATCCAGAAGTCATGGAAAAAGTAAGACCTTTGAATTTCAGGAACAGAAGGGTCTTTAATGGCTAAGGCAGGAGAAAACTGGAGAAGGCATTTTGTGGGAAGAGGAACAGAGACCTAAAAGTAAACCAAAGACTCACCAGGTCAGCTCCACAACCTTGTTCAGGGATGACTCCAATTATAAACACTGTTGGAATTACTGATTTCTAAAGCATAATAAATGAAGCTTAAGGGCCACCACTCGTCTGTCAGTTTGTCGTACTGTGGTGGCTTGTGTGTTGCTGTGATTCTGGAAGGTTTGCCATGGATATTTTAAAAACCAGCAAGGTCACCAATGGTAGAAAGGTTTCTGTTGAGGTTCCAGATGAAGACAGACTAGGAAGAAGGAAAGACAGATTACTTTGGAATATTTAGTCACTGAAAACCTTATAAATAACAGTGAAACACTGTCAGATAGCACCAGACTATTGAAACATGATGAAAAGCACAAGAATATTATCAGATATAGTGCCAGAAGATAAGTGCCTCAGGTTGGAAGGCACTCAAAATATGACTAGGGAAGAGCTGCCTCCTCAAAGTAGAGTTGAGTGTGATGACATAAATGCAGTAAAGCCCTTAGAATCTTCATTTGTTGATGGGGCACAACTCAAAATGAAGGGAAACAGTTATCTATTCATAATTGGAACATGCAATGTATGAAGTATGAATCCAGGAAAACTGGAAATTGTCAAAAATGAAATGGAACACATAAACATCACTATCCTAGGCATTAGTGAACTGAAATGGACTGGCATTGGCCATTTTGAATCTGACAATCACATGGTTTACTATGCCGGGAATGACAAATTGAAAAGGAATGGTGTCACATTCATCATTAAAAAGAGCATATCAAGATCTGTCTTGAAGTATAATGCTGTATGTGATAGGATAATATCAATAGGTCTGCAAGGAAGACCCCCAATGAGATGGATTGGCCAAGTGGCAGCATCGATGGACTCAAGAGTGGCAACAGTAGTGAGGTTAGCTCAGGATCAGGTAATGTTTCGTTCTGCTGTGCATAAGATCGCTATGAGATAGTACTGACTCGATGGCACCTAACAACAGCAACAACAAGGAAGACCAGTTAAAACCACTATTATGCAAATTTACACACCAAACACTAAAGCCAGTGATTATTAAATTGAAGAAATCTACCAACTTCTTCAGTCTGAAATTGATCAAACATGCAATCACGATGTATTGATAATTACTGACAATTGGAATGTAAATGTTTGAAATAAAGAGAAAGGATCAATAATTGGAAAATATGGCCTTGGTGATAGAAATGATGCTGGAGATTGCATAGCAGATTTAAGACCAATGACTTCTTCATTGCATGTTCTTTTTTTTTCAATCTAAGTTTTATTAGCAGAAAGCCAGCAGTCTGGAGGATGGAGAGAATATTTCTCAAGCCCGTCCTGTCCATTGTGAAGAGCAGGCACATTATACAGGTAAATTGCATTTGGATGTACACTTAATCTATCTTAATATCAAGATAGCATTCTTTGGGAAAAGGAAACAATAAATCAATAAACTTCCTCAAACATTTTACCTTTAGGGTCGCAGCTGCTTAATTCCTGAGATAACTACCTGGGTGAGTTTAAGAACATCCTATTCTTCTTGTCATGTTCTCTTTCTAGGACCATAAGGTCATCTTAGCTAATTTATAAACTTCCTTATTTGTATAGTACTCATTTCAGATTTAATGAATAAACTGACTCCAATTTGTTTAGGTCAGTAGATCCATGCTATCATTCCCCACTCTTCATTTTAGATTTAATTTCTATGAAATTTGCTTCAAATGAAAATAGTTACTTTGATCCTGGGCATTGTTCCTTGGATCAAAAGAACTAAGTTTAGGTCATAAAAAATAGCAAGTTTTACAAAGGGTGATGTAACAAAGTGAGCATTGAATATAGCAACACATAAAAATTCCTATGACAATACAAACTTGACCTTACCATTAACATAAGGAGCCACTTTATATTGAATAACTAAGACAAGTAATTTTCATTATCTGCTCTAAAGAGCCCTAACACTTAGGGCAGTGTATGTCTGGGAGGTGGCATTAAGGGTCTTTACCATTGTACAGGCAAGTCTGTTGATTTTCACATTTAGGGTCAAGACCATAGCAAGCATTACAAAAAGGGGTAGCGTCACATGCTCAGCTGGAATGAACAGATGTAGATCGATATGGGAGTCAAGTGGCAGGGAGCCCTAGCGATGAGGTCTATAAGTCAGGTCCTGTCTCTGGAGGAGGAAGGTGGTGAGTCTTCCAAATGTACAAGGCCTCTCCCTCTGACCCCGCCCCAGTAAAGCTATCAGTGATGTAGGAGAAGGCCTTAGCACCACAAAGTTCAATTACCCTGCTGGAGCTGTGTTACAAAAGTACTAATGCCAATCCCCCTTCAAACAGAAATCAAATGCATTCATTACATGCTTGTCTATATATATATATAAGAATTTTCATCCCAGAAGTAGGAGATTAGATCTGAATGTCCAACTTATAGTAGGAGGAAGAAGTTTAACACAGCTTTAATTGCAGCTTGAGATGAGAGGAAGAATTCATGGCCCATTATTGTCCAGGATTTTTCTTGACAGATGTGTGGTGAGTCCAGATCTTGAGGCACATGAGTTAGCAGTGGGGGTGATCAGCAGAATCTTCCAGGGCCCTGTCCACATCTCCTCTAACTGGGAGTCAGGTCTGTCTTTCCATGTTTTGAACAGAAAACAATCTCTAGGCTGGAAGGGGTGAAGGTTACTGGAAAAGTCTGTGAGATTCCTGAGCATGGTCACCAGAAATGTTGTCAAACCAAAATGAGAGTTTGCCACCTGTCACTGTATTCAACCTCAGAGACTGAATATACTTTTTAAAATAACAAAAAGTAACTGTATTCATGGACCTTCACCAGATGGAATGCACAGAAATCAAATTGAGTACAACTGTGGAAAGAGACAGTGGAAGAGCTCCAGATCATCAGCAAAAACAAGGCCAGGGGCAGACTGTGGAATAGACCATCAAATGCTCATATGCAAGTTCAAGCTGAAGCTGAATAAAATTAAAACAAGTCTATCAGAGCTAAAATATGACCCTGAACATATCCCACCTGAATTTAGAGATCAACTCATGAACAGATTTCATGCATTAGACACTAAAAAACAAAGTCCAAAGGAGTTGTGGGATAAAATCAAGAATATCATACAGAAAGAAAGCAAAAAGTCATTGTTGTTGTTAAGTGTCGTTGAGTCAATTCCAACCCATAGTGACCCTGTATAGGATTGCGAAGGAGTAGCTGGTGAGCTTGAACTACCAA
>NW_006408568.1:12433317-12447214 GCF_000296735.1 Chrysochloris asiatica | reverse complement strand
TGTATATAGGGTAGATAGGGACAGGCAACTTAGATATTGGTTACTTAAAATGAGGGGTCAATAAAGGCACGAAGTGACTGGCTTACAAGGTTTCAAGAGAAAGTTTAGTTTAAGAGTGTGGGGGGGAAGAAAGAGTACCCACTGAATAGTTTTCATCTTGTCTAAATGGATCTGGTTGAAAGAAATGTGGATAAGATTCTTATGCTTCAATAGTTAGTCATTGTTATCATGACTAATTGCAACGGTCACAATTACAAAGGTAGAAGTTTTGTAACAAAAATGGGGGAGCAGGCAATCTTACAGTCTAGAAACAAAGGACTCAAGGACCATCAAGGGAGAAGAGCACTAGTGGAATGTGGGATCTTAGCCAGAGAAACAGCAATGCCAGAGATGGAGGCAGAGATGGGGACATGGAAAGGCAGAGTGGCTAAGGACTCTAGATTCATGGGAAGAGAGGAAGTAAGAGATAGGGGCCAGGAGGTAGTCTTGCAGAATGTGCCCTTTTGTTGTATAAATTATTATATATGCCTGAGTATTAAAAAAAGAGCTAAAGTGAATAGAGAGAAGTATTGTTGACTGATGGTGCATGAAGGGGATTGTAAACATTGTGATGAAACAAGTTGTATGATTTGTTGAATGTAAAACTGATGATCTGCCCTGTAAACTTTCACGTAGTCCACAATAAAAACTTAAAGAAAAGGAAAAGACCAAAATGGATGTCAGAAGAGACTTTGAAACTTGCTCTCCAGTGCAGATATGCTAAAGCTAATGGAAGAAGTGAGGAGATACAAGAGCTGAGTGACAGTTTCAAAAGGTAGCTCGAGGAGACAAAGTCAAATATTATAATGAAATGGGCAAAGACCTGGAGTTAGAAAACTAAAAAGAAAGAACATGCTCAGCATTCCTCAGGTTGAGGGAACTGAAGAAAAAATTCAAGTCTCAACTTTCAATATTGAAGGATTATATGGACAAAATATTCAATGATGCAGGAAGCATCAAAAGAAGATGGAAGTAATACACAGAATCACTGTACCAGAAAGATATAGTTGATGCTCAGCCATTTAAAGGTGGTGGTGGTATGCTGTGGAGTCGGTTCTGACTCATAGCTATCCTGCATAGAGTTTCCTAGGCTGTAAATCTATACAGGAGCAGAAAGCCTCATCTTTCTCCCACGGAACAGCTGGTAGTTTCAAACTTCTGACCCTGAAGTTAGCAGCCTGATTCTTAACCACTACACTATCAGTGCTCCTTAGTTCTGACTCATAGCGACATTGTATAAGGTTTCAAAGGATTCTTAACCACTATGCTACCAGAGCTCCTTAGTTCTGACTCATAGTGACACTGTATATGGTTTCCAAGGCTGTAAATCTTTGCAGGAGCAGAAAGCTTCATGTTTCTCCGGAAAGAACAGCTGGTAGTTTCAAACTGCTGACTGTGAGATTAGCAGTCTGACTTGTAACCACTACACTACCAGAGATCCTAGCCATTACATTGTTGTTGTTGTTAAGTGTTGTTGAGTCAGTCCCGACCCACAGCGACCCTGTATAGGATTTATTGTTGTTGTAAAGTGCCATCAAGTCAGTTCCAACCCATAGCGTCATGCTTTTGCATGAATCATTGCAGTGGTCCCAAGCCACAGAGAGGGTAGAAGTGCAGTGAGGATCTCTATCAGCAACAACACAGAATACAGGACCAAGCAGGCTCATTGCCTAATGGCACATCATTAACTATGCATTTGTAAAAGAAAAGCAGAAAAGCAAAGCAAAATGAAACGGCATTTCATCTGAGAATGTGCTTGATGATGAAATAAATGATTTTATTGTCTCCAGCCTCTCAATCCTGAATCTATCCTTTTAATAACCTGTGGGACAAAATGGAATGCATACTCACTACATAGCAAAGCACCCTGGTATGTTTCATGGAAAAGTCCATATACAATTGCTGGAATTGCAAGCGGAGCCATTTTTTCCATAAAACATCATTTTTAGTGGAAAAAGAAACTGATGTAACTGCAGTTGGTGTTTCATATGTTAGTAAACGGCAACCATTTTCTCATTTCAAGGAAAACACTTACAATATTTATTGCCAATGAAAAAACTTGAGCTTTCAAGAGAAAACTGGAATTTTGGAAAACTTGTATCAGCTACTAGAAACTTGACTGCTTCTCAATACTTCAAAATACTCCAAAATTTTCTGATAAGGTTTGTGTTGATATTGATGGGTGTGGCTATTTTATGTTAAAGAATAAATGTGTCAACAGTTATAAGAGCTGAATACTAACTCAATGAAAAAATGTTTTTGTAAATGATCAGGGAATGTATTATCAGATTTCCACTCTGATGGATGGAACACAATTTCAAACCCTTTGTCAACTTTGGGGATTCCTACTAATTCCTAATGACTCTTGTTTTAGCCTTTGGTAATTTCCTCACATAGGTATGCTTGTTGTTAAGTACCGTGGAGTCGGTTCTGACTCATAGTGACCCTGCACAGGGTTTCCGAGGCTGTAAATCTTTACGGGAGCAGAAAGCCTCATCTTTCTCCCGCGTAACTGCTGGTATGCTAGTGGTACCCAAGTGCTTGATGGGGGTTCAGTACAAATTTCTGGGGAGCTTTCTTTCATGCAGATCTCTTGTTTCCCCACACGTTCTAATTGCCTTGGCCTCCCTGATCGCTGATCTCTGTCTCTCTTTAATCAGTGAAGCTGCCAGGCTCTTGTTAGGTCACCCTCCCTGTTTTGGCAGTTCCCTGGATAGTGCAAATGCTTTGCTCCAGTCATATAAGGAGCATTGGTGGTATAGTGGGTTACACGTTGTACTGCTAACCACAAGGTCCCACTCCTAGGGAGAAAGATGAGACTTTGTGCTCCTGTAAAGATTTACAGCCTCAGAAACCCAGTCCAGAGCAGCCCTGAGTCTGAACTGATGTGACAGCATACAATTACCACCACCACCCAGTCATTTTGTGGAAATGACAAAAAGCTATGGCTAGAAGAACCATATCAAGTAAATCACTGCACCACTTCAGGGCTCCTGAAGCTATCATTTTAGTGTCTTTCCCCTCTGACTTTCATCTCTTACTTGGCTTCTTTAGGGTTAAAACAACATTTGTTATTTCAGCTCTCTTTACACGTACTGTTAAGTGTTGTTAAATATGTTCATCATGTTGTTCAACCATGACTATTTCTGGATTTTCCCACCATACTTAAAACTGATGTCCCCAAAACATTGAGTCTTCCTTTTCCCCTCTCTCCCACACCTGTGTGGTAACCATCAATGAACTTTGATCTCTAGGTATTTCATTAAAGTAGGATTGTACCATATTTGTCTTTTAATGGCTGGCATATTTCACTCATCAGAATGTGTTCATCACTTTGCATTATGTATCAGACTTTTTTTCCCTCTGTACCTTGACACATTTCTTGCACTTGATCTACTAGAATTTAAAATTTTAAAACATTTGTTGTTGTTTTTACTTTTGAGTCCTGGGCATTCTTTATTGAGCTCCTCTGGTTTTTAAGTGCTGTTGTTATCTTTTAGCTCAGGGATTCATCTTTCTTAGGGAGTTGTTCTGATTGTTTTCACAGTTCATCCTCACTCTGGCTGCTGGATCTTTTTAGATGTGCTATTATTTTTTCCTGTTTGCTCGCTGGAGTTCAGATCTTGTTGCTAGAAGTAATCATAAAGGTAGAAATGGTGATACCCACAGTAGTCCTGGTGTGATGCTGTAGGATAATCACTGGACTGCTGACTACAAAGTCAGCAGTTCAAACCACCAACCGCTCCTAGGAAACCTCATTCAGGGTATCATGGGAACTGACTCAATAGCACTTAACAACAAAAAGAACAATAGGATTCTGATAATACAATTTTCACACAAGATTAATGATATCCTTCTTCCTGGATAATGCCCTACCTGTTTTAATCCTTGGGAAAATAAAGACATGTAGGATTAGAGTCAGAGGCAATTCCCTCCTGTGATTTGTGAAGAAAATGAGGTTTCAGTAAGGAAGCCCTTGTCTGACGTCTGTCACGGAGTCAGAAGCTGAGATATCAGGGTCATAAATATGGTTATCAGCCATCTGTTGAAATCTTAACCTGTCAGTGCCAGACCCTGAGATCAATGTTTTGCACATTTTATTTTAATTAAAATTTCTTATGAAATGAACTTTATCAAGTTACTAGTACACAGTAATTTGCCCTATGAGATGAGAACAATTGTCACCCTACTTAAAGATGGAGAAACTCTGTCTTTACCTGAGACCACATAGACAGGAAGTGGAGAAATTGGGATGTGAATTCAAGTTGCCAGTTCCACCCACCCAGCATGGTGGAAGAAAGGTCTGGCAATATGTTTCCATAAAGATTATAGCCAAGAAAATTTTATGGGGGCACAGTGCTACTCTGTATGTAACACATGGGGTTTCCAGGAGTCAGAACTGGATTTGCTTTATTTTGGGTTTCTATAAGGAGCTCTGGTAGCGTAGTGGTTACGAATAGGACTGCGAGCCACAAGGTCAGCAGTTCGAAACTACCAGCTGTTCCATGGGAGAAAGATGAGGCTTTCTGCTCCCGTAAAGATTTACAGCCTTGGAAACCCTGTACAGGGTTGCTATGAGTCGGAACCGACTCCACAGCACATAACAACAACAACAAATCTTTGAAAGCCTTGATTGCCCTGGACCCCTGTGCTCTCCAGCATTTGCTTCCTCTCCAAAAGAAAAGGAAAGTTGCTCCTTTCTCTGCTGTCCCTCTTTACTTTGCTCAGTGGTGGCTTCCACATTTAGAACGATCCTTCACATCCTCCTCTATGTTTAGTGTGTTCTAACCTTCCCTTGGCAGGTCAAGGTTATCACCCACTCATCTCCTATACATTCTTTCCAGCACAATAGCCTGACTATGATCATTGTTTTAAATTCCTTTCATAGTTAATGCTTAATTAAAGAGGCTGGTGGGCTGGATGGTGTGATCAGGTGATGGATTTTGTGTTTGCTTTTATTTTAACCTTCCCCACCCCTGCCCTTTATAGTGGCTGATTCACAGGCTGTTTCCTTATTACCATGAAATCTGGGGGCAGAATAATCCTATTTCTGGTTGCCATTAGCATTTTTATTTTGAAGACCTTTTGAGTGATCGTTGTGGCATATATAGAAGTTCTATAAGTTCTATAATTCAGGTGGTCCCTGCCAAAGGAGTTTGCAAGCACATTCTAAAAAAGAGAGAAGAGGTGCAGATTATCTGAACCAATTCTTAACGCTCAAACCACATTGTTTTTTGTTTTGTTTTTTTAAACTTTAGTAGCTATACTATCTCTCTATGGGAGAAGACCCAAGGAAGAAGCTACCAGATGGAGATTACTACATAGACCCAATAGCAAAAAGAGTTTAGTTACTTTCTGGGATCATCTAAAACCAGAATGCCCCGCAGGTTCCAAATCAGCTATTTCAGTCAGAGTTAACCTTCAGGTCAGATGTCTGTAAATGATGTAAACAGATAAGTGATTGCCCACTAGCCAGAAGGATAGGCCTGGCGGCCTGTTCGTGAAAGGTCACATTCTTGAAAACCCCAGGGAGCAGTTCTAATCTGTACACATGGTGTCACCATAAACTGGAATCAACTTGGTAAGTATTAACAACATTCACGTTATCTGGGAAACTCCTAGAGAGTCTTCTTCAGAAGGGTTTGATGGGTTCTGGGGTGTTTATTTTGTCAAAGGATCCCTGATGGTTCTGATGCAAACCCCAAGGGTCAGATGGTGCACCAAACTCAATGACTGGTGTCAGAAATCTGAGTTCATTAAATGAGATAATTTATATAGCATGCTTAAATATAATGCCTTGTACTCAGCGTATGACATTTATTACTGTGATCGGATCATAGAACACAAGCAGGACGTGGAGTCAGGGACACAGAGGATTGGAGTCAGGCTGTTAAGCTAAGGGCACTAAGAGCCAGAGTCAGGCACATGGGGGACACTGCACGGTTCAGGTTTTCAGGCTGGAGCAAGGTGGAAAGATAGAAACAACATCACTAGGGGCAGACACTTCTAGGCCTGGAACTCTACCTAATGCCCACTCTCTCTTCCTTAAATCCCCCCACTTTGTTGATTAACCTCTTGTTCATCTTTCCTAGTTTCCAACCTACTTCTGACATGATTTCACCCGGAATTTCAGGATTCAGACATTACAGGAAAAGAATCCAGTTTGTCCCCAGTACCATGGTACCTTTTCAATTTCCTGGGTAACTGACACTTAGATAACTTTCCTTCCCATCCAGACCCCCAATGCAACTTTCCACAGTTGCATGGTACAGGTACCAGGCTCTGACTGTACCATCATCTGGCCCTGGTTATGGGCTCAGATGCTAATGGATGCAGTTCTGTGGCTGTGTGACCTTCCTTCCTTGCTCCTGGGCTGGCACTGCTCTATAATTTTGGTCACATTGATCCTTTTCACAACAATGGAGACAAGTAATGTCTGTATTTGTTTAAATATAAAGGGAAAAGTTGGGAAATCTAGCTTTAAAAATTAATAACAACAACACCAAAACCCCCAAACCTCATGTTGTTGAGCTGTTTCTAGTTCATGGTGCCCTTGCATGTTACAGAGTAGAACTGATGCACAAGGTTTAATGACTGTAATTTTTATGGAAGCAGATGGTCAGGTTTTTCTTCTGCAGTGTGGATGGGTGAGTTGGATCTGGCAAACTCTCAGTTAGTTGTTAATTGATGATTAGTGCTGTCTCATAGTGACCCTTTATAGAGATTTCGAGGAGTGGCTGGTGAATTTGAACAGCTGACCTTGCAATTCAAACTGATCTTGTGGTCCAGTGCTTATCCTACAGTGCCACAAACACAAACTATTTGTGCCACCCTGGACCTTTGAGCTTTAATGTTGTTGTGTTGTTTGGACTCATAGCAACCCTATATCATAGAGTGGGATTATCACATAGAATTTCTTAGGTTATAGTCTTTATGGAGCTCTGGTAGCGTAGTGGTTACAAATCGGGCTGCGAGCCGCAAGATCAGCAGTTCAAAACTGTCCACTGTTCCACAGGAGAAAGATGAGGCTTTCTGCTCCTGTAAAGATTTGCAGCCTCAGAAACCCTGTGCAGGGTCACTATGAGTCGGAACCGACTGCACAGTACTTAACAACAACAACAAAAAGAGGCTGGTAGGTTGGAACTGCCGACCTTGTGATTCTAGTTGACTTTGCGGTCCAAGTGCTTATCCTACAGTGCCACACCAGGACTTCTACTTGGATTTTCTTAATTTAGTTTAGAAAAATTTTTTAACTAGCATAAATCTTTCGCTACATATTTGCAATATTTCTTCTGAGTTTTTCCCTTGACTTTTAACTTTAGTTGAGATCTCTCCTATAACACAGAAATTTAAAATTCTGATGTAGTAGTCTTTCCAATTTTGGCTTTTGCCTTTGTGCCTTGACTAGGAAGCCTTCCCCATTGTTGTTGTTGTTGTTAAGTGCCATTGGTTCCGACCCATATTGATCCTGTACAGGGTTTCTGAGGAGCAACTGCTGAGCTTGAACTGCTGACCTTGTGGTTCAAATCAATTTTGCAGTCCAGCGCATTAACCTGCAGTGCCACACCAGAACTCCAAGAGATAGTCCCTTATATTTTCTTCTAGTACTTTAAGGCTATTGTCAAATATTGCCATTTTTTATTGAGGTTTTATCTGTCAGTTTTTTTTGTTTTTTTTTTTAATGATGTGAAATAGGAGGTTAATTTATTTCCTCAAATGTACAGTTAATACCTAGTCACTGGCTAGCTCTCCCTTCTCATCCTGCCATGTCTCATTAAAATGAAGTCCATGTGTCCTGGGGTGGTGCTGCAAGGTAAGCACTCTACTCCAAGATCCGGTTGAACAGCAAGGTCGGCAGTTCAAACTCACCAGCTGCTCCTCGGAAACCCTATACAGGGTTCCATGAGTCGGAACCAACTCGACGGCACTTAGCAACAGCAACAACAACATCTGTTTATACTTGGGTCTGTTTCTGGACTTCATACTCTGCTCCATTGACATACCTCTTAATGGCAGTTCTAGTAACACACTGTTTTGATTGCAGTAGCTCTATTATATTTGAAATCTATAGGTCTAATTCCACGTCTTGTTCTTTTAGTAAGTTTTCTTGGCTCTTTTTGTGCGTATTAATTTTAGAATCAGCATCAGTTTCGATGACATTTTTTCTCTCTGTGTTTCCACCCCTTACTCAGTCTAATTGTCCACTCCTTTCTTGTTTTCTCCTCCCCCCTTTGTTTTATTTATCTCTTTTTGCCTCCTTATTTTATTTATCTCTTTACCTACTTGGTCATTTACTTTTCCCTTTGCCCACTAGTTGTTTGTTTGGTTGGTTGGTGTTTTTTTTTTTGAGGAAGTGAATAAAAATTTGGAATGTAAATTAGAAAAACAAAACCACAAAACCCACTGATGTACAATCAATTCCTAATTATAGCAACCCTCTATAGAGTTTCTGAGGTTGTCAATTGTTATAGGAACAGAAAGCCTCCTCTTTCTCCTGGGGAGCAGCCGGTGGGTTTGAACCACCAGCCTCGAGGTTAGTAGTCTAGTGCCCGAGTTTTGTCATGAGCTAGCTGTGTGATCTTGGACAAACCATGTCTCCTTTCTGGGTTTTGGTTTCTTTTTCTGTAAAATTAGGAAGTGGTCATATCTGACAACCCTTCTAACTTCTGCTCTTGTTCTTTCACATAATGACACTTGTTAGTCTCTTCCATTTGGTTTAGCTCCACTCACAAATTTACATTGTTGTTGTTGTTGTTAGGTGCCATCGAGTCAGTACCGACTCACAGCGACCTTATGCACAAGAGAACGAAACACTGCCCAATCCTGGGCCAACCTCACTACTGTTGCCACACTTGAGCCCACTGATGCTGCCACTTTGACAATCCATCTCGCTGGGGGGTCTTCCTCTTTTTCTCTGACCCTCCACCTTACCAAACACGATATCCTTCTCTGACTGGTCCCTCCTGATAATATGTCTGAAGTATGAGAGATGAAATTTGGCCATCCTGGCCTCCAAGGAGCACTCTGGCTGCACTTCTTCCAACACAGATCTGTTGGTTTTTTTGGCAGCCCATGGCACTTTCAATATTCTCCTCCAACACCATTGTTGTTGTTGTTGTTGTAAGTGCCGTCGAGTCGGTTCCGACCCATAGCGACCCTGTACAGGGTTTCCGAGGGTGTAAATCTTTACGGGAGTAGAAAGCCTCATCTTTCTCCCGCGGAGCGGCTGGTAGTTTCGAACCGCTGACCTTAAGGTTTGCAGCCCGATTCGTAACCACTACGCTACCAGAGCTCCTTCTCCAACACCATACATCATAGTAAAAACAATCCTTTCGACTTCTTTCTCCAGGATTCCACTCCCCACCCCACCCCACATCCACTGTGCATTCAGATCCCAAAGCCTAGGTGCTGCAATTATACAGTCTGAGACCAACATGTTTGGACTCAATATTCTCAGGCTTGCTGTTGTTAAGTGCCATTGAGTCGGTTCTGATTCATAGTGACCTTGTTTAGGCTTTCCAAGGAACTGGTCGTTTGAATTGTCGACCTTGCAATTGACAGTCCAGTGCTTATTCTACAACAATACACCAGGACTCCATTCTCAGAGTGCATCTTAGTAAATCAAAGAAAGGGAACATTTGATGCTGTTGTAAGGGTTTAACTACTCAAGCAGGTTAATGATCCAGCTTCACTTTCAGCAAGTTTGCTTTAAGACAAAGAAGGCCTAACAACAATGCTGACTGACTTGGATAGGCTTAGCCAACTACTTGTTGCCCAGGTAACTGTCATCTATGGGCAATGCAGCCTCCATCTTAATACTGAGCAAATGGCTAGGTTGTATTTACCTTGTCCCACTGCTGTGTTTGCTCTTGGGTTAATGTTTACACTCAGAGGGTTAATGAGGCAGTAGATGCTCTTCTGGGTAGTTAAACTCTCAGTGAAGGAGAGAATCAGATTATCTCAGAGTTCTCATTTGGTCTGAAGGACAAGCTAGTAGATAGAATTTCAGCATTATAATAATTTCTCAATTATTTGCCCAAAGGAAAGGAACAAAAAAGAAAACATGGCTATTTGAAAAATAACATGCATTTGACTTTGAAGGATATTTCATGCTTATTATAAAATATAGATATATTTGCCATCCTGGAAAATTTCTAGAACTACAGAAAAATCAAACTACACTGGCCTCCTCTCTACCTTTTCCATGTTGTGAGGAAAATACATCGCCTCTCAGACGAATGGTGCTGAATCATTTTCCCGACATATTTGAAGTTTCTTTCAGGGAGACAAAGCCCTGATAAGTAAGAGGTAAAAAAGGAAACAACAGAAAGAATGGTGATCCATAGAGAGAGCAACTCCACGTTTTAGGAGCAGATTAATGATTGCGAGCTCTCACAACTGAGGGCCTGAAACATTTCCTGTGTTCAGTATCAGTAGCCACCGAGTTAATTCCAAACCAGTATGATTCACTCTTCAGTCATCTGATCTGATCATTAGGATGGCTTCTGGTAAAATTTGAAACAATATTACAAAGATCTGACAGAGGAAGTGACTCTGTGTGTGTGTGTGTGTGTGTGTGTGTGTGTGTATGTGCAGGGGGGGTAAGGGGATGTTTGGAGATTTGGGAATAGAAAGGAGGTCGTTAGGGTTTAGTCTCCATTCAAGATGGGGAATGATATTTACTCTGTTGGGGTAAAAGGGCAAAGTCTAAGGAAAAGTTAAGGAAAAATGAACTGGTTAGAATTTATTCTGGTCTCAGTTTTGAGTAAAAGGTGAGAAGGACCCTGTGTGTAATCATTTTCTTATGGTACGGAATTTATGGGGTTGGCCTCAAAGATCCTCTCTGCCTGCTCTATTGTCTCCGTGGCTGTGGCTCTGTGATTGCAGTCATGTGAGGATGTTTAAATGCAAAGTCCTGAACCTTTCTCTCCTACAACACATTATGTGCACAAATTCCTCTAGGCCACCAACATGCCAAATGATACTAAGAGGTCAAGTAAAATAAGAATGGATTCGGCCCCATAGAGGTCTTTGGGGTCCTGGAGAAGAATGAATTCATGGGAATGAGAGAAAGAAAGCCTGATGTGAATGATTGTGTTATAGGAGAGAAACATACCTTGGAGGATTCTCTGCTTTTTGAGTAAGTGGAAGCGAGTCCGCTCTATGTTGGGGGAGAGACAATTGTCTCATCCCTCAGGGTTGCTTGCTGCAAATCCAACCAGAGAAACAGTCCAGATGAAGGGCAGTAGGGATCTCGAGTTCACAGAAAACCCAGTAAAGGATGTATAGGAATACTCAGGACTCAGAGTGGACTGTCTTTCCTAAAGGAGACCATTCGTAAATGATCATAATGTTACCTAACATGTATTGATCATCTACCATGTTGTTGTTAAGTGCTGTTAAGTCAGTTCCAACTCATATTTCTCAATTATTTGCCCAAAGGAAAGGTCCCTGTGTAGGGTTTCCAAGGAGCAACTGATGAATTTGAATCACTGACTTTGCGGTTTAAACTGACCATGCGGTCCAGTGCTTATCCTACAGCGCCGTACCACACCAGGAATCCATCTACCATGTTTGTTGTTGATAAGTGCTGTTGAGTTGGCTCCAGCCCATAGGGACCCTGTACAGGGTTTCCAAGGAGCAACTGGTGAGCTTGAACTGCCAGGCTTGCAGTTTAAACCGACTTTGCAGTCCAGTGCATTAGGGAGCCAGTACAGGGTTTTCAAGGAGTGACTGGTGAGCTTGAACTGTAGACCTTGCAGTTTAAACCGACTTTGCAGTCCAGTGCATTAACCCACAGAGCCACACCAGGACTCCACCATATAATGGGCCTAAATGTAGCCTCATTTAATTTTCACAGCCTCCCAAAAAGGAAAAATATTTACTGGTTCATACAGGCCAAGTAATTCCATTGTTGTTGTTAAGTACCGCTGAGTCAGTTCTGACTCACAGGGTTTCCAAGGAGTGACTGGTGAGTTTGAACCTACAGAAATTCAAACCTCAGCCTGTTTGATTCCAAAGTCCATCCTCTTTATGCCTCATCACACTGCCTGACAGGATTAAAACATCAGTGTTACATGAAGTACACAAATAAGAAAGTATAGGAAAGAGAAAAGGACCAAGAACCTCATTCTGAGAACACTGGAGAAGCCACGAGCTGTAACTTTAAAAGAGGGGTAGAGGCCAATTGTATGAGAACAGGTAAATGAAGTCTGAGAACAGGGCAATGCATGTCTTACAGAAAAAGGGATCTGTGGTAGGAATTTCCTTATCCTTGTCTGTCCATTAGCCCATGACTTTCAGATTAACCAGCTGACATTTTGTATCACATTGTTGTTGTTAAGTACCATGGAGTTGGTTCTGACTCACAGGGACCCTGCACAGGGTTTCTGAGGCTGCAAATCTTTATGGAAGCAAAAATCCTCATCATTCTCCCGCGGAACAGCTGGTAGTTTTAAACTGCTGACCCTGAGGTTAGCAGCCTGATTTGTAACCACTACACTACCAGAGCTCCTTTTGTATCACATAGAGTACTTGAAACAGGAAGGATGGGGAGCAGAAAAAAAGTGAGGGACACCATTATCAGCAAATTGACATTATCCCTGAGAGGAACGGTGTCACAATCATAGCCAGAAAGAAGATTTCAAGTACTATCTTGAAATATAATGCTGTCTGTGATAGGATATATCCATACACACCTACAAGGAAGACCAATTAATAACACTATTATTCAAATTTGTAAACCAACCACTAAAGTCAGTAATAATGAAATTGAATTCTACCAACTTCTTCAGTCTGAAAATGATCAAATACGCAATCAAGATGAATTGATAATTACCGGTGATTGGAATGCAAAGGTTAGAAACAAAGAGGAAGGATCAGTAGTTAGAAAACATGGCCTTATTGATAAAAATGATGCTGGAGATCACATGATAGAATTTTGCAAGAACAACAGTTTATTCATTCCAAACACCCTTTTGAAACAACATAAAAAGTGGCTATACACATGAATCTCACCACCTAGAATATAAGTGATTACAAATTGACTAGATCTGTGTAGAAGGACAGTGGAGAAGCTCAGTATCATCAGCCAAAACAAGGCAGGGAAGACTGTGGAACAGATCATCAATTACTTATATGAAAGTTCAGGATGAAGATAAAGAAAATGAAAACAAGTCCATAAGAGCCAAAATATGACCTCAAATTACAGACCATCTCAAGAGCAGATTTGATTTATGAAACACTCATGACCAAAGATGAGAAGAGCTATGGGATGCCATAAAAACATCATATCTGAAGGAAGCCAAATGTCATTCAAAAGACAGGAAAGCAAGAAAAGACTAAAATGGATGTCTGAAGAGACTCTGAAACTTGCTCTTGAATGTGTTGTTGTTGTTGTTAGGTGCCATCGAGTCGGTACCGACTCATAGCCACCCTGTGCACAACAGAATGAAACACTGCCCAGTCCTGGGCTAACCTCACAATTGTTGCCACATTTGAACCCATTGATGCCCATTTGAGTACTTCATCCATCTCGCTGGGGGTCTTCCTCGTTTTCTCTGATCCTCCAACTTACCAAACATGATATCCTTTTCCAGCAATTGGTCCCACCTGACAATATGTCCGAAGTACGAGAGACAAAGTTGGGCCATCTTGACCTCCAGGGAGCATTCTTGCTACATTTCTTCCAGCACAGATCTGTTTGTTCTTATGGCAGCCTATGGCACTTTTAATATTCTCCTCCAACATCATAACTCAAATTCATCAATTCTTCTATGATCTTCCTTAATCACTGTCCAGCTTTCACATGAATATGAGGTTGTTGAAAACACCATGGTTTGGGTCAGGCGCACCTTAG
>NW_006408568.1:12427675-12431787 GCF_000296735.1 Chrysochloris asiatica | reverse complement strand
ATATTCAAGGTCATATTTTGGCTCTCGTGGACTTGTTTTCATTTTCTTCAGCTTCAGTTTGAATTTGCATATGAGCAATTGTTGGTCTGTTCCACAATCTGCCCCTGCCTTGTTTTGGCTGATGATATGGAGCTATTGCACCGTCTCTTTCCACAGATGTAGTCAATTTGATTTCAACATAGTCCATCTGACTATATTCTAGTTATCTCTGTCATTCACCAGCTGTTTGACCTTGGGAAAAATGCCTCGCTTTGGGGCTTCAGTTTTCTTACCCATGAAGTAAGCTAGTCTAAGGGAATTTGGGGATAATTTTTAAATTCTTAAACTCTCACGTCTGAACTTGGTCAAAACCCTGGGGTGATGCAATATTACAAATAATCACTAGAGGGCAGCATTGGTTAAAATTTGTTGGGATGTCAATGTAATGAAGCCCTTCACTAGGAAGTTTATTTTAGCAAATGTTGATGATCATGATAGCGAAGTGAATGTGGTTCACCTGTTTAATGAAGTCTTTCCCTGCGCTTTAGCGGCGGTTCATGCCAGTATGTCTCTAGGTAGGAGTGTTCCTGAAGCATTTCATAGAGGAATATGGAAATGGGTGAGTTAACTAATAAACCCCAAGGTTAAGTGCTATCAAGTCAGTTCCGATTCATAGCGACTCTGCATAGAGTTTCTGAGGAGTGGCTGGTGAGTTTGAGATGCCAAATTTGCTATTCCAACCGACTTTATAGTAGAGTGTTTATCCTACAGTGTAACACCACACCACACCAAAAGCTGCAGAGAGGACACTAAACTTTGTTTAGTTTCTTGACCAGGGTCACTTTCCTTATGTCTAATTGAAATCTCTTTGGTTTCAATGAGATCTTCTTATTGTGTCCTTTGAGACCTGAGTAACAGACTGGGGAAATGTATAAGAAACCCTCAAATATTTAAAAAATATATTAGTTGTCAATATTTATCTTTGTTTACTTTTGGCTGAAACATTTTCAATTCACTGAAATTCTCTTCCCCCACGTCCCAACGCTCCCCTCCACAGGATTTTCTGTGAATGCTGCCTTTATCCTCTGAACTGTGTGGAACTAGAACGTGCTGGTAGGGAGTCTGAGAGTGAATCAAAGCTAGCTCAAGGATAAATTATTGTATTACCAGTGAGTCCTGGTGTGGCGCTGTGGGCTAGTGTGTCAGACTGCAAAGCTGTTTGAACGGCAAGGCCGGTGGTTCAAGCTCACCAACTGCTCCTTGGAAACCCTCTATAGGGTCCCTATGGGTTGGAATCCACACAATGGCACTTAACAACAGCAACAAAGGAATTTTTAAAGTTGTTTATAACCCTGGGTGGAGTTAGTGTTTTTGAACGATCTGTTCTCTACTTTGGGAGTATAGAAGCCAGGTAATAACTGAATGACAGCATTCCACACATATTCGCCCTGGTGGCGCAGCAGATTAAGCATCAGGTAGATTTGAACCCAACAGCTGATCTGTGGGAGAAAGATAAGGCAGTCTGTTTCCATAGAGATTTACAGCCTCAGAAACCCTATGGGGCAGTTCTACTCTGTCCTATGAGGTCGCTGTGAGTGGGAATTGACTTGTTGGCAGCAGGCACTATGTGTCAGGTACCTTCCTAAAGACTAAGGACCCCTCAATTAGCATGTCATTGTACCTACCCTTGTAGCTATCATTATTTTCTGAAAGACTGTTGTTGTTTTTGTGTGCCATCTGATCCATCCCGACTCCTAGAGACCCCGGAGGGCAGAGAACCCGCTCCATACAGGCAAGTAAATAAGTTTTGGTGACTGGTCTAATTGTGAGGATTTTTATTTTCTTTTGTTCCGGTGCAGCCATAATTGTTGTTTGTTGTTGTGTGCCGTGGAGTCGGTTCCAACTCATAGCGACCCTGCACAGGGTTTCCAAAGCTGTAAATTTTTAGGGGAGCAGAAAGCCTTATCTTTCTCCCGCGGAACACTGGTAGTTTCGAACAGCTGACCCTGAGGTTAGTAGCCTGATTCGTAACCATTACGCTACCAGAGCTCCTGTCTTAATTACTAATAAGCTCTGTAATAACTCTTGTGAGTTCTCCAAATTTCTTATTTTTCAAATTTGTTTTAGTTATTTTACCTGCTCTGTTCATATAAAGCCTATTATATTAACAATTTGAGGTGCATACAATGGTTCATAATAGCAAACTGGGGCTACTACATGCACTATTATTATTGCTGTGTTATTATGCTAAAGCTGTTTTGGTGATTTGCAAGTGTTTATCTAAAATTTTTTATGTATAGAAAATACACTATATACTACATACTAAGACAAACACTTGGTTAACTAACGTTAGCGAATTGTACCTAGCAGTTCTGATTTACACACAAATTAGATTTAAAAACAGATTTAGGAATAGAATTTACTTGTAACCCAGGGATTAGCTGTATTTTACATAACATAGTGGATTATCTGTTGGGTCAGCAGTTTGAATCTACCAGCTGCTCCATGGTCCCGAAAAGAGTGGTTGTTGTTGCTAAGTACAGTTGAGTAGGTTCCAACTCTTAGAGACTCTATGTAGGGCTTCTGAGGAATGACTGGAGAGTTTGAACTGCCTACCTTGCAGTCCAGTGCTTACCCTACAGTGCTACACTAGGACTTGCTTTGGAAACCCTATACGGAGTTGCTATGAGTCAGAACTGACTCAACAGCACACAAACACCACCACCACCACCCATGTATTCATTTCCTGTGGTTGCTATAACAAGTTATTGCAAATTGCTTGGCAGCAGGGATTTATTCTTTCACAGTCTAGAGGACAGAAGTATAAAATCAAAGTGTATAGATGACTTGGAAAAAACTATGTCATTATAATTGATCATTGTTAGATGACTAAATTTTCATTCCCAAAAAAATCAAAGGTGAAAAATATGGAGTCAAATACCAGAGGAATATAGAATGACAGCTGCCAAAGAGCTTTTGAAACAAAACATTAATGAGAAATTTAGTTAAATCTCTAGATTTTTATTGTGAGGCTGCCCAACATGTACAACCAGAATGCAGCCCTTACCAGACCTGGTGACGCATTATGTGCATAAGATACCAGAACTAATTGGCCGTTTTTGAATAATTAATGTCAAAAGAAATCTGAGTCTTAGTTTTAAGAACAGGAGTCACTGAGTGGTACAAATAGTTCAGTGCTTAACTATTAAACAAAAGTTGATGGATTCCAATGCTATCAAATTAGAAATCAACAATAGGAAGACCAAGGAAATCAAGTCAAATACATGGAAACTGAATAATACCCTGCTGAAAAATGACTGGGTAGTAGAAGAAATTAAACATGAATTCACAAAGTTCCGAGAAATAAATGAGAATGAAAACACAATATACCAAAATCTTTGGGACACGGTGAAAGTGGTGCTGAGAAGACAATTTATTGCAATAAACACACACATCCAAAAAGAAGAAAGAACCAAAATTAACACATTAACACAGCATCTACAACAATTAGAAACAGACCAACAGAGGAAACCTACAGCCACCAAAAGCAAAGAAATAATAAAGATTAGAGCAGAAATAAATGAGACAGAAAACAGAAAACCTAAACAAACAAACAACAGGACAACAAACTAGTTCTTTGAAAGGATGAACAAAACTCACAGACCAATGGCACACCTAACAAAAGAAAAGAGGGAGAAGACACAAATAACTCAAATTAGAAACCACGTGGGTGGTGTCACAATGGAACCCAAGGAAATCAAAAGGATAATAACAGAATACTATGAGAGTTGTACTCCAAAAAATTTAAAAACTTAGAAAAGATGAATACATTTTTAAATAAACACGACATACTAAACTTACACACAGTGAAGTAGAAAACCTGAGCAGACCCATAACAAAAGAAGAAATTGATCAGATCATCAAAAGACTCCCAACCAAAAAAAGTCCAGGCCCAGATGGCGTCACTGGTGAATTCTACCAAACATTCAGGGAAGAGCTGTCACCAATTCTACTCAAATTATTCCAGATGATAGAGGAAGAGGGAAAACTTCCTAATGTATTTTATAAAGCAAGAATAACCCTCATACCAAAACTAGGGAAAGACGTCACTAAGAAAGAAATTATAGACCAAT
>NW_006408568.1:12412938-12425020 GCF_000296735.1 Chrysochloris asiatica | reverse complement strand
TGGGAAATTCCCACTTGAAAGGACAAGCAGACCAACCTGGAGTGGCTAGAAGAACAGAAGATACTTCTTGAAAGAAAGACCTACAGGAAAAATACCAATCCCCTCCCTGCAGCAACAGTTATCCCACTTCCTCCCTGTGGTTCCTAATTCCATTCCACTCACATTCCCATCCCTTCTCAACTTGGTTCTTAGGTGAGTGTTGCCCTTTTGATCTTGAATGATTGATCATTTCATGGTGATCATCTCATGGAGTCCTGGTGTGGTGCTGTAGGATAAGCCCTCCACCTCAGGGTCAGCTTGAACTGTAAGGTTGGCAGTTCAAACTCACCAGCCACTCCTCAGAAACCCTGTACAGGGTCACTATAAATTGGAACTGACTTAACAACAACATACCTTACTCGTGTTGTTGTCCCTCAGAGGTGCCACTTAAAATAGACCTGACAATCCACTTCTGAAAGGTCACAGCCTTAAAAACCTATGGAGACCAGTAGTTCTACTCTGAAATACACAGGGTTGCCATAAGTTGGAACTAGTTTAATTTTGGTTTCAGTAATAAGAACAATTCAACTCATGGATTAAAGTTTTTGCACATATTTTTAGTCTTTCTGTATAATTTTAAGGTCACAATTACAATGATATCCTGAAATATATGCTGATTGCTACAGCAGGTGTCAATGATGACCAATTCTAAAAGTTTAAATAAAAGAGAGAGGGGGAACCTCACGTGGAGTCAAAATACCATAAATTATTAATAAAACCCCAGGATTTAAGGGGAAGGAAAGGAGGTGGGATTATGATTTAGATTCTAAATAGCTCTATGAATGAGGTAATATTTTGAGAATGTTTTGTAAGCTTTAAAATGTTATGTAAGTGTTTGCTCAACTTAAATTGCCTATGTCACCCAGAATCCAATATCATTCAGACAGATGGGTTTGATAGCACAGGAAAGCATGTAATTCACTTTGATAGGTTTATCTGGTAAAGAAGTTTCTTGTAACTGATGACTCAGATGTAGGGACAGAAGTGTCTGAACCAATAGGGTTTGTTAGGAAACTTACTTGTCAATGATGAGCAGAAAGTCTCTGTGAAATATGCAGCTATTAATCATAGTAATATGATAAAGAATCTAGGAATTATGGATTCAGAAATTGCCATATTTGCTAAACAGATAAGTACAAATCTTAAGCTCCGTGCTTTATTTATATTTGTGTAAGCCTCACTCACCTCTAAAGATGAATATCTGGAAATGAAGTTATATCTGAGACAAGTGACAACACTCTGTTGGAGAAAAGAAAATTGTTTAGTATGATTCAAAATGAAAAACACCAACAAACATGTTTAAATCTGCTGGCTTCTTGTAATAGCCAGAAAAGTCAAAATAAGAGCTGAACCTGAGGAACTAAAATGACCCAAGGAAAAGAGATTAGGAACTTGATGTGAGGACCTGTTTCATGAGAATTTTCATGAACTGAAAAAAAAAACAAAACAAAAAAAACCTGGTGTAAAAAAGATATCCTACATACATAAAGATTAATGAATTAAAAAAAATTTTAACACCTACTATATGTCAGGTACCATTCAAGTTTCTGGGGATCCAATAATGGAAGGGAGACACAGGCGCTGCTTGCAGGCATACAGATGGGGTACACAGAAAATTATAACTGTCATGAGTTATAATTGAGTTATAATTGAGTGCAGTAACTAGGGGACCTACTTGGGGTACAGTGGTCAGAGAAGTCCAGCCTTGGGGATCAACAAGCTGGTGGGGAAAGCAAGCCAGCACTTACATTACATTCTGCACCCACTGGGCTGTAAACTCAGAGTCTGGCCCTAAAAAGTAACTATTTCCCTGGGTATTGAGGGACAGAGAAAGGGAATAGGTGGGCTATACTTTGCTTTCTTAGAGATTTGTTGTTGTTGTTATGTGCCGTGGAGTCAGTTCCGACTCATAGCGACCCTCTACAGGGTTTCCTAGGCTGTAAATCTTTACGGGAGCAGAAAGCCTCATCTTTCTCCCATGGAACAGCTGGTAGTTTCAAACTGCTGACCCTGAGGTTCGCAGCCCGATTCATAACCACTACACTACCATACCAGAGCTCCTTAGAGATTTAAGAGCCTGAGTATTGTGATTGTTGTTAAGTGTCATTGACTCAGTTCTGATTTATAGCAACCCTGTGCACTTCATTGAAATAGAAATTTATCTTTTGTTCTTGGTGCTGTAGAATAACCAGAAAGGATGAGAAATAAACCCTGGTGTGACAAGACCCAGAGCTTTGAGTTAAGGAAATGAGGGGTTTTCATTTCTCCAGAGCAGCGTTAGGAAGCTTTTGATGTAAAGGACCTAGACAGGAAGAAGACAAAAGCTGAGCTGTCAGGCAGGAGGATCCATTCAGACATTTGAAGAGTGAGAATGAGCTTTACTTCCAACTTGCCAAGCTCCATACATAAATACAAACTAGCAGTGCTCCAGGAAGGAGACAAGCAGCTGAAGAAAATAGCTGAGGGGTGTTTGTTCCAGTTATCTCTTGCTGCATACCTAGCAATGAAAACTTAAGGTGCTTAAAACCAGTGATTACATCTCAGAAGTTTGTGTTTACTGATTCTTCTGTTTCATGTGCCATCACCTGGGGTCACTTAGTGGTAGTCATCTGGCTGCTGGGTGGTTTTGGGGTGGGTTGGGGTCCAAGATGACTTCATTTATATGCCTGGTGCCTCAGCTGGGAGCCTCTTATTCTCCATGTCATCTCAAGGGCTTTTTCACCAGCGTGCCCAACAAGGTAGTTGAACTTCTTATACAGTGGCCTGAGGATCATGGTACAAATGGTTAACAAAGAAAGACCTGTCAGTATACTTTAAAAAAATCAGTCATGGAGGACCAGACTTACTGGTCTGATAGAGACTGGTGAAATACCCTCAGTCCCAGACTATGTTCCTTAGATATCTTTCAAACCAGGAATTGACCACTCCTCCCCACCCGCAACACCATCAACTTTCAGCAAGCAATGGACAGGCCTATAAAGTGAACAATAATGCCCAGGAGGAACATACTCCTCAAAATAATCAACCATATGAGCCTAAAAGGGCAGCATTTGCTCAAAAGCAAAGTTCAGAAATCAGCAAGGGACAAGAAAGAAGGACTAAAGGAAATGGTGAACTGAGAGAGGAAATGGGAAGAGTGCTGTTATATTGGGGAGATTGTACTTAATGTCACAAAACAAAATGTGTATAAATTGTTGAATGGGAAACTAATTTGTTCTGTAAAGTTTCACCTAAACCACAATAAAATGTCAATAGCAACAGCAACAAAAAGTCATTGACAACCCTACGAGACCTGATTCTACTCTGACACATGGATTCACCATGAGTCAGCATCAACTCAAAAGCAGCTGGTGTCTGGGGTTCCAAAAGCCCAAGATGGATGCTGAGAGCTCCCTTAAACACTAAGACTAGAACTAACACGGTGTCACCTTTGCTGCTGCTGTCTACGGATCAAAGCAGATACACACAAGCTAGCCCTGGTTCAGTGGGGAGGAGAGTCAAAGACTCGGTGGTCATCTTTAACTCTTCACAATGCTCTTTGGAAGCCTGAAACTCTCAGGCATTGAGGCCTGCTGGCCGCCTGAACAGGTGAGCCCACGAGCACAGTAACTGAACCCTCCAAGCAGCGCTGCCAAGAATCTTTTTCTTGGGAGTCTTCAGCCCTGTATCTCCTGCATTCATCATCACCTTCACTTTTGAGATTCACTTGCTTTATTCTAAGTGTGCACATAGGGCACGGTAAATGAGAAGTAATTTCCTCAAAGTGCCACTTCTGTTTCTGTTTCTGTGTTTTTGTTTCTGTTAAGGTCAAGGTTAACCTCTGTGTCTGAAATATGGGCACACAGGTTTCAATCCTAAGGGAAAGCCCTGTAGGACATAATTCTGTCTGACTGGTTTCTATATGGGTACCCTCCTATGACATAAAAGGAAATGGTGTTTTACTGTAATACAGCTTGGCCAATTGTGTGGAGGTGGGGGATGGGGGGAATACATCCTTTGAATGGATCCTTAAATTATTCTACCATCTTGCAGCTTGTGTTATTCAACCACTGTGTCAAATTGTCTGTTTGTAAAATTACTTTGTTTTTGTCCTGTATTTATGTTTAAGAAACGGAAAATTCCAAGAGTATGTAGGCTACATCACGTGTATATATAATGCATTTATGTTGCCAATATGAAAGCCATGCAGAGGAAATATGAATATAGGCAAATTTTAGGTGAAAACATAGAGTTCTAACCAGGTCTATATGTGAATATACAAAGAAATGAATGGCCGCTTTTTTGTGAAATGTAGCTTTTGATTGTAGAACTGTCTTACTATAATTCCTGGCAGCTGCTAGTAGGGAAAAGTATTGACCTAGTCAACCTGCCCTGCCATATTCAGCCACTGAAGAAAGCAGTTTAGAAGTGATTTCTCTATACCATACCCTTCAAGGGACCCATTTCTGCGGGAGTTCAGCTTTTGCAGGGTCGTGGGACATGAGAGGAGACGTGGAGTCAGCAAAAATGAAAGCAATAGAGGAGCCTCTGCTTAGTTGGCTGATGGAGCTCTCTCTCTCTCTTTCTCTTTTTTCTCCTCTGCCCCGGCTCAGAAAGTCTATATTTTTATACTTAAAAATTACACAGTACATAATGATTTGATACTTTGATTTTCCCTTGAATTATTACACAGTTTTAATCATAACATTCCTTCACTCTGTGATTAGACAACCTTAACAAAATTATTTCTGTGATGTCCAAACTGACCTTTCCAACATCCTGCTCTTTTTTAACCATTAAGCATTCTTCTTTTGATATTATCTCCTCTCCTATGTAAGTGATAGATTGTTTCTTCTTAGCCCCACTGAAAGATCAAGTTAAACCTCACACCAATTATTTCCACTTATCAGACCTCTGATTACATCCTCTTAGTAATATAAGTTTCTATTAATTTTCAATACCTACACTACTTTATTGTTTCTACTAGCTGATTGTCAATTTTCTATCCTACATAATTTTCTATAACAGAAGAATTACTAACATCTACTCAATTATCTTGTTCTTCTGACGTATTCAGTAAATTGCCGAACCACAGTGTTTCCTATGTTTCTTTCTTTTAAGGCTGTGGGGCATGTTAAGAAAAAGGCCCAAACTGACCAGTTGTTGCAGGAAGGGTAGATTATTAAGTTTTGACCACCTTTCACTTATGTTCACTATTCTCTGCCTATTTACGTAGGTGCCTGTATGTAATAGTGGGGGTTTGTGGATTCTGGCTGGTAATTGATTGTGGCGAGGTCTATAGGGGTCAGTCAGCTTCACTTTAGTTTGTTATCTGCTTTTGTGATCTCATAAATGCAGTTACTTTGTACTTGGGTTTTCTGTAAACAGGAGTGGCTCATACAATTCCCTTTGAATTCAATCCACCGAAGCTGAAACAATTGCTGCTAGACCATTTTTTTCCCTAAGGTCTGCAGAGCTCATAGCAAAAGCTGTGAATATGGCAATATTATATATTTTTACAAGTGAATTCAGAGTTATCCTAGAGAGGAGATAGAGGCCAGCTTCTGAGATTCATCTGCATTGCATGATGTTTCTCCTTCTGACAGGACTGTGTCAAACAGCAGAAGCGAAGCCACTCGCTACACATTTCGGTAGAGGGCTACCTGGAACAGAGGCAGGGCAATACCCCCTTTGCAGATCCCCACAGGATTGAATATGGAAGGCTAAGCTGCAGAATATTACTGGGCACATTCTCCTTTCACTACCTTGGTCTTGTTAAATAAGAAAAATTCAAATCTTTCATATTGAGATGTTAGGTGCCATCGAGTCAGTTCCAGCTCATGGTGACCCTGTGGGGGGTTTCCGAGGAGCAGCTGGTGAGCTTGAACCGTTGACCTTGTACTTGGGATAGACTTTGTGGTCCAGCACAGTGCCACACCAGGATGGGCCAAAATGCCAAATTTAATAACCACTGATTTTGCTACCCATCACCCTAATTGGGCAGATATTCAGGCACTGTTGACCTTGCTCCTGACCAGCGATGAAAGAAGATTGGTCTGAGATAAGGCATGGGATGAAGCAGCATGCATCCATGGAGAAAAACCCAAATGGGGACCCTGGCTCTAGTCAAGACAATGAATCTGAGCCAAACTGGAATCTAAATGACAGGGCCTGCTGTGGCTGGAGCACTATAAAAGGTGCATTCTCAGAGGTCTGAAGAAAGGAGTTCCTAAACAAAAGAGCTTCAACATGGTACAGGCAGTTCAGCAAAGGCCAACTGAGGACCCTTCAGAATTATTTTAATGAATCTACCAGGCTTACTGTAAGTACACAGACCTTGATTCCAAGAACTCAGCAAATATCTGAATGGTTAACATGAAATTTATTTCCCAAAGCTCCCCCAATATTAGAAAGAAACTGTAGAAATTCGACAGGGCAATTGGCATGGATCCATCCCAGCTGTTCGACATCACCTTTGAGGTATTTAACAGCTGAGAGCACAAGAAATCTCCAGCCCTTACTGTCTTCCTAAAGACCACTGTATGTAAGCCTGTGGGGCCCCAGGGAGGACCTCTGAAAGGAAAGAGAGCCTTAAGCAAGGACCTAAGTGCTTATTGCAAAAAACCTGGACACTGGAAAAATGAATGTCCAAATCTCAGGGGAGGATCTGGCAGAAAAAGCCACCTTCCAACTCAACAGATGATTGAACAAGCTTCATTGTCTGCAGAAGACTGACGGTGCCAGGGGAAGGGGGCCCAGCATGATTTGGCATCAATCTCTGCCATCCCTATTGCCACCATCACCACCACCCCCAGGAACCTTGGCTGAAAATAACAATGGGGGATAGACTGGATTTTTGGTGGACACTGGGGCTACTTATTCAGTGGTCAGTATGCCTCTGAATTCTCCATTGCTCCATTCAGTGATGGTGACTGAGATCTCAGGGATGCCTGAGGATCAGTTCTTCCTGAGACCCCTAGACTGGGTCAACGCAGGGGGAGGGATGATACACGGTTTCGTATATACACCTGACTGCCTGGACCAGGACCTGCTTCTAAAGCTGTCTGTTCAAATAACCTTTCTTCCTGAAACCAAAAGTCTGCAGATGGAGGTTCCTCATGAACATGCCTGGCAATTACTGATTCAAACTCCTGAAACCAGTCACATTGGCCTGAGGAGAACGACAATCAGGTAAACCCCTTATGTGGGGTAGCAGAAGTCCTCGGAGAGAGCCAAGCGAGCATCCCCCTTCGAGGTCTGATTGAATTCTGGAAGCTGACCAATCCTGCAGAAACCAATATCCTCTCAGGAAAGAGGCTGAGAAATTCACTCTGGCCAGCCTATCACTGTCCCCATCAGGTCATCTCCCTGCTGCAACAGAAGGGAAGCCTAGGGCTCATGACAGGATGGATGAGACTATCAATACCAGACTATTTTACTGGGCAATCAGACTATTACCCTGAGAATTGTGGGGTAACTAAACCCAGCCATCCTCCTCCCTGATGTGCCAGCTGGAGGGCTGAACTATGATTGTATAGAAATCATTGATCAAGTATTTTCCAGCCGACCTGACTTGTTTTGGTGAACTAGACATTGTTTATGGATAGAAGTAGTTACGTGGAGAAAAGTCTCAGAGAGCAGTGTGTGATAGTAACCTTACAAGACCCAGTGGAGGCAATAGTTCTCCTGCCAGGGACCTCAAGCTCAAAAAGCTGAACTGATTGTACTGATGAGGGCATTAGAAGTGTTGGCAGGAAAGACTGAGAATGTGTACCCAGAGGACTTGAGTTGGGCTGAGGCAAAAGAATTTGATAGAGAGATTAAAGGATGAAAAGTGAGTGATGTTAGAATTCTCTGGTTCCAAGAGAAAGGCTTAGAAAATGAGTGGCAATAGAATGGTTCTGATCCTGTGAAAACTGGACCCTGCTCTTCTTTAAAAAGTCCATGAAGTAACCCACTATGGGAAAGAGGCCCTGGCTTGATTCGGCAGGCCCGGGCTCCAGGGCAAGGAAAAAAAAAAATTCATTTAGGATGTTAGCTCTGTTTTACCTGCCTCAAGAGAAATTCCAAGACAAGGCTGCCCTGCACCAATTTCAAAGTAAACAACCCTTTGAAAATTGGCAGTTGCTTTTATGCAGATGCCCTCAAGCTGGGGAATTTGCTGGTTTTGTTTTTGTAGACTTCTTTTCTGGTTGGGTAGAGTTTTTCCCCACCCGAACTACGAGAACTTCAAAAGTAGTGAAAATCCTCTTGAAGGAGATTATCTCCAAGTTTGGACTTCCAAAAAGTATCCAAAGTGACAATGGAGCATCAAACACCTACAGATGAAATGGAGATTGCACTCCCATGGAAATCCCACTCTGGGAAAGTGGAGAGAATGAAACATACTCTAAAGAAACAAATGGCAAAATTCTGTCAAGACATTGATCTACATTGGGACCAGGTGTTGTGTTAGCCCTGTTCCAAATTCATGTAGTCCCGAGAAGTGGGCTTAAATTGAGCCCTTATAAAATTGTATATAGTAAACCTTCCCAGGCAGCTTTCCTCAACACTTCACCTGACCTCAATTGGCGGGGGCCATAATAATAATAATGGAATTTTATTAATAAGGAATTTAAATGAATAAATTGAGACATATTAATCGAGAAATTAAAATAAATAAATGAGACATGGGGAAACCTGGGCATAGAAGAATCCATTGTTTTTTGCAGAGCAAAAATGAATTATTTTTCTTTGGATGGCAAAGCCACAAAGAATTATTTTTATGCACAGACCCCTAGTTAAATTTTCTTTTGTTGAATAATTCTCTGATTTATTCATGATTTTATTAGTACCCCTTTACTTTGGATTTTGACTCTCCCACACTTTAGTATATTTTTATTAAAAGTTAGAAGCCATGTATTAGCTACATTTACACTACTTGTAATCTTAGGTAGTTTTAATACTTATATTAACAGTGTTCTTAAGACTACTAGGAGACAGGATTTGTCAGTTGAATTACTATCAGCTTAGGCTTAGTGATTATAAACATTCTTCCTTGTAGCCTTAGTTTAAGGCAATAAAGAATCCCTAAAAGCAACTAGGCCATAAATAAGGGCTGTGGGTATAAGAATTCCTAAAAACAATTAGACTATAGATAAAGGCTATGGGTATATACAGATACTAAATAAAAAGTCTGACTTAGACTTCTTTAAATTAATGATCAGTAAAATAGAGAAATTGTTTTTCATAGTCTCAGTTTTTAAAATGTTCTGATAAATGATATTTTTGTAGGCTATAAACAGATAGTGTATTGAAGAAGTTAATGGAGAGTTAATTGCACCTAACAACTAAAATTAACAAGACTTAACAGACAAAGGTTAAGAAACATATGTGAAGGCTAACTTGCTTCTCAGAGAAAAGAATAGATTTCTGTATGAACAAATGTTTTAACTAAAAGGTTTCAAGGTGCCAGAATGTCTCGTATGTCTTGAGATAATGTCTCTTTGCTGTAACTTTTCATCTCTGTTGTAAATCTAAGAGTCATGAACCATGAAGAATGTGCCTCAGAATAGATTGCATTTTGAAGACATTGATTACTATGAAAGTAATGTATTTTGTAATGGTATATAAGGGGGTTGTAAGATAGAAGAGAAGGGAGGAAGAAGAAGGAAGGTAAGAGAGTAATGTAGAAGGAGAAGAAATAGTGAAGGGAGTAATGGGAAGTAGAAGTAATGTAGGAGGAGGTAAGAAGGAGTAGTGTAAGAAGTAATGTAGAAGGAAAAAGAGTGAAAAAGTAATGTAGAGAATAAGAAGGAGTGTAAGAAGAAATGTAGTAGGAGAGGAGAAGGAGAATAGAGAAGGAGAATGAAGGAGAAGAAGAAGGAATACGTGGAAGGATAATAAAGCATATAAGAAGAAGATTAGAGAGGAAAGCAGGAGAGGGGGGAGTAAAGAAATGGAAGGGAATTAAAAAAGCAGGAGGGGAATGAATGCAGGAGCAGGCGAAGGGAGAAAAGAAGCAGAAGAGATGAGCAGGAGAGCAGGGGAGTAAAGAATGAGCAGGACAATAAAGAATGAGAGAAGAATAAAGCATGTAATAAGATTTTGAATTCATCATGACCAATCGACTATGTGTAATACTTTTTCCGCCAACAGCCGCATCAACCTTCGGAAGAAAAACCCTGAAATAAATTTGCCAGGGCTGGCTCCCGGCACTCAATCAAGATTTGAAGGTGCAGTAGTGTGCACAATACGCTCATCACACACTTTCTAGTATTCTTAAATTTGCTCTTCCCAGGTCTGCATTCTCTCCTACAGGTAACCTGCCTCCTTCTAGCCTGCATTCTCTCCTACAGGTAACCTGCCTCCTTCTAGCTCTGCTCAAAATGTGGAAAGATGGACTTGACTCCCAGTTAGAGGAGAAGTGGACCAGGTCTTGGAAGATCCTGCTGATCACCCCACTGTTCTCAAACTCATGGGCCTCAAGATTTGGACTCCCCACACTGGAGTCAAGAAAAATCCTGCACAATAATAGGCCATGAATTCTTCCTTGACCTCAAGTTGCGATTAAAGCTGCGTTAAACTTCTTTCTCCTAATATAGGCTGGATACTCACCTAGTCCCCTATTGCTGAGATGAAAATGTTTAGCTATACCTGTAAAAAGTGCCATGGACTGACAAAAGAACCAATAGATCTATTTTGGAAGAAGTGCAGCAGGAGTGCTGGAGGCCAGGATGGCTAAGCTTCGTCTCTCATACTTTGGACATATTGTCAGGAGAGAACAGTCGCTGGAGAAGGATGTCATGCTGGGTAAGATGAAGGGTCAGAGAAAAAGAGGAAGACCCCCAACAAGATGGATCAGCCAGGTGGCATCATTGATGGCGTCAAGTGTGGCAGCGGTGGTAGGGTTGGCCCAGGATCAGACATTGTTTTGTTCTGCTGTGCATGGGGTCATTATGAGTCAGTTCTGACTTTATGGCACCTGACAACAACAACAACACCTGTAATGCATGCGATATGTCTGATTTCGGTTTGAAGGGGATTATATGTTGAACAATCCTTTACCTCCTGTCCTATTGGAGTTAGTACTTCTGTAACACAGCTTCAGCAGGGTAGCTTTTCCTCGGTGGCGCTAAGGCCTTCTCCTATATCACTGATAGCTTTACTGCGGCGGGGTGGGAGGGAGAGGCCTTGTACATTTGGAAGACTCACCACCTTCCTCCTCCAGAGACAGGACCTGACTGATAGACCTCATTGCTAGGGCTCCCCACACTTGACTTCCGTATGGATCTACATCTGTTCAGTCCAGCTGAGCATGTGACCCTACCCCTTATTGTAATGCTTGCTATGGTCTTGACCCTAAATGTGAAAATCAACAGACTTGTCTGTACATTGGTAAAGACCCTTAATGCCACCTCCCAGACATACACTGCCCTAAGTGTTAGGGCTCTTTAGAGCAGATAATGAAAGTTAGTTGTCTTAGTTATCCAATATAAAGTAAGCTATCCATGTTCCTGGTGTGGCGCTGTGGGTTAATGCACCAGACTACAAAGCTGTTTGAACTTCAAAGTTGGCAGTTCAAGCTCACCAGCTGCTCTTCGGAAACCCTATACAGGGTTGCTATAGGTCGGAACCAACTTGATAGCACTTAACAACAATAACAACAAACCCATGTTAATATGTTTGGTAAGGTGATGGTTGTTGTTGTTAGGTGCCATTGAGTTGGTGCCACCTCATAGCGACCCTATGTAAGGTGGAGGGTCAGAGAATAAGAGAAAGACCCCAAATGTAATGGATTAGCAAAGTGGCAGCATCAATGGGCTCAAGTGTGGCAAAAATTGTTAGGTTGGCCTAGGACTGGGCAGTGTTTCGTTCTGTTGTGCATAGGGTGGCCATGAGTCGGTACCGACTCGATGGCCCCTAACAACAACAACCCATGTTAATACTGACGTTTGTACTGTCATAGGAATTTTCATATGTTGCTGTATTCAATGCTCACCTTGTTGGATCACCCTTTGTAAAACTTCTTGTTTTTCACAACCTAAACTTAGTTCTTTTGATCCAAGGAACAATGCCCAGGATC
>NW_006408568.1:12403297-12409594 GCF_000296735.1 Chrysochloris asiatica | reverse complement strand
CTTTTTAAAGTGTTGAAGAGCCAAGATGTCAGCTTGAGGACTAAGGGGCGCCTGACCTAAGCCATGGTATTTTCAATAACCTCATATGCATGTGAAAGCTGGACAGTGAATCAGAAAGACCGTAGAAGAATTGATGCTTTTGAGTTATGGTATTGGAGGAGAATATTGAAAGTGCCATGGGTTGCCAATGGAACCAATAGATCCATTTTGCAAGAAGTGCAGCCAGAGTGCTCCTTGGAGACCAAGATGGCCAAACTTTGTCTCTCATACTTCGGACATATTGTCAGGAGGGACTAAGTTGCTGGAGAAGGTTATCATGTTTGGGAAGGTGGAGGGTCAGAGAAAAAGAGGGAGACTCCTAAGAAGATAGATTGGCCAAGTGGCAGCATCGATGGACTCAAGCGTGGCAACAGTAGCGAGGCTGGCCCAGGATCGGGCAGTGTTTCTTTCTGCTGTGCATAAGGTCGCTATGGGTTGGTACTGACTCGATGGCACCTAACAATAACAACAAAGTCTTACCCCCTAAGAATTCTGTGCTATTTGATTGACACCACAACAAAAGGGCAGTTCAGGCATCTTTGGGGGACTCAAATCATGTTCCTTTCAATATTGGAATTCTGGGAACAAAAATAATTCTGAAGGGGTAAAATCAGGGCTGTAGGGTTGACAATATAAGGTTTCCCACTCAAATTCTCATAGGTGCATTTTGTGACGGGAAAAAATTTCTAGGTGCAACTTTCCTGGCCTTTTCCTTGCCAATGCGGTTTTCAATTTTCTGAAAATTTCTTCCTGGCCCCTGTGAACATTTTGTGTCCTTTGAGAAAAATCTACCAAGCTCACCCTTTTGGCATCCAAAAAAAACCTCGCCATAACCTTCTGAGCTAACTTCTCTGCCTTGAATTCATCTTTTAGGTCTTCCAGTCCTTTCTTAAAACATATGACCCATCTAAAAACTATTGTTTTACGTGGATCATCATTCTTGTAAACTTGTTGCAAAGATCCATTGATTTTGGAAGTTGTCCCCTTGAGTTTTATTAAAAATTTTAAGTAAGCCCTGACATCAATATCATTTTTTTCCCATGGCACCCTAATGAGACTGAAAGAGTATATTGCTACAAACTTGTCTGCAGCTGTCCATTGATCACAGAGACATGCTGAAATATGTTTTGTTGAAATAACAAAGTGTGTTTCCATGTATGAACTGGAACCTGTGTTGTAAGTTTTTTACTTATCCTCTCATTTATGAGATAAAATACATTTTGATTGGAATTTGTAAGATCAGAGAAGCTGGAGGTAGGACAATTTGAAGTGATTGGTTGTAAACACAAATGTGGTCTGCTTGTATTGGTTATTTTAACATGTGACTAAGGACTTTGTTTCTTCAGTTTCATCCTCACTGGCTTTAGTGGTTGATGTATAAATTTGAATAATAACAAAATTAATTGGTCTTCCTGATAGACTTATGGATATTATCCTGTCACAGAACAGCATTATACTTCAAGACAGATCTTGAAATGTTCTTTAAAAAAAAAGAAAGAAATTTTTCTTACAATTTTATTTTGTTGCAAAAATATACAGCAAAACTTACACGTTTGTTTCTTCATGTACATTTTAATAATATTGATGACATTCTTTGAGTTGTACAGCCATTGTCTCCCCTCCTCTCCTGAGTTGTTCCTCCCCCATTAACAAACTCACTGCCCCATAAGGTTTCTAGCTCATCTTTTAAATTCCTGTTGTCCATTTGATCTCAGACAGTTCTTAAAAGAGCAAGATGTTCCGGCAGACATTCTTTTCTAGTTTAGCTAGACGGTTTGTTTTTAAGACTTGCGGAGATATATTTGGGTTTTTAAAAAAGGATGATTTTAATACCATTTCAGGTAATAGAATGTGAATATACTTTTTTGATACTACACCAAAATGTGGCATATGGTAATTTCTTAAAGATTAGTTAAAATGAAGACTCAAACCACATGAATAAACTTTTTTGTACTAGTACATGAGAATAAACTGGCCTCTCTTTCAGGGAATATATTCTTAGTTATGTATAATTTTGTAATATTATTTGGAAAATATTGCTTCACCAAGTAGTACAGAACTTCTAAATGTTGGTATAAGACAAGAAACAAGGTCAAGCGGTTCACCACCTCCCATCTAACAAGAGGCCACCAAGTTCATGGTGACAGAAAAGTGTTACCTAATTTCTGCATAAAATCCTGCATTTTGTCACAGCGTTAAATTCTGCCAGTTGTTTTTTGAAGTGAAATATTCATTTGGGAAAATGTCTGCAAGATGCTGGAGCATAAATGGCCATTGTTTGTTAGTTATTCTTTCAAACATCAATGGTCTGTGGAAAAGGTGGCTAGGTCAATCTGCAATTAAACTATCCTATTTGGATATGCAACCAAGCATACTAACTGTCCCTCTCATTTTGTTGCATAGGATTCTAAAGAGATGTGTACTCTAGGGCCAAAATTTAATAAAATTAATTACCTCTTCATCAATTACATTCTTAAGCGAAACTGACTTTTATATATACATTGTTGTTGTTGTTAAGTGCCATCGAGTTGGTTCTGGCCCATAGCGACCCTGTACAGGGTTTCTGAGGATGGCTGGTGAGCTTGAACTGTCAACTTTGCAGTTCAAACCGTCTTTGTAGTCCAGTATATTAACCCACAGTGCCACACCAGGACTCCATATATATGTGTGTGTGTATGTGTGTGTATATATTTGTTGTTGTTAGGTGTCGTTGAGTCAGTACCGACTCATAGCGACTTTATGCACAGCAGAACGAAACACTGCCCGATCCTGGGCCAACCTCACTACTGTTGCCACGCTTGAGTCTATCGATGCTGCCACTTGACCAATCCATCTCACTGGGGGTCTTCCTCTTTTTCTCTGACCCTCCACCTTACCAAGCATTATATCCTTCTCCAGCGACTGGTCCCTCCTGACAATATGTCTGAAGTTAAAAAGCGACTTAGAATCATGAAAATGATATAATTCAATTACTAAAACCTGAAGGATGCAATGAAACATTGGTCAGTGAAATTCAAGTATTATATTATATACATTATAGTTTATTGGGCCTAAGATTCTAGCAGTTTTACTCAATGTTTTTGTACCATCAGTGCAGATATCAACTCCACCGACAGAACTGTCTTCATACTATTCTTTGAATTTCACTGATCAATGTTTCATTGTATCCTTCAGGTTTTAGTAGTTGAATTATATATCACTTTCATGATTCTAAGTAGCTTTTTAACTTCAACTTTTTATGTCTTCCACCACCTCCCTGGTATTATAGAAGTGTCATTTAATTTCCACAAGTGTATGTATCTTCCCTTATTCTTCTTTATTGGTTTCTTTTGCTTCATTCTATTATGGTAAGAGAAAGTGTATTGCATGGTTTCAATGTTTTAAAATGTGTTGAAATTTTCTCTTAAAATAGTGTATTTGAGATACAATGTATACTGTGTTACCATTGAGTGGTGTCCTTGCTAGTCTGTTAGGTTCACCTCGTTAATAATGTTATTCAGATATTCTGTTTCTTCATTCACTTTCTTTCTAGTTCTATCCATCGAAAATAGTATATTAAAATCTCCAACCATTTTCATAGATGTACTTCTCCCTTTAATTCTAAGTGTTTGCTTTAAAAATTGGGGGCTTAGGCTTCTTGATTAATTGATCCTATTATGCTTTAATGTCCTTTGTCTCTTATGAATTTTGACCCAAAGTTTATTTAGTCAGATATTAGTGTTGCCAGTCCTGCTCCCTTCTTATTACTGTTTGTTTGGTATTGTTTCCTTTCATCTTTGACTTTTAACCTATGATGCCTGTGTATGGATGGATCATATTTAAAATCTATTCTGTCACTATGTTTCTTGACTGGATCATTTAACCCATTTACATCCACTATAATTATCAATAGAGAAGAATTTATTTCAGTCATTTTGTGATACTCAGTTTTGATGAGGTTGATAGCTTCTTTTGTTGTTTTTTTTATCGGCAGTGTTGAGTTCTTTAAAACAGATTTTTTTCTCCCTTTTATTTATTTTGTATTAGTGAGTCTTGGTTTCCCTTCTTTATTCTGGTGAGTAGATTTATATGTTTTATGGCTACCATGCGGTTTACAAATTTAAGATCCTGCATTTACAACAATATTATATATTGAAACCACCATAAGTTCTTGGTTGTTGTTAAGTGCCATCAAGTCGGTTCCTTTAACATCTGAAAATTCTGTTTCTATACCAATCATTCCCTTTCTCATTAAAAAAATTTTTTTTATTGTGAATTGAGTGAAGGTTTACAGAGCAGATCATCAGTTTTACATTCAACAAATCATATGCTTTACTTCATTACATGGTTGCAATCTCCTCCATGTACCGACAGTTAACAGCATTGACTTCTATTCACTTTAAATCTTGCATTCCTCCCTGCGTTTCCCTCTACCTTCATCTTTCCTCTGCTAACCTTCTTCTTGTTGTATATTGCCTGCCCTGTCACCCCTGTTAACATGTGTCTACAATCTAGTCCATGAATAATCCCCCACCTCATCCACCCTGTAACCATCATAGAGTCTTTCTTTTATCAAGAAAACCATTTTTTTTTTTTACTTTATATATTGGTCTCCTTTTGAGATTGACTAATAGTGGTTATGAATCGGGCTGCTAACCTCAAGGTCGGCAGTTCGAAACTACCAGCGGTTCCGCGGGAGAAACATGAGGCGTTCTCCTCCTGTAAAGATTTACAGCCTTGGAAACCCTGTGCAGGGTCACTATGAGTCAGAACCAACTCCACGGTACTCAAGAACAACAACAATTTCACTTAACATTATGTCCTCCAGTTCAACCATGTTGTGACGTGTTTCACAGATTCATTCTTATTCTTCCTTTTGTAGTCTCCATCTTTTTTTGTATTTCTCTTGTAGACAGTACATTGCAGGATCCTATTTTCTTACCCATTCTGTTCTTTATGTCTCTTGACTAGTACATTTCATCTATTACATTCACTGTAATTATCCATAGGTATGAATTGATGTCATTTCTCTGTGGTGCTGCTGGATTTTTTTTGTTCTGTATAATTTTCTATGTTGAGTTTATTTTGTTTGTGGGTTTTCTTTTCATTTTCATTAATGTTGTGTTAATGTTTACTAAATCTGTTTTCTGTCTATTTTTATTTTGATGTGCAGGTGTATTATTTTTCTTTGAGGTTCGTCGTGGTCATGATGTGCTGTGGAGTCGGTTCCTACTCATAGCGACCCTGTACAGGGTTTCCAAGGCTATAAATCTTTACTGTAAGCAGAAAGCCTCATCTTTCTCTCATGGAACAGACAGTAGTTTCTAACTGCTGACCTTAAGGTTCACAGCCCGATTCGTAACCACTACACTACCAGAGCCCCTTTCTTTGAGGTTACCCTGCAATTTATTAATTTTAACCTGGTAAAACAGTCTATTTTATCTTGAAATGTACTTGACTTCCTTGCCATTTTGGAAGTTCTGTATCTACACTATTCCTTATTTTTGTTTTGTAGTTGATGGTATTTTATATTAATAGCTTGTGTTCCCTATTTTCAGTCTTGTAGGTTTGCTTTAATTTCAATACTTCCATATCTGGATTGAGTTCTGGGTGTTGTTGTCATGTATGGTAATCTGTGGTTGTTGTCTGCTGTTGTTGATTTTCAATTGAAAGATCACTCTTTAGCATTTTTTATAAAGTTGGTCTTGTCATTAAATATTCTTTTAATTTCTGCTTATTTGGAAATGTCCTAATTTCTTCATTGTATTTGAGGGACAACTTTACTGGGTATATGATTCTTAGGTGGCATTTTTTTTTCCCTCAGTTTTATATATGTCATCTTATTGCCTTCTTGACTGTATGGCTTCTGCTGAAATATCAGAGCTCAGTCTTATTGGTTCTCCTTTGTAGGTAACTTTTCATTTTCCCTTAGCTGCTCTCAGGATTCTTTCCTTGTCTTTGACTTTAGAAAGTTTGATTATAATACACTTTGGTGATTTTCTTTTGGGAGCTATCCAGTGTGGACTTTGTTCAGCTTCTTGTATGCTTATATTCTCATTTTTTATGATGTTAGGAAAATTTTCTTCTAACAATTTCTTGGCAATTTTCTTTGTGTTTGTCTCTTCCTGTTCTGGAATTCTGATCACTCACAACCTGTTCCTCTTCATGGTCTCCCATGTAATTCTTGGCATTCTTTGAATGTTTTCGTTCTTTTTTTGATTGCTCTTCTAGCATACTAGTATTGAGAGATTTATCTTCAAGCTCACTAATTCAGGCTTC
>NW_006408568.1:12401846-12403197 GCF_000296735.1 Chrysochloris asiatica | reverse complement strand
GCCATGAGTCGGTACCGACTCGATGGCCCCTAACAACAACAACCCATGTTAATACTGACGTTTGTACTGTCATAGGAATTTTCATATGTTGCTGTATTCAATGCTCACCTTGTTGGATCACCCTTTGTAAAACTTCTTGTTTTTCACAACCTAAACTTAGTTCTTTTGATCCAAGGAACAATGCCCAGGATCAAAGTAACTATTTTCATTTGAAGTAAATTTCATAAAAGTGAAATCTAAAAATAAGAGTGGGAAATGATAGAATGGATCTACTGACCTAAACAAAATGGAGTCCATTTAATCATTATGTCTCAAATGAAGACCCTGCAAATGAGGAAGTTTATAAATTAGCTAAGATGATCTTATGGTCCAAGAAGAACAGGTCAAGGAGAATAGATTGGGCGAGCTTAAACCCACCCTGATAGTTATCTCAGGAATTACGCAGCTGAGACCCAAAAGGTAAAATGTTTGAGGAAGTTTATTGAATTATTATTTCCTTTCCCCAAAGAATGTTATCTTGATGTTAAGATAGATTAAGTGTACATCCAAATGTAATTTACCCTGTATAATGTGCCTGCTCTTCATATTGGACAAGAGGGTGTTGAGAAATTACTCTCCTATCCTCCAGACTGCTGGCTTTCTATTAATAAAGTGGATTGAATCTCTTGAAAAAAGCAGTTATAATAACTTAACTCTTCCAATAAAGATATGCTAAGATCTCTGTAATGTGCTCAGCTTCTATTTTTTTTTTTATCATAAATGTTGTTTATTTATGTATTTCCTTTCCCCACTCCACCCCTTTGTAAGACTTTCTAAATGTTTTATTTAAAAATAGTCAGCTATAAATTTAACTGGACAAGCCTACTTTAATTTTTATTTTCTATTTCATTAATTTGCTTTATCTTTATTAGTCTTTTCTGTCTACTATCCTTAATTTTTAAAATTATTGTCTTTTGGCATATGATTTTGTAGTAACTTATTAGCTTTTCTTCTTATGTTTATTTACTTTTGATTTATTTAAGTATTTATTTTTGCCTGTGATTTTGTTCTATTAAGGAATTTGACATGCATAGATTTTTCTTTTTGAAGTTTCTATTATTAACTTTGTCAACAATTAATAGCTTGTAGTCTTAGGCACTAGTGGGCTGAAATGGACTGGTATTGGCCATTTTGAATCTGACAACCGCATGGTTTACTATGCCGGGAATGACACATTGAAAAGGAATGGTGTTGCATTCATTGTCAAAAAGAACATATACAGATTAGTCATGAGGTACAATGCTGTAAGTGATAGGATAATATCCATGCGCTTACAGGGAAGTCCAGTTAATACCACTATTATTCAAATTTA
>NW_006408568.1:12384539-12401609 GCF_000296735.1 Chrysochloris asiatica | reverse complement strand
TTCTCCTTGCTTTCCTTGATCTTTCTATCGATCCTTTGAAGGACCCTAATTAACATTCTTGTGAATTCTTTTTCAGTTAGTTCCATTACCTGTTCTTCAGAACTGTCTTCTGGCTCTGCATCTTGGTGATTTGTTTGAGCCATTAACTCTTGTTTCTTCATATGAGCTAAAATTTTCTGGTGTCTCCAGGGCATTGTGAGGTTGTCATATTTGTAAAAATAAACAGTGCAGGTTTTGGACCCTGAGGGAGAAATCTCTGGGGGGCTCCTGCAATTCAAGGAACTCATGAGGTGGCTGTGAAAGGATGTGATAGCAGAGTACCTGTCCCTAGAGGTTCTACTGGCCTCAGTGTTCTCTATGTTCAAGGTGCTCAATCTGGAAGTCGTTTTTGCAGGCCCCTGATAGAGCTGGTTTCAGTGTCTGTTATTCCTGCAAGGAAGCTGGGGGCAGGGTGCTGGTTAAATGCTGGTCTGGTGGCTCTGTGGATTTTGTAGGTCTGGAGCCAAACCCACCTGAACTCATACAACAAAGTGGCACACCAAGACAGTGCAGTCAGCCCCTGACTCACACTGGCAAGGTTCCCAACCATATAGCTCCAAACTCCTGGAGAGCAGAGTCTATGTCAGGAATGGATAACGTTGGGAATTGACCACACTTCTGGTTATGAAGGGAGCATGGGGAAAAGAAGAAATCACACCTTTCACCACTAGTTGCTTTGCTAGGCCTCCCTCCACTGCCAAAGCTGCTTACAAGATGGTTGAGTCGTGTCTGGCCAGATGTTCACCAGTTTCCCTCTCGCCATCCTGCTCAGCCTCTCCTCTGAGCAAGCACTCCATTCACTTCTATAGCCTAGCTTCTGAAGTCCATGGTGACATAATCTTCATCTGTGTCTGTTTTGTTTGGTCCCTCGTATCTTTGTTGTAGAGGGTCAGTGTAGTGTGTCTGCCTAGTCCACTTGCTGGAAGTCTTTGCTTTCTCACTTTGATGTTACCATCAGTTACAGTATTGTAACCTCATTTTAAGTCTATTTTATTGTTACTTGTGTTCAGGTGGGTGTTAAGTGTCAATACTTTGAATGATTGGCTGGGCTCGCTAGTTTTCTATGGTGGTATTGTTGAGTCAGTTTTGACTTATACCAACCCTATATAGGGTTTCCAAGGAGTAACTTGTAGGTTTAAACTGCTGACCTTGTGGTTCACAGTCAAATGCTGATCTTACAGTGCCACACGAGAACTCCCTTTAAATTTCTTCTAGGGCTGATCTGGTAGTTACAAATTCCCTTAATTTCTGTTCATCTGGAAATGTCCTAATTTCACCCTAGTTTCTGAATGACAATTTTTCTGGATATTTTTGGTTGACAGTTCTTTTCTTTCAAGACTCTATATATGCCACCCCATTGCCTTCTTACCTGCATTGGTTTTGGGGAGAAATCAGAATTTAATCTTACTGAGGCCCCTTTGTAGGTGATGTTTCACTTACTTTGTTCTGCTCTCAAAATTCTTTCTTTATCTTTGTTTCTGGAAAGTTCAATTATAAAGTGTCTTGATTTTTCTCTTTGGCTTAACTTGTGTAGAGTTCATTGAGCTCTGTGGATGAAAATCTCTTTGTCTTTAAGGATTTTGGGGGAAGTTTTCCGGCATTATTTCTTCAAAAATTTCTGCTACACTTCTTTTCCTTTCTTCTTCTTCTGGAATTCCCTTTATGTGCAGAATGTTCTTCCTGATGGTGTCCCACAGAACCTTTATGCTCTGTTCAGTTTTCTTTTCTTTTTCTATTTGTCTTAAGATGGAGTAATCACAGTGGTTTTGTTTTCTATATAACTGACTCTTCTATTGTTTCTATTCTACTCTTGTTTCTATTCTTATTTGTGTGTTCCTGTAGTGCTTTCCTGACTTCTTCCTTATTTTTCTCAACTCCATTGTAAAATGTTTTGAAATATTTTATAATCATTTGTCTGAATTCCTTCTCAGGCATTTCCAAGGCCTGCCCTCCTCCCAGAATGGAGTCCAGGTCTATCTCTAGGTCATTTGTCTCAGACATTTTTATCTTGTTTCTGGACATGTGCTGATATGGTCATCTGCTTTTGCTTCTTGGACATGTTGAATGTTTATCTGTTGCCTTAATACTTAATTGAGTATATGTTTTGGTATTTTTTATGCTTTCTGATTGCTTCCAGGTAGATGTGATCAGAATATGGGTTTCCCTTTTCAGTCTTCATATTGCTTAACTCAGAGTAACTTTCACAGGTGTTGTCTCCTTCCTTGGTATATGGCAGTTGGTATTGGTTCTTACCTGGGTTTTAGTGTTTTATAGAGTGTGATTGTAGCTTGGCTACATGGCAGCAGTTGCTGACTCTTCTTGTGTAATATAGGGAGAGAAAGAGCCCCCCAAAGGTAGAAGGGGGAGCATAAAACAGCAAAACAGCACCAGCAAAAAAAAACCCAAAAATAAACAAACGGAAAACTAGATCGAATACGGTAGTCTATAATCACAGAGATGGGAGAGGAGGGAGAGAAGAAAAAAAAAAAAAGAAAATCTGTAGCCTAATATGAGTATGACTTTAATATCTTCTTTTCAGCTTGCCTTCAAAGCTGCCTGAGAGATCTCAAGATGCCACTGTTGGTTGTTATGATGTACCTCAGGATTTAATTTAATTTTCAGCCTGTTTTGTTTTTAAACTTTCTTTTTCTCTCTACACCCCTGTCCTGGCCTTTCCTGTATTAAAACAAAACAAAACAAAAACAAACAAACAAACAAACACAGTTCAGGGCCAGATTTTTGCCTGAGAGTATCTGTGTGCATATGTGGTGGAAGAACCCACCAGTGGTGAGGGTGTGGTGTGTCCACTCGCTCAGGCATCCCCTCTAGTCACCAGAATGGAGGTGCACAAACAGTATGTGTGGGGCAATGAACAGATACCCCAAAAAAAAAAAAATCAGAACAAAAGCAAAACTGACAAAGTGTATTGTCCAACTTTGCTATGAGGTTCCCATGGCATTTTTCCGTGGTACGACTGCTCCCCTACTTGGTTTTGCTGTTTGGTCTCACCCAAGTTGTGGGCTCCAGGCCACTGAGCCTGGCAGATTCAAAAGTACATGATTTCTTACTTCTGTTTCAAGTTCCACTAGCTATAAGCCTTCAAACTCTTTAAATATTCATACCTATGTGGTTCTGAGTTTAGGAGCTCTGCCCTGGATCTGCTTTGCCTGGTATTCTGTGGTATTGCTGATGGTGAACTTCAGTGCACCTCCACCCTAGCTGCCATCAAGCCCCACTTTTTTTTTTTTTTTTTTTAATGTAAACAAAAACACTCAGGAATATATAATCATTTAAACAACCAAGGGCACATTCTACAAGCCTGTCTCCTGACTGCCAGCACACAGCCTTTCTCTTTCCAGGAGTCTAGAGTCCTCAGATGCTCTATATCTCCATGTCACCATCTTTGCCTCCATCTTTGGTGTCACTGCTTCTTTGAATAGGGTCCCATATTCCATATATGTTCTTCTCCCTAGGGTCCTAGGGTCCTCTGTTCCTGGAATGTAAGATTAACTACTCCCCCCTTTATGTTACAAAACTTGTACCTTTACAGTTGTGACAATTGCAATTAGTCATGATAGCAATTACTCACTATTGAATCATAACAATCTTATCCCCATCTCTTTACACCAAGACTCATCTAGACAAGATGAAAACTATTCAGTGGGGATTCTACCTTCCCTCGTAGACTCTGAAACTAAACTTCCTCTTGAAAACTTGTAAGCCAGCCACCTCATGCCTTTACAGCCTACCCCCTATTTTAGGTAGCCAATGTCTAAGTTGCCCATCCCTATTAACCCTGTGTACAGAGGAAATATGTTTGATCCTTAATGTGAAGACTCCTTCCCTCTCTGTTGATATTTAGAATTATTACATCCAAAAATATAGGTCAAGTTCATCTAATTGTAGCAATTTACACTTGTTTCCTTTATCAAATTTCTTTATCTTCCTCTTTCGAGTTCTGATCATCAAGCCATCAAAGTTAGGTCAAATTGGTACTATCTACAAGTTTGGGCATTTTTGTGCATCTCCCCTCACTTCATACCAGCTGGATGCTTCACTCTCAGATCTAGCCCTCTGTGGCTAGGTCCTTGTCCATGGGCTTAGGAGTCCTCAGGTCTCACCACACTTTGAACCAAACAGCCCTTCCTCTTCTCTTTCTCATCTCAAGGTTGACAAAAATCTATGGAACCTGTCGAACTCAGCCCCTATCTTCATTGCTGTGTTTCCCCCTCTTCTATTCACCAGTAGGCCAACGTGGTCGCCTGCAAGGTTACATGCCCGCTTGTGTGTTTCCTCTGAGTTTCAGTTTTGGAGGGGGCTTTGTCCTGAAAGAACTTGATTACTTGCCTTGATGGCTCTCTGGTGAGCAACTTGATTGTTCTTGTAGTAGCCAATCAGAGTACCAGTTTTGTTTTAGATTTTTCCTGCTGGTCTTTCAAGAAGTATCTTCTGTTCCTCTAGCCACTCCAGGCTTGTCTGAATGTCCTTTCAAGTGGGAATGTTCCACCTCAGAAGGTTCTGGATGGGGCTCAGGATTCCTATACACTACAAAGGTCCTATACACTACAAAGTTTCAAGCTAGATTCAGATGGGGACAAGGAACAAAGGGTATCATTGCTGACACCAGGTGGATCTTTGCTGAAAACAGTGAATACCAGAAAGATATTTATCTGTGGTTTATTGACTACACAAAGGCTTTCAACTTTGGACAATGATGTAGAGAATGCGTATTCCAGAACACTTACTTGTGCTCATGAGGAACCTGTACATAGACCAAGAGGCAGTTGTTCCAACAGAACAAGAAAACACTCAATGGTTTAAAATTAGAAAAGGTGTGTACCAGGGTTGAGTTCTTTCACTATACTTAGTCAGTTTGCATGCTGAGCAACTAATCTGAGAATCTGAATTATATGAAGAAGAATGTAGCATCAGGTTTGGGAGAAGATTCATAATAACCTGAGACATGCAGATGATACAACCTTGCTTGCTGAAAGTGAAGAGGTCTTAAAATACTCACTGATGAAGACCAAGAACCACAACCTTCAGTATGGATTGCACCTCAATATAAACAAAGATCCTCACCACTGGACCAAGAAATAACATCAAAATAAATGGAGAAAAAAAGCAAAGTTATCAAAGACTTCGTTTTGTTCAGATCAACCATCAGCACTCATGAAATCAGCAGTCAAGAAACGAAACAACATATTGCATTAGGCAAATCTACTGCACAAGACTTCTTTAAAGTGTTCAATAGCAAAGATGTCAGTTTGAGGATTGAAGTTCACCTGACCCAAGCCATGGTATTTTAACAGCCTCATATGCATGTGTGACATACACATGAGAACGTAGAGGAACTGATACATTTTAGTTATGGTGGTAGAGGAGAATACTAAAGGTGCCATGGAGTCCTGGTGTGACACTAAAGGTTAAGGCGCTGGGCTGCAAGGTTGGTTTGAACCACAAGGTTAGTGGTTCAAACTCACCAGCTGCTCTTCAGAAACCTGATGAAAGGTCACTATGAGTTGAAACTGACTCAACAGCACTTAACAATTTAACAACAAATGGATTGCCAGAAGAAGAAGAAGAACAACAAAAATCTGTTTAGGAAGAAATGCAATCTGAATGCTCCTTAGAAACCAAGATGGGCAAACTTTGTCTCTCATCCTTTGGACATGTTATTAGGAGGGACCATGATGTCCATGGAGAAGGACATCATACTTGGTAAAGTGGAGGGACAGCAAAAAAGATTGAGATCCCCAAAGAGATAGATTGATACAGTGGCAGCACCAATGAGCTCAAGTATCACAGCAATTGTGAGATTAGCGAAGGACCAGGCGGTGTTTCATTCTATTGTACCCAGGGTCGCTATGGATCGGAACAACAAGGGGGCATTACTGGATGGTTATAAGGTAATTAATTACCTGAAAACTTTCCCTGAGGGCTACTGAGGAAATTTCTGACTAGGGCCTTGTTTTAAGAATCCCCTGTAAGAATACTCTTTCCATACTTTTAGTTTAACCACAGAGAAAACTGTTTCCTTTGTTCTGTACTTAAGTCTGTTTAGGGGTAAGTGAAATCAGTAAAAGCTAAGTTGGAGTTGGACTGACACCTAGGCTCATCATTCTGATATGAGTCAAGCGCTTCAATTTTGGAACTCTCACACACCTTCATGGATGGCTAATCTTGATGTACGATGTATGGCTGCCTCAATCAACATCCAGTGGCAGGTAGAAGCATTGGCAAAACACACTGCCCCTACCCTAAACAAAACGCATGGGGTTTTGTTTATTATCCATTGAAACTAAACAAATGTGAACAATGGCTTTACAAAACCAAATGGCCCTTGATATACTTACTGCAGACCCAGGGGAGCACCTGTGCTCAAATCCTCACTGAATGTTGTATCTGCCCCTCCCCCCACCCCCCCCAGCAATTCTCCTAACATTCCTGTAGATCTATAACAGATGAAGGGACATGGATGCTATCTAACAACTGTCTAGCGACACTTTCTCTAGTTGGCTTAACTCTCTATTCTCATATTGACACCACCCTACGTCTATATTAGAAATATTGTGCTTAATAATTCTGTTGTGTTACGGTATGTATTGTTACGGAACTGGCCTGTAGTTACAGTTCTCCAGAACCCAGGTCTGAGGGATACCCAAAGACAGGTGCTAAGATTGTAAGGACATTTTAGGGGTGTTGGGATCGAGTGTATAGTCAAGGACTAAGTAGTTCAAAATGGCCCCACTCTTGTTAAGCATAACAGCGTCACTTAGAATAATCCCCTGCAGTAATGTTGTCCCATTTGCTAAGTCACTGTGGTTTGGGTGTGGATCTTAGCTTAAGCAGATGGTCTAGGTCCCCTCAAGAGTACGATAACTGGGTGGCTAGTTCTCAGAAGTTAAGCAGGTGATCCAGTCCCCACTCAATGCCAAGAATGAGCTCAACTACAATATTAAGAACATCCATGAAACAGTAGTGATGTTGGCCCAGGATCGGGCAGTGTTTCGTTCTACCATGCGTAGGGTCACTATGAGTCGGTACCAACTCAGTGGCATCTAACAACAACAACAATGAAGCAATAGCCAGAACAGAAATAGCTTGCTTACTTAGTAGTACAAAAGAGCTTTGGAGTCCTGGTGTGGCGCTGTAGGATAAGCACTGGACTGAAAGTTTGATTTGAACCACAAAGTCAGCAGTTCAAACTCACCAGTCACTCCTTGGAAACCCTATACAGGTTGGAACCAACTTGACAGCACGTAACAACAACAATTCAAGGAGCTCATGAGGTGGCTGTGGAAGGATGTGACAGCAGTTTATCTGTCCCTAGAGGTTCTACCGGCCTCAGAGTTCTCTCTGCTCAGGGTGTTCAATCTCGAAGAAGTTTTTGCAGGCCCTTGATGGAGCTCGTTTACGAAAATCTGATTACGAAATGCCAATGTAACAAAGTTATAAGTATATGCAGACCCACCCATCCACTTCCTCGATCAATGGCCACAGAATGGTAAGAAGCCCAGTTGCTCCCCCACCAACTCACGGAATGACTAGGTGTCCCAAACCTGTTAGGGCTAGATGTTTCAGGTAAATGCTTATATTTCTTGCAGCATATCTTTGCAGTTCTTTTCGTCTATGCTGGACTGCTAACCACAAGTTCGGCAGTTTGCAAGTGAGAGATGGCATTGGTGGCACTGCAGATTCTGCAACACAGTGTTGGAACTCTTAGATCTGTTTTTCAGGGGAAAGATGAAGATTTCTGCTCCCACAAAGATTCACAGCCTTGGAAAACCGGTACAGGTTCCTATGAGTAGGAACCGACTTGACAGCTTTTAACAACAGATGTGTGTTTGTTTGCATGCTTGGCATTAGAAGGAAAAATAAAAAGGAAGAGTGTTTTGCCTTTAAGAAATACTTAGTAAACATTTGCTAAACTGAATTCTGGTTAGAACATCTTCTGCAGCCCCACCTTCGCTAATCCTAGCCTTTGGCAAAGGTGGTATGAATTTTGGAAACAAATCTTGAGTCACTTAATGGGATTTAAGAATTTATTTGAGCAAATAACAAGTTTTAACTGCTCTAGTGGTGCTGTAGGATAAGCACTTGACTGCTAACCACAAAGTAAGTGGCTCAAGCCCACCAGCCACTCCTTGGCAACCCTATACAAAGTTGCTATGAGTTGAAACTAACTTGATGACACTTAGCAACAACACAACCGTCACCCCACTGAGTTAACACTGACGCTTGAATAACCCAATGTTATAGCCTGGGCTGCAGAATAAAAACCCACTGCCATGGACTAGATTCAAACTCACAACAACGCTATAGGACAGAGCGTACAAGTCTGTGATCTTTAAGGTGAGCCCTGGTGTGGGGCTGTATATAGGATAAACATTGGACTAGTAACTGTAAGGTCAGTAGTTAAAACCCACCAGCTGCTCTCAGAAACTCTATATACACAGGGTCAATGTGGTGTCTTGAATTTTCTTGACATGGCTTTTTTTATCCAAAGTCTTAATTCCCACCAAGTGATTGGGTTGTTGTTGTTGTTGTTAAGTGCCGTCGAGTCGGTTCCGACCCATAGCGACCCTGTACAGGGTTTCCGAGGAGCTCTGGTAGCGTAGTGGTTACGAATCGGGCTGCGAACCTTAAGGTCAGCGGTTCGAAACTACCGGCCGCTCCGCAGGAGAAAGATGAGGCTTTCTACTCCCGTAAGTGATTGGGTGGTACTATGCAAATAATGTAATACAGAACTCTAAGGCTGGCATTAGAGTACTGTATAACCTTATTTGCATAGTATATGCATAGAGGAAAACCCCCAACAAGATGGATTGGCCAAGTGGCAGCATCAATGGACTCAACTGTGGCAACAGTAGTGAGGTTGGCCCAGGATCGGGCAGTGTTTTGTTCTGCTGTGCAAAAGATCACTATGAATCAGTATCGACTCGATGGCACCTAACAACAACAACAACAACAAGGCTGGCATTGGTTAGTTTATCCCACCAGCAAAAGGAGCTGTCTCCAAAGCAGAAAAAGAAGATCCCAGAACCATCAAGAAGGAAGAGCATGAGTAACATGTGAGAGGAGATGGCAGAGGCCACAGCAAAGGTGGTGGCATGGACAGACAGAACAGCTTTAGGCCCTAAGCCTATGGACTGAGTAAAGTTAAGTGCCTACGGGCAGGAGACTGGCTTTAAGAATGTGCCCTTTAGGCATTAACAGACTGGCTGAAAGAACTTTATACACTTGCCCTAACAGAGCAGAGGCCAAGGGATCACATGACTGAAAGGACAAAGAAAAGTGTCTACAATATGGCAGACAAGAGACATTCCTGACTGGAGAATTGCTGCATCCTGAGTTGGTTTGGATCCTGATTTGTACCCTGTTCACTTCCCTAATAAACCCCATAATCATGAGTATTGTTATGAGTTCTGTGTGGCCATTGCAATGGATTATGGAACCCAGATGTGAAGCAGAGAGTGCTGTGGGAGGAATGGTTGATGTCAGAATAGGATAAAGAAGGTTGTAGGGTGGGAGCATGTTTGACCTTCTCTTCATAAGAACAGGCCTTGGGCTGATTTTGAATTGTTTCTTTTCCCTTTTGTGAAGCCAAGGGAAGTCAGACTTGGACCCTGCATGGTCCTAGCAGTCACGTTGAGTTGGAAGCAACTCAGTGGTGCATGACAACAACAATAATCTTTAAGGAAGCAGAATGCCACATCCTCCCTCAGAGTGGCCAATGAGTTCAGTCAACCTCTTAGTAGCCAAGCACTCAACCATCGCGCTACCAGGGATCCTCAAATGGACTACAGAAGGAGGTTATATTTCAATAATATCCAACTTTGGATGCTTCGGCCAGTAGCGGCTTGATTTGTTGACATTACATTGCCCTCAGAGCCATTCCTCATCCTTTCCCTGACCTTCCGTAGTATAAGAGGACTGACCTCCTTAGGTTTGTGTCCGGACATCTACAGGCATTCAGCTGGGCTTGGCTACTGGAAGGTACTAATGGGAGGTTAGAAATGGAGGACACAGGACGCCACGGTGTTTCCCCTCACTTTCAGGTGGGCAACATTGCAGCAGCCGCAGCTTCCATCTCTTCCCTAGATAGTCGTACCTTCCACCATAGGTCTGCCATGATTGCAGCCTAGGTAAGAGAACACCAGGCTCTGACTCTACTAACATGACCTCTTCTCTTTGTTTCTCTAGTGTAAGTGGGTTGTGGTGTCCTGTTTTCATTAATCTCTAAATTGTTTCATCCCTGGTTGGCTTCTCAGATGCTTTCACCATTTCAATACCAGTTCCCCTGTGTTACATTTCTTTTGTTTACAAAACCAGCATGATTTTCCTCTTCCTGGCTGAACCCTGACTGATGCTGCATCCTCAAAGTGCCCCCAGTAATCACTGATGCTCCAGAGACTGCTATCTCTCACATGATCACGGGCAGACCTCTCCTGTTTGTTCCCTTTGGTCTCCACATCAGTCCGCCATACTGCTTTTTCTCTGTGACTAGGTTTGCTGCTCAGCTCGGTATAGCTGTACTCTACTGAAGCTGTACTTGGCATAGCTGTACTCAGCTGTTCCCAAGACCAGCCTTGAGGGGAGGATTGAGAATGCATGTTACTCCATCCCAAGTGCAAGATAAAAACACCTGTCATTGAGTCAATTCCAATGCATGGTGACCTCATGTGTGTCAGAGTAGAACTGTGTTCCATAGGATTTTCAATGGTTGATGGTTTGGAGGCAAATCACTAGGTGCTTCTGAGTGGACTCATACCACTAACCTTTTGGTTAGCAGCAGATCAGGTCAACTGCTTACACCACCCAGGGATAGGTCTCTTCATTTCCCATCACAGAGCAGAGTTTTGGATGCCATGTTTAATGAGGATTTAGAGAGAGTTTGAAGGTCATATAATGTAAGATCAGAGCAGAGAATATCTTAGAGTTACTAAATGTGACTATGCTCACGGCTCACTTCCATTTAGCCAACACATGTTTATTGAATGACCAGCTGTGGTCATTATAGGTGCAAAGATTACAGTGTTAAATAGTTCAGACAAGAAACGAAGACAAACCAAGAAAGAAATGAAGAAAAAGAAAAGAAATCTCCGGCAGTGAAACTTGTCCTGAAGAAATTAACACAGAAGGGTAAGATGGAGAGAGACTTCTGAGAGGCACACAGGACAGAGAATCAAATGCTAAGAAAGAAGCAGCCGTAGGTCACAGCAGAGGAGTGTTTAGTCAGGAAGTATAAGTCTTGGTGTAAATCAGATGCTTTCTTAGCCAAAAAATTGGCAAGGGCTTAGTTGTAGAGACAAGGAATGGGTGTAATGGGTTTCTATTTAGAACTGGGGTCTCTATTTGCAATGGAGAAGTAGCCCAGAGAATGATAAATCCAGGAGTGAGGTACAGTGACTGGCCCCAGATTACAGACTGGTTGTCATGATTGAGCCTGCTCATGTAGGCTGCCTTTGCCCAGTGAGAAGGAGGCATGAATTTGGTAATATTATTCAGTGGAAATTTTCATAATCCTAAAAGTTTTCAAAAGGACCTCTGGTAGCATAGGGGTTGCGAATCGGCTGTAAACCTCAGGGTCAGCAGTTCGAAACTGCCAGCTGTTACGCGGGAGAAAGATGAGGCTTTCTGCTCCCGTAAAGATTTACAGCCTCGGAAACCCTGTACAGGGTCACTGTGAGTTGGAACCGACTCCATGGCACACAACAAAAACAACAATAAAAGTTTTCAAAGTCCCTGGGTGGTGCAAATGGTTAACTTACTCAGCTACTAAATAAAAGGTTGGAGGTTCAAATCTACCCAGAGGTGCTTCAGAAGAAAGACCTGGAGACTTACTTCCCCCCAAATCAGCCATTGTAAACCCTATCCAGCACCATTCTACTCTGACACAGATGAGTTGCAACCGCCTCAAAGGAAACTAGTTTTCCTTAAAAAAAAAAAAGTTATTCTTTTGTTTATTCTGTTTGTTTGAGGTGGTGAAATAGGGGTTGGATGGATTGTCAGAGTCAGTTAGGCAACATTTATGTTTGTGGTTCCACAATGCACTCCAAGTTACTCAAGGAGAATTACGTAAGTGTTTGGCATTTTTGGCCTTATGCAATGTTAACACTTCTTTCATGACACTGAGTCACACTCTCCTTAAGGACTGAAGAGATCTTTGTCCTTTCTTTGGCTGAAATCCTCTTTCAGAGTTTCTTAGGTTTCACCCAATGCCTCCTGTCAATAATTAGTTGTTCTTTCCTCCCTCCAAAACAGTTTGGAACAAACCTACCTTTTCTCAGCACATAATTCTGAAGGATTGGCCTGGTCTTTATTCCTTTGGGAAATTTTGCTTGGTGTAGAAAAGGAGAGGTTTCTTATCCCAACAACTTATCCAATGGTTTCGATAGGTCCCTCAACGAAAATCCACCAGGATTTTCATGAGTAAAGCAAGAAGGGTGATGCTAATGGTCAGTTGGCTTTGCTTTTAGAGGAGAACAAATTCTACTAAATTTTTCAAAGAACTCAGCTACCCATGGTTTGCAACTACTGCTTGTATTTGTTTCTTAGGTCCATAATCATAAAGTTCCACAAACTCGGTGCCTTACAAGTGCAGAATTTCATTGGCTCACAGTTTTGGAAGCTATAAATCTGAATTCAGTGTTGGCTGTGCAGTGGTTCTCTGAAGGCTCCAAGAGAGACTTTCTTGTCTAATCCCGGTTCTGGCAGCCCCAGGCATTCCTTGGTTTGCAACTGCAATCCCTGCCTCTGATGCATGAACATCTTCCCTCTGTATTTTGGGGTTTCTTCTCTTTGATGAGGATCAGGACACCATTCATATTGGATCATAACCCACCCTACTTCAGAATCCTTTCATGTTAATTTAACTGATAACATCTTCAATGACTCTGTTATCAAACGGGGTCACTGTCACAGATGCCAGAGGTTAGGATTTCAACATACTTCTTTTGGGAGGTTCATTCAATCCATAAAAGTTTTCTTCTCAACTAGCCTCTCTTCTGTGTTGTTGGCATATGTCTTTATCATGACTTAGTCCCTCTGTTGTTTTTCCTTAGCAATTTGCTTTTCATTGGTCTCAGAAATTTCATATGGAGATACTTCTGTTAGATCTTTTAGGGAAAATTATCACACCTCTCTAAGGAAATATTTCCTAGAGCAATTAAATATATTTCTGTCATTTTACTTGGGTCACTATATTGGATGGCCCTACCCTAGAGTGAAGAACCTTTGCTATATCAGTTATAAGACGAGAAGTAATGTTTCTTAAGAATATTTTTTAAAATTTCACACTTACCCCACCCTGACATCATCCCACCTGAATCCCATGAAAATCAAATCTCTCTCTCTCTCATTCATGTCTTTATTTACTAGCTAGTTGGAGTTCTTAAGATGTTTTATTCCAGTATGTTCACCTTAGACCCACTATGGTGGACAGAAACTCTATCTGAGAGTGACTCTCCACCCCAGACATCCCATTTCTGCTCAGTGTAGTTTTTAACCCATGCTTGGTTGGCTTGTTTTCTTTTCCCACAGTTTGTAAAAGACTAGAAAATGGAACTGTAACATTTATTATACATATTTATCTAGCTTGTTCTTAGCCCACTGTTTCCTGATGTTCAGGAATGAGGAAGGTATTTGCTGTAGGGTCGAGGCAAACAGCTGTGAGTCCTTAAGCTCCTAAGCACTGTCCTTTTGTGAACTTCTTGTCTGGCATGTTCCCTTTCACCAGAAAGTCATTCTCAACCCTCTCACTGCACTCTTAGTCTCTTTTCAGGGCATTTCTTTCTTCTAGTTTACTATTTGTTATCTTGCCTCTCTTGATGGCATATCCCTTTTTCCAGATTCAGTTAGAATATTATAAAAGTGTTGTTGATTGTGAGGCTGTAGTAGGCAGACAAAGGACTCTCCTGGGTTTGTGTTAAAGCAGAACACCAAGTGAGTTGTTTTGTGAGGGACAGTAGGATATAGTCATTGAGAGCTAGCATAGCAAGGAGCTCTGGGTGGTGCAAATGGCTAATCGATCATTTGCGAGCCAAAAGGTTGACAGTTAAAACTTCCCCAGAGTTGCCTCAGAAGACAGTCCTGGTGATCTGCTTCTCAAAGATCACAGACTTGAAACCCTATGCAGCCGTTCTACACTGAACACATGAACTCACCATGAAATGGAGTCAACCTCATGGAAACTAACAACCTTACAACAAAACAGATACTAACACACACACAGACACAAAAAGATGCATTGTAGCATAGGATCCTGGAACATCTGTGCCTCAGTTTCCTCATCTGAAGATTGAGGACAGTCCCATTGCATGAGGTTATTTTTAGGGTAAAACAGTAAGTTAATGTTAACACAAAGTGCTTAGTGGGGCATATGAAAATGTTGTTCTGATTTACTGAAAAGTTCAGTCACCAAAATGTAAAGGTAACTTTACTGACTACTAAAGTGAGTTCTGAATTAGTCCTGTTCTTCAGACAGGAAAAGCATGTCTGAGTGATAAGGGAAGGGTACATAAAATTGAAAAATAATCTATTTGAGGTAAGCTAGAATTTATCCTGGAGTCCCTGGGTGGTATAAACAGCTAACCAAAAGGTTAGTGTTTGAATTTGCTCAGAGATGCCTCAGATAAAAAACCTGCAACCTACTTCTATAAAACTTGTTGTTGTTGTTGTTAAGTGCCATCGAGTCAGATCCGACCCATAGCGACCCTGTACAGGGTTTCCGAGGCTGTAAATCTTTACGGGAGCAGAACACCTCATCTTTCTCCCGCGGAGCAGCTGGTAGTCTCGAACTGCTGGCCTTAAGGTTCGCAGCCCAATTCGTAACCACTACGCTACCAGAGCTCCTTATAAAGCTAGCCACCGAAAATCCTATGGAGCACATTTCTACTCTATTACACATGGGGTTACCATGAGCTAGAATCAACTCTGTGGCAAGTGATTTATAAAGGAACACACAGCCTATCATGCTATCACGACACGAAGACAAGTTATTTCTCTTGAAAAGAAATGGACAGTTTCTGCCTGACTGTATGAAGATTAAGATTTCCTTCTGCTTTTGTAATCTTATTTGTCAACTACCTGTGATAACACATTGAATTCTGTTCATTCAATAATGAAAGTATGCTCTTGCTTTACTTCATTTCTGGATTGTCGTTTTTCTGGCTTGCCATATATATATATATACATATTTAATTTAAGGTTTTTATTGTGGATTGAGTGAAAGTTTACAGGGCACATCATCAGTTTCACATTCAACAATTCATATAACTTGTTTCATTACATTGATTATAATCCCTTCCATATCCCATCTGTTAAAAGTATTTCTCTCTATCCACTTTAGCTTTTTTAAAAACTCACAAACAAAAAAACCCACTCAGGCATATATAATAATTTACATCTCCAAAGGGCACATTCTGCAAGTCTGCCTCCTTCCTGGCCACCAGTTCTTAGTCCCTCTCTTCTTAGTCCATGAATCTAGACTCCTCAGCCACTCCCCTTCTCCATGCCCCCATCTCTGCCTCCATCTCTGGCGCTGCTGCTTCTCTGGATAAGGTCCCGGATTCTATTTGTGCGTTCCTCTCTTGATGGTCCTACGGTTCTCTGTTTCTGGACTGTAAGATTAACCACTCCCCTTTTTTTGTTACAAAACTTCTACCTTTACAAGTGTGACAGTCGCAATTAGTCATGATAACAGTTATTCACTATTGAATCCTACGAATCTTATCCCCATCTCCTTTCACCGGACCCATCTAGACAAGATGATAGCTATTCAGTGGGAACTCTTTCTTTCCCCCTACACTCTTAAACTAAACTCCCTCTTGAAGTCTTGTACGCCAGTCACTTTTTGCCTTTATTGCCCCTTCATTTTAGATAGCCAAAGTCTAAGTTGCCCGTCCCTATCTACCCTGTGCACATAGTGGATAGCATTGATACTTGATTTGAATACTCCTTCCTTCTCTGTTGGTATTTAGAGTAACTACCACTCTGAGTATAGGTCAGGTTCATCATGAAGATGCATCTTCTGTCACTGTAGCTGTTCAGTCTGCTTGTCCTTTCTAGTGGGAATGTCTCACCTCACAAGGTTGTGGATGGGACTCAGGATTCCACTTAAGGTTCTATACTCTGTAAAGGCTTTGCATTAGGCGTATTTCACTGGGCAAGTTGTAGAACCCCTTTTAGGTATTCCAATCAGTTATAGGTTGAAGGCGGGTTTACAAGTTTTCTCTAATCATGTTTCCCAACTTTCCTTTCTATCCCACTCAAGTGTCTATTTTATAATAGTAGGCAAGGGAAACTAAATTCATAAGGCAGTCAAGGATTTTAGTATTATTTACCCTCTTCAAGCTATACCTAGATCCCTGTATCCCAGAGCCCTGTTGTTCCAAGGTTGAGTATGCATCACTATTTACCTCTGTCCCACTAGGCCATGCAAATCTGTCTCAGTGTTCCCTATCTATCGTGTTCTTCTGCCTCCTCCCCCCTTCTTGTATTGCCCTCCCCAACACCCAAACTAAACCCCCTACCCAACCCCATTGTGGTTACCTTATATTCCATTAGTTCTTCCCACCATTTAAAATAGTCTATTTTATCCAGTAATCTACCTGACCTTCCCACCACCTGGATCTCTCTACTTCTGTGTTTACCTTTTTTCACATTGTAATTGTTTTGATCATAGACTGATCTCCCAGATCCTCTGATCTTATAATTTTACTCTGTTCTTGACTCTTTCATTTGTCGACTGAGTTCAGGTTGATGCTGCCATGTACATCATTCTGTAGTTGTTATGTGTTCTTGCTGGTTCTCTGTCCACAGAACTTCCTTTAGGATGTTTTTCATAGCAGGGATGGCTTTGGCAAAATCCCTTAGCTTCTGTTTATCCTGGAATGTTTTGATTACACCATCGTATTTGATTGACAACATTGCTGGGTAGAGGATTCTTGGGTGGAAGTTTTTTCTTTCAGGGTTTTATATATCTCTCTCCATTGCCTTCTTGCCTGCATGGTTTCTGTTGAGAAATCC
>NW_006408568.1:12362298-12383183 GCF_000296735.1 Chrysochloris asiatica | reverse complement strand
AGATTTCTTGCTTCTGCCACAAATTCCCCCAGCTGTAAGCCTTCCAACCTTCTAAATATTCCTTTATATGTGGTTCAGAGTTCTGGGACCAGCCCCTGAGCCTGCTTGGTCAGGTATTCTGTGTTGTTGCTGGTGGAGCTCCTTTACTACACTTCCACCCGATCCACCATCTTGACTGTTCCTTGGCATATATATTTTTTATTATTATTTTCTTACTGACAATATATGCAGCCATGCTCCATTTCAACAATTCCACATGTAAACTCAGTTACATTGATTACCTTCTTCAACTTGTTCACCCCTTCTCTATATTGTCCTACTACTGCAAACATAAACTCACTGCCTCCTAAACTCCTTGTCTAACTTTGTGAATTAATGCTGTCAGCTTGGTCTCACATGGATAATCCTTCAAAAGAGCACAATGCTCAAGGCAGACAGACTTTACTTAGCTAAACTATTTTGGGTTCAAAGAAGACTTCAGGGGACAGTTTTGGTTTAAGGTTTGAAACTAAAAGAATATTTTTAGGGGTGATATTTTATTTTTAATCTTTTCCCTGACATAAGGGTCGAGAAGTTTGACACCTGGTACCTCAAATAACTAGAATCCTGGTGTGGTGCTGTGGGTTAATGCACTGGACTGCAAATTGGTTTGGATCACAAGGTCAGTGGTTCAGGATCACCAGCCGCTTCTCAGAAACCCTATACAGGGCCGCTATGGGTTGGAACTTACTCAATGGTACTTAACAGCAACAACCTCAAATAAGGTTTTTTTTAAAAATATTCTGATTGGCTATCATCATGACCACACAGCATCTACCTTTAATGACATGATAGAAGGAGTGGGACTACTACACTCCTTGCCCACATGTTTCATTATGGAAGCCCAACAATTCCACCAACATGTTCATGTGGACCTGTCTCTCCTTCCCACCCCATCTCTTTAAGGGGGCACTGTCAGTCCTGGGTCCCAGAACCATCACAGCAGCTGAAATGCCCAGCTTTCTCGAGAGTGCTACTAGCACTGCAGGGAAGGATATATCAGTGCTTGGCATTGAAATATACAGAAAGCGAATATATTTGACTTGACTGTGTTTTTGGTATCCTGGAATTTTGACTTCATTGCTATCATAAATACCATTCCAGGAAGTGACGTCACTTGAGGGTTTCAGGGAGTACTGCACCAGGGGACACTGTCAGAGGGGGTGACACTAAAATGACTACAAAGTTTTTGTGCAGTGTTTCAGCAGAAATCTATTATTTTAAATAAAAAATCCCTGCAATTAGTTGGGGTTTTTTTATGTTTTATTGTGAATTATGTGATAGTTTATGTGGGAGAACATTAGTTTTACATTAATCCTATGGTATATTATTTCATTGCTATGGTTACAATCCCCTCCATGCATCATCAACCAACCAAAGGATATACACTACAAGCCTACCCCCCAGTCATCAGCACCCAGCCCCTCTCCCTCTCTGGATCTAGAGTCCCCTACTGCTCCATCTCTCCATGTCATCGTCTCTGCCTCCATCTCTGGCATCACTGCTTCTTTGGGTAGGGTCCCGCTCTCCACTCTTCTCCCTTGATGGTCCCAGGGATCTCCTAGGCTGAAAAGTTAATCACTCCCCTCCTTGCTACAAAACGTCTACCTTTACATTTCTAACCCTCACAAGCAGTCCTGATAACAATTATTCCCTATTGTGTCACAAGAGACCCATCTGTATTTCATTTCATCAGCCCCGCCTAGACAGATTGGATACTACTCACTGCAGAGTCTACCTTCCTTTACGCCCTCTGAATCTAGGTTCCCTCTAGAAAGCTTGTAAACCAGTCACTTCTTGCCTTTGCCATTTTGGGTAGCCAATGTCCAAGTTGCCCATCCCTGTCTACTCTGTGTATGGAGGGGGTGGAAATGATCCTTGCTGTAAGGATTGGTTCCCTCTTTTGAGCTACTGCATCCATAAGTAGGTCAAGTTCATCAAATTATATCAGATTACTCTTTTTTTCCTCTTCTTTCTTCTTCTGGTTGAGCTCTGATCATCCAGCCATTGAAGCCAGGTCAAGTGGGTATTATCTGCAAGTGTGGGTGTTCTTATGCATAAGCCCTCTCTTCTTATCAGCTGGACGCTTCACTCTCCACTCTAGTCCTCTGTGGCTATGTCACTGACTCTGGGTCCAAGAGTCCCCAGGTCTTGCCACACTGCTGGCCAACCAGGTCTCCATCCAGGTTCACAGAAGTCTATTGAACATTGTAGGGCTTAGCTCACAGCTTCATTGCTGTTTTTCCCTCACTTCCTCTTATCAGTGACAAGCATGGTCACCAATCAGAGTGTGTATTCCCACTGAGTCTTAGTCTTGGAAGGGGGTTTACACTGAGAGGATCCAGCCACTTGCCTTGATGTCTCCTGGGCAAACAACTTGCTTCTTCTTGTAGTAACAGTTAGTCTGTCTATGTTGTGTTATATTTTTTCCTGTAAGTCTTTCTTTCAAGAAGTATCTTCTGTTCTTCTAGCCACTCCAGGTTGTCATTTCAAGTGGAAATTTTCCACCTCTGAAGATCTGGATGTGGTTCAGGCATCCATCTATAGTCTTATGTAATGCAGAGGTTCTGCAGGAAGCCTCCTTCACTGGGCACGTTGTAGCCCCATTTTAGGTATTCCAATCAGTTATAGGCAGAAGACAGACTTACAAGCTTTCTATGGTGATGTTTCTGGCTATTCCTTTCTCTCCCCCTCCAGTGTCTATTTTATAATATAATGCGAGGAAACCAAGATTTAAAGGACAGTCAAGCATGTTAACATTATTCCCCACTTTTCCCCATTCCAACCATGTCTCAATCTCTGTATCCCAGAGCCCTGTTGTTCCAAGGTTGTGCATAGATCATTATTTACCTCTGTCGCACTTAGCCCTAATTGTTCTCCCATCCCTGCAGTTAGTTTTAACAGCAAAAACGTTTTTTTTCCCCTAAGTCCAGCTTTACACATATCAATCTACCTACAAGGTTAAAACTCTTGGCTATTTTACATTTTGAACCTTCTGGCAGCATAGTTGTTACAAATCAAACTGCTAACCTCAAGGTCAGCATTTCGAAACTACCAGCTGTTCTGCAGGAGAAAGATGAGGCTTTCTGCTCCCATAAAGATTTACAGCCTTGGAAACCTTCAACAGGGTCACTATGAGTTGGAACCGACTCCACAGCCCATGGAGCACCACCACCAATAAAGCACCAGACTTCAAGGTCAGTTTGAACCACATGGTCGGTGGTTCAAAGTCACCAGTTGCTCCTTGGAAACCCTAGCAAGGGTCGCTATGAGTTGGAACTGAATCAACTAACTGCACTTAACAACAATAATGAAGTCCTGATGTAGTACTGTAGGATAAGCACTGAACTGCTAACTACAAGGCCAGTGGTTCAAATCCACCAGCTGCTTCTTGGAAACCCTATATAGCGTTGCTATGGGTCAGGACTGACTTGATGGCACTTAACAATTATTTCCTTAGGATACATTTCTAGAAGTAGAATTAGTATATAGGAAACTCTATCCAGTTGCAAGGAGTCCTGGTGTGGTGCTGTAGGATAAGGACTGCACTGCCACCACAAGGTCAGTGGTTCAAACCCACTAGCCACTTCTTGGAAACCCTGTACAATGTCACTATGAGTTGGAATCAACTCATTGGCACTAACAATAACAATAATGATCCAGTTATAAAGTAGCCCTTGCTGCATAGTGGGTTACACCTTGGGCTGCTAACCATAAGGTCAGCAGTTTGAATCCTCCAGTCAACCTGCAGGAGAAAGAGGAGGCTTTTTAACCCCTGTAAATATTTCAGCCTCAAAACCCTACATAGGATCACTAGGAGTTGAAAGCGATTTGACAATAGCAGGTTATCCAGTTGCAAAGGGCAGAAGGATGGCAGAGACAAGCTATAGGGTTTTGTCATAAGAATGCACCAAGAATGGAGGAGACCGGGCAATAGCCAGGAGTCTCATAAGACTGGCATGTCATTTACTCATAACATTTCATGATACACTCTCAGATATTCCCTGAGAGTGGCTGTCAGACTCACAATTCACACTCTGCTAGGAATTGAAAGGATCCCGGGCAGCTCATCAACCACATCTCACACCAGATGGCCCATCTAGAGACCTTTATTCAGGGTGAGGAAGGTAACCTCTGCCGGAGAGAGAAGGCAGTATGCGGACGGGAGGAGAGGAAGAAGAAGAAAACAGCGTCCACAGGCAGGGAGGGGATTTATATAGATTCAACAGGAAGGGAGTGGTCATTGCTGGCGTGATTTAGCTCTGGCCTATCAAAAGCCACGTTTTCCTTTAAACTACGCGCCTTGTAGCTTAGGGCGGGGAAACAGACAAAATGGAGTTAGAGGGAGGGGCGAGGGAAGAACCGTAAGGTATTGTAACAGGAATGGCCCTCAAATACACAACCATGGGCTTTAGCAGCTCTGTCTACACCACTGGTCGTGTCCTCTGGACCATAGCAGAAGAATCTAGGTATGGACATCTGATTATCAATCACAGTTCCCCTTAACTGGGAATTTGAAATTTGGAAAGAAGAGAAGCAAAATGTGGGCATCATAGCTACAGGGACATCTTATCCTCAATCAGTTTTCCTCGTGGGTATATGAAATTTGGAAAGAGGAGACATAAATTGTGGGGATCATAGCTACAGGGACATGTAATTGTCAAGTCTCTAGAGAGAAGGGAGGTTTACAGACTGCAAGGGCTCAACTTTCCTGACCTGGTTTCTGAACACCTAAGTCCTATGTGTTTCACAGATCCTTGATTCCTTGAGTCATTCCTATATCTTTATAATAAGCTCCCTTTGTACTTGCATTAGAACCTGGTTTTATTGTTGGAAACAAACAACAACAACAACAAAAACCTAGAGGAGTAATGTAAAATTAGTTTTCATATTGCCGCAACAACTCTAAAAATTGTCTCTTTGCAAATCAAAATCCTTTGTTCCTTACTCTAGGAATTTTTCCATTTCCACTATTCAGCTTTTCTGGGCTTTTGCTTTTATGCTATGGTTTCCTGTTGTTGTTATTTGCAGTCAAGTCTGCTCTGACTCATGGGGCTCCATGTCCAACAAAACTGAATGTTGTTGTCTGGTCCTATGTGACCTTCATTGTGCTACCATGTTTAAGGTCATTACTAAGTGTCTTCCAGCCTCGGGGTTTCATCTTCCGGCAGTATCATGGACAGTATGCTTCTGTGATACATGGAGTTTTTATTGACTACATTTGAAAATATATCTTCAGGCTTTTCTCCATAGTGGGTCAATCTGTAAACTCTGCTGAAATCTGTTTATCATGGGGGACATGCTGATGTTTAATACTGGTGGTATAAATTCCAGCATCATAGCAACATACAAGGCACTAAAGTATAGCAGACTGACAGAAGGTTGGTGGCCCTTTATTGTTACTGATGCAAACTCTCCATCTCTTCTCTAATTTATAACTTTCACTGCCTCATGACATCGACTGACCTATGCCTCTTTTTGTAACTTCTGTCTGTGTTCCTTTATTGTCTCTTTTCACTTGTCTCCAGGACAAAGGGTGCAATTGAATTGATTAAACACTATCCCGGTCTCCTCCTATGCATTAGTTGGCCCAAGGAGTGCTGCCTTTGTTTTAGTTGCAGATTTCTGTGCCAAACAGTCATGTCCCGAAGTCTGTGGCCATATGGTGATCATACATTTTTTAAAAACTAGACTGTAAGGTCAGGTAGTTTTCCTTTCATGAAAATATAGTATTTGTGACAACCACATACTGGAAACTTTCTGTTTTGGCACATCATTGGAATTCATTGGGATTACCCAGAGAAGGAGTCCTGGTGTGGTGCTGTGGACTAATGCATCGGATTGCAAAGTCATTTGAGCTGCAAGGTTGGTGGCTCCAGCTCACCAGCCACTCCTTGGAAACCCTATATAGGGCTCACATTGAGTGAGGAGCCCTGGTAGTATAGTGAGTTACAAGTTGGGCTGCTAACCAAAAGGTAAGAAGTTCGAATCTACCAGTGGTTCTACTGGAGATATGTGAAGCTTTCAGCTCCCAGCCTCGAAAACCCTATACAGGGTCACCATGAGTTGGAACTGACTCGACGGCACACAACCACCACCACCACCACCAAGCTGTGAGATAGAAAAATGTTCCTTGCAGTCCTCCACCACATAGTTACTTGTTATAGAGAAGAAGGGTCTATAGATGCCTGGGTATGGAGGTTTAGGTCTTCTTGGTAGTCAGGGAAAAGCCATTAGTCATCAAAGAAGGAACTAGAATGTCTCTGTCTTGAAAATAATAAGCCAAATCAAAACTCTGTTTTTTTCATTTCTTTCTTCTGTTGCTTGTCACATTGTTAGTTTTCTCTTGGGAAATTTAATCTCTGAGTTCTGAATTTCCCAGTTCTTCTTGGCTTTCTACATAACAAACACTTCATTCTTAAGAGACTGACTCTGACCTCTTTCATATTTTGGAAATTCTATGTTTCCTTTCTGGATGGATATCTAAAAACAAAGGGAAAACATTAACATTTTTATTTTTCTTGTCTGCCTGTACCATGAATTCATTTTTTCTGACCATCCCCTGTGGCAAATGGCAGGATGTTTCTGGTTGACATCAGGAAAACGAACCCAGCTTTTAAATATAAAGCCATGATTTGGTAAAGTACTTGTTTCTGAGTTAGGTTTTCTCAACAGTCAAGTATTTTCCTTGATATGTTTTCTAATCGCATAAGGAATATAATATTGGAAATCCAATGAGTCGGAGTTTCAAAATTTATTCACATAGGTTGAAAGGTCCTGAGAAGATAATAACCACACGCAGCTGAAACTTGATTTTGCTTTGCAGACAATTTAAGAACTCAAAAGTATTTCACATCACTATTGTGAAATACTTTTGAGTCCTTAAATTTAAGTTCTTAAATCTTTGGGTGAAACTATCCACTACTCTAGAGTTGATTTTCCATAGAGTCTCCAAGGCTGTAAATCTTCACGGGAGCAGACTGCCACAGGTTTTTTTCAGTGGAGCAGCTGGTGGGCTCAAACTACTGACCTGTTAGTTACTGGGAGCACTTTCACCACTGTGCCAACAGGGCTCCTTAAGGGTTAAACAGGAGATAATTAAATTATTATATAACACCAGAAAGCTGGTTTGGGGTGAAGTGTAGGTCATCATTGCCAGTTCTTAAAATTTTAAATGCAAAGATAAGGAAGTAAGTATGCAAACACCACAACTCAGGGACTATTTATTGTGTAATAATTAGCTTTGTGAGTATCAGGTTTTTCCCCCTGTTCAGGTTCAGTAGTTTCAGGGGTGGAATGGTCTGAGGAGAGGTAGATGCCAAGGACTGCAGAAAAACGAACAGCGGGTCTTTGGAGGAAAATGCGTGTCAGTGCTGGAACAGCCCCCTGCCTGTGTCCAGGATGTGTCACTGTCATATGCTCTGTCTTGAGGAGCCAGTGCTCTGCCTCCCCCAGTCGACTGTCAGCTCCGTCCTCAGGGACAGATGCAGAGTGACTGTGCTGTGATGCTCTCCTTATGGCTCAGGCTTTGCTCTGCCCAGAGCAATAGAGTTTAGATAAAACATAAACATTGTTTCCTGAAGGACATTTTCCCTCTTCTTCAAACCTTGTGAACACATGAATGCTCATCTAAAAATGTTTCTTCAGTATTAACTCCAACCTCTTCTCAAGAATACCGTTGGTTCTCATTGAACAGAAGACTTCAGTGTATACCTGCTCTGAGTTGCACAGGGTCTCCATTTTGGTACCAACTGGTTGGAGTGAAGCTTGGAAAATGTTTCTTACCTTTGATTTTTTTAAAATATATTGTTTAAAAATTTTTTGTTGTTGTTCAGAATATGCACAGCAGAACATACACCAATTCAGCAATGTCTACATGTACAATTCAGTGACATTGACTACAGTCATCAAGTGGGCAACTCTTCTTGCCCTCCTTGTCTCAGTTGTTCCTCCTCTACCATAAACATAAACTCACTGCCCTTTAAGGTTTCTATCTAACCTCTCCAGCTGCTATTTTCAATTAAAAACCATATAGCTAGATGTTAAAAAAGCACACAGCTCAAGGCAGGCATTCGTTGCTATTTGAACTAAACTATTGCTTGATTTAGGAGCTCTGGTAGCATAGTGGTTACGAATCAGGCTGAGAACAACAAGGTCAGCAGTTCAAAACTACCAGCTGTTCCACGGGAGAAAAATGAAGCATTCTGCTCCCGTAAAGATTTACAGCCTCAGAAATCAGGAATCAGAACCGATTCCATGGCACACAGCCACCACCACCATTGATTTTAAGAAGACTTCAAAGGCTATTTTCGATTTAAGATTTAAAAATGATCTCCAGACAGTAGTTTCAGGGGTAGGGTTATGTTTAAGTTATTCTATATCTTGAAGCTCTCTTCCAACATTCCTGAAGTCTGAATCCATCTGATAGTTGGGACACTTATGTTTTAAGGCTTATCATATAAGGGTGACTATATTTATCACGGAAATGATTAAAGATAAAGGAAAATAATAGATGGACAATCTTAGAAATAGCCCATGTTACCCTGAAAATAAAAAATGTTGCACAGCTTGCAGATAGGTATTTTGATAATTCTGGGCAATAATTGTTTAATAACCTAGTCTCCCAATTCTACCCCTCCAGCCCCATTTGCATCCTGCTGAGCATAGACAAAGGTTTAGTTAGGACTACTAGTTAAGGAACTAGTAGGCTGAACTGAACTGCAAATCACCAGTTCAGTGGTTCAAGCCCACCAGCCATTCCACAGAAGAATGATGAACCTTTCTGATCCTGTAAAAATGCAAAGCCTCAGGAACCTCATACAGGGTTGCTGTGAGTTGGAACTAACTCTGTAGTACTTAACAATAACAACAAATTGGTTAAGTAAGGATCCCTGGTGGTGTAGTGGATTGCAAGGTCAGCAGTTCAAAGATCAAATCCACCAGCTGCTCTGCAGGAGAATGATAAGGTTATCTGCTCTCATTAAGATTTACAGTCTTAGAAAACCTGAGCAGTTCTACTCGGTTCTCTAAGGTTGCTATGAGTCAGAATTGACTTGATGGCAGTGGGTAGAATAAGTATTTGTGAAGGAGTTGTTGTTATGTGCCATGGAGCCGGTTCTGACATATAGCGACCCCTAGAGGATTTCCGAGGCTGTAAATCTTTATAGGAGCAGAAAGCCTCATCTTTCTCCCACAGAACAGCTAATAGTTTTGAACTGCTGACCGTGAGATTAGCAGTCCGATTCGTAACCACTACGCTAGCAGAGCTCCTTAGATGAGAATTGTTAGTGAGTGTGTATGCAAGTTTAGACTTCTGGGGTAGCACTGTAGGATAAGCACTGGACTGCTAACCACAAGGTCGGTAGTTCCAACCCACCAGCTGCTCCTCAAAAACCTTAATCAGAGTTGTTATGAGTTGGAACCAACTCAACAGCACTTAGCAACAACAACAATAATGCAAGTTGAGAGTTGTATTGAGTAAAATCTTTCCTTGAACAAATGTATTTATTTATATAAGCATTACCCTTTTAAACTGCTAAGTCTTCTCAGATGTACAATTGAAGGCATCTTGTGATTTCCCAAAGGAGTATTTGGTAAGAATCCATCTATCAGCGTCACATTTTTCTCCTTAGAGGCAGGTTGGCAATCTCATTTCAATATAGCACCAACTCCTCCAGAGAACAAACTTGTTTTTATGAGCAGGTAGGCCTCAGGGGCCATTGATCTGGCTATAAGTCTGGCACTGAAGTGACACTTTCCTCCTTAATTGTCTTCTTTGTAAATTGTAAAAGTCTGAAGAAACAATGACCATCATTGGCTCAATTCCTGCACTTAACAAAAGGTGTTTTTAACTTAACTTGGGTCTTTTACAACTCTGAATCAGCCTCTTTTTACTGCATTAGTAGTGTTGTTGCTGTTAGCTGCCATCTTGGCAATGCCAGTTCTTCATTGACTTACTTTCAGAAGTAAATAGTCAGGTATTTCTTCCTAGTCTGTCTATTTGCTCTGAAGTCTTGAAGCTCTACTGAAACCTGTTCAGTATCATAGAAACACACATTTCCATTAATAGATGCGTGGTAACTAGCATAAATGTATTTGACATAAGGACCTGCTATGCACACAATATACACTATGTATATTTTAGCTGATTTCAAGTAAAAACATTCAATTCAATGAACATTCTTTCTTGTTTTTAGGTTACACAAATAAATGACTATTAAGAGTTAACCATAAAAAAGCTCTGTTAAAAGATTTTTTGTCTATTGAAATTTTACAGCAAAATTTCCTAGTTTGTTCCCTGGAATATTATAAACTCAAGTGGTAGTCTGTTCTTTGAGAAGAAAGATTATCTGGGTTCAAATGAGGTGAAGAACTCTGACAACCCTACTGTTCCCATACCAACCTCCACTTGCATCATTGAGAGTCATAATGAAAATATCTGAGAAATACTTAGTAATAAGAAATATGTTTTGTGGTTAAACAAACCTTTTGTTTACTCAAGATAAGATTGTTCTACGCCACACATTTTTCTCTCCCTGTGGCACCTTAGGATAAGCACTGGACTGCAAGGTCAGTTTGAACCGCAAGGTCGGAGGTTCAAACTCACCAGCTTCTCCTTGGAAACCCTATACTTGGTAGCTATGAGTCAGACTTGTCTTGACAGCACTTAACAATAACACCAACGCCCAAAGATTTTCCATGACTCCCATAAAATTATCCAACTAAGTATAATGTATATTGTTCACTAATCACAACTGTCTCTTTTCCTTTCTTGTTTCCCCCTGTACTCCCCTTAGTTTTTCTTCCCAGCTTCATGCCTCAGTTTGGATGTGTTCTTGCCTGGCTATTTCTTTTTACTGGCAAGAAAGCCCTAATGTCTGACAGTCACTCCTTCTCCCAATGAACAATTTATCAGGGCTTTCTTGCCAGTGAAAAGAACAGAGTTTGTGCCCCTAGCTTCTTGCATCTTTTTGTCAGCTTTCCTTCCAGTATCCCCTAGTGCTGTGTTTTGCTGCTAAGTGTTGTCAAGTCAATTCCAACTCATAGCGACTCTGTAAAGAGTTTCTGAAGAGCGGCTGTTGGGTTTGAACCACCGACCTTGTGGTTTACAGCTCAGTGCTTATCATAGAGTGTCACACCAGGACTGTGTATTGACTAGTAACAAGGGCTAATAGCATTCACGCTACACTGAGAGTGCACCCTACACACCAGTTTTTTGGGTTGTTGTTTTTTCCCAATTAAAAGGAACCATGTACTTAACTAGGAAAGAAAAACATTCTCTAGTTTATCAGTTTAATTTATCTATCTGGATGAAATCCAAGGTGGCTTCAAAAAGTTCATAGAAAAATGGAATGAAAAAATAATGGAATTGGACCCTAGGACCATCAAGGGAGAAGAGCATGAGTGGAATGTGGTACCCTAACTAGAGAAGCAGAGACACCAGAGATGGAGGCAGAGATGAGGACATGGAGAGAGAGAACAGCTGAGGACTTTAGACTCATGGAAAGGGAGGGACTGAGTGCTGATGGCCAGGAGGCAAGTTTGCAGAAAGTGCCATTTGGTTGTTTAAACAATTATATATTCCTGAGTGTTTTTGTGTACATCTCCTCACCACCACCACCACCCCCCCCACACACACACACCCAAACAAAAAGAAAAACAGAGGGAATAGAAGCAAATACTGTTGAATGATGATGCATGGACGGGATTATAATCATTGCAATTATATGAAATATGATAGGATGAATGCAAAACTGATGTTCTCCCATGTAAACTATCACTCAATGTACAATAACAGCTTTCAAAATAATAATGGAATTATCTTTAATCTTTAGCTTATTCAATCATTTAATTCTGTTTTTCCCATGAACTTTCTGAAGTTCCCTCATGGAGAAGTTTTGCTGTCTCTACTCCCTTGTTCACCCCTTCTCCATTGTCAGGAGTCTAGAAGTGTCTCTGGAACTCTGCAGACTCCTAGAAAGGCTCCTACCCAATATGTTCCATCTCAGTACTCATAGTCAACACCGCTTTCTGTCAAGATGCCTTCAGGATTCATGCCTTCAAGCTTTAAAAATAAAGTTTCCGTGGAGTTGATTCTGACACATGGCAATCCCATGTGTTACAGAACTGAGTTCTGTAGGGTTTTCTTGGCTGTACAGAAGCAGATTGCCTAAACTTTTTTTCATGGTGCCATTGGGTGGGTTCAAATTGTCAACCTTTTGGTTGGAGTTCCAACTCATAGCAACCCTATATAGGATTTCTGAGGAGTGGTTGGTGAGTTTGAACTGCCAACCTTATGGTTCAAACCGACCTTGTAGTCCAGCACATTAACCCACAGCACCACACTAGGACATGATTTACATAATATTCTTCACCAAAATCATAATTCAAAGACATCAATTCTTCTTTAGTCTTTCTTATTCATTATCCAGCTTTTGCATTCATATGAAGTAATTGAAAAGACCCTGAGTTAGGCATAACTTAGTTCTCAAAGTGGTAACTTTGCTTTTTAACACTGAAGATCTTTTGCAGCTGATTTTCCCAATGTAATAAGTCATTTGATTTACTGTTGTCATGAGTGTTGATTCTGGATCCAACTAAAATGACATCCTTGACAATTTCAATCTTTTCTCCTCTTATCTTGCTTACTGGTCCATTTGTGAAGACTTTTGTTTTATATTAAGGTGTAACTCGTAGTGAAGGCTGTAGTCTTGGATCTTCATCAGTAAGTGTTTCAAGTTCTCTTCCCTGTCAGCATGTAAGATTGTGTCATCTGCATATTACAGACTGTTCATGAATCTTCCTCCAACCTTGATGCTTCATTATTCTTCATATAGTCCAGATTTTCAGATTATTTGTTTAGCGTACAGATTGAATAAGTATGGTGAAAGAACACAGCCCTGGCACACACCTTTCTTGATTTTAAATCATTCAGTCTTCCCTTGTTCTGTTCAAATGACTGCCTCTTAGTCTATGTGCAGTGTTCTGGAATCTCCATTTTTCACAATGCTATTCATAATTTGTTAGGGTTCATACAATCAAATGCCTTTGCATAGTCAGTAAAACAGGTAAACATCTTTGTTATTCTTTGCTTTCAGTCAAGATTTAGCTGATATCAGCAATAATAGCTCTCATTCCACATGTCTTCTGAACTAAACTTGAAACTATGGTAGCTCCCTGTCCATGTACTGCAACCATTTTTGAGTTATCTTCAGCAAAATTTTACTTATGTGTAATATTAAGGCTGTTGTTTGATAATTTACACATTCCGTTAGGTCACCTTTCTTTGGAATGGGCAAAAATATGGATCTCTTCCAGTCAGTTGGTCAGGCAGCCATCTTTCAAATTTCTTCATATAGACTAGTAAGTGCTTCCAATGCAGCATAGGTTTGTTGAAATATTTCAATTAGGATTCTGTCAACTCCTGAAGACTTGTTTGTCACGAAGACCTTCAGTGCAACTTGGACTTCTTCCTTCAATATCATCAGTTCTTGACAAATTCTTTCTGGTACAGTGACTATGTATTCCTTCCATCTTATTTTGATGCTTCCTGCATTGTTCAATATTTTGTCCACAGAATCCTTCAGTGTTTTAATTTGAGGCACAAATTTTTGTTTCCGTTCTCTCAACTTGAGAAATGTCTAGCATGTTCCTCCCTTTTGGTATTCTAAGCCCAGGTCTTAGCACATTTCATTATAATACTTTACTACTTTGTTTTCTCCAGCATCCCTCTGAAATCTTCTATTCAGTTCTTTTGTGTCATCATTTCTTCATTACTTCATCAATACTTCAGCAGCCTCTAAATATTAATTTCAATAATCTTTGTGTCTGACCCAAACGTCACATATTTCCGGTTCACTCTCTGTGATAACCTGTCTCCAAAAGTCATCCTAACTTCTTCATTGGTTGTTAGAAGTATTCCTTAACCTGACTGTGCTTTTTGACCACTTTAGAAGCTAACATTCCCTAACACATCACTATTATGATCCCTTTGCATATTCCTTCAATTCCCTAACCTCTCTCTGAATTTGGAAAACTGGCCTCGTAATCCTCTTTAACCCAATTCTCTTTCAGTGAGCTTGAACCTGAGCAGACAAAAGTTGCAAAGAAAAGCACAACCAGGCTGATTTTGTGTTCACAAATCTCAACTGGATCAATAATTCTGTCTGAAATCATACTACATTTCTCTAGAACACTCATCTGCTTTTCTAGATGATGGTTTCATATCTTTTCCTCATTCATCCAAATTCCCAACAAGTTCTCCAAAACCTTCATTTTCAATGGATGATCTTGAAATCGAAGTAAATGCCCACTATCACATTCTCCAACTGCATACAGGGGATCAGATTCAAGCTTTGTTCAAGGAATTTTGAATCATTATTTTCGGTTTGGGATTTGTGATGAAGGGAAGGGTTTAGGAACTTAACTCAGATCCTGTATTTAGAAATAGACAACCTAAGAATTACATTGAATCGTGTAAAGTAAGTAAATTTTGCAAAGTAAATGATCAAAAACAAATTGTTTTGTTGTTGTTTGTTAACTAAGCAGTCAAGTATGAGCAACGCTGAAGAAAGATTCAAACTCTCCTGGCATGGATAACATTTTTATACAACATTCCTGTAAAGTATGCCTACAGTGACTTGAAAGAATTACTTGAAGTCCAAGGATTGAATCCAATTTGATTGAATTCATTTTGGAGCCATTGGCAGCTGTAACCTTGGCCCCGCCTATCTTGTTTGTGGTTGGTATAAATAAAGAAAGGTTACCACCTTTTCTACCACTGTGGCTGGCTATCAGCTAGGAAGACAAAGGAAGGTTAGAATCAGGTTAGCCAGGACTAGGACAGCGATGGACTTCAAGCACATGCATTCTGTGAAACTGAATGATGGACATTTCATGCCAGTCATTGGATTTGGCACTTATGCTCCTGAAGAAGTAAGTGGCAGCCAGGGATTGAAGGATTGAATGCACACAGCCCTGAATGGGGTATGAGCAGATATCAATCCTCTGCCCAGTAGACACTGAGTGATTTGGGAGGCAGTATTTGGGCCTTCATTTCACATTGGCAACTTGCTTCTCTCCAGACCATAGAGGTATTTTTGACACAAAGTGGGTGATAAGTTGTTGACTGTCAGAGACAGGGGTGGATGATTTTGTTTGACTTCTCTTTCTAATTGTGTTGCTTTGTTTGGTTAACATACACTGAAGGCTCACCAGGTAAGTATTTTGTATGTGTTCTCTGATTTACTTCCTAACAACTCTGCAGGTAAGTACTATCATTATACTTATTTGGTATATGTTTAAAATCCCAAGCTAAACTCTTCTTGTACCCATCTGCTACTTCAGTCATAACCACTCTATTATTTGTTAGAAATTCCTGATGGATGATGGCATGAGAGGAAAAGTAGTTCCACCATTAACATGACTACTCTGTAGCAACTTGCTGTCAGCTTATTGGGGCTGGCTGTATTTGCCAGAGGATTCGAATCCTCCAAAATTTTCTCATGTAAAAAACATTAGATGAGGAAGACTTAGGTGAAGTGAAGTAGCAACAGGGATGGGATTGTGCTTCTCACCAAATATATTATTCATGCCCCCATAGTAATTCACTGTAATGCATTTAAAATACCAAAAGCATCACATCGAGTCAGAGGTAGTTTGTTGTGGCTTGAAAGGGATTGTCCTCCAAAATGTCAGAGACAAACATACTCTCTCTTGGTACAACTATGTCATGAAATTAGCAATTTACTAAGTTGCTAATCAAAAGGTTATAGGCTTGAGTTTACTCAGTGGTGCCTCAGAATAAAGGCCTGGTGATCTAGTTCCAAAAGTCAGCCTTTGAAAACCACATTTCTTCTCTGACACATCTGAGGTCACTATGCATCAGAATCAACTTTATGACATTTAAAAAAAATTATTGCTGTTGTTGTTGTTAAGTGTCATTGAGTTGATTCTGACCCATAGCGACCCTGTATAGGGTTTCCAAGGAGCGACTGGTGAGCTTCAACCATCGACCTTGCAATTCAAACAGCTTTGCAGTCTGATGCATTAACCCACAGCACCACACCAGGACTCTAGCAGAGGGTTTGTCTTATAACTGTTACATCCAAATTTTATACTGCTGTTAAAGCCAGAAATCTATTATAGAGATAGAATAAAAATATCCCATGATTTTCTTACCTAGACAATCCCTAGACACATCTTTACAAGGATAAAAGGCATTTCTGGGTGTCACAAATGGTTTAGGGCTCAACTACTAGCCGGAAAGTTGATGGTATTTCAAAAGACAGTCTGACAGTCTCATGCTAAAAGGTATAGTCTGTGGAGCAGCTATACTCTGCACATGCGTGGAGTTACCATGCATGGGAATCAACTTCATCCTAACTTGAATTCTTTTAAAATGTGAACCTCATGAGCACTTTATTGTGAGTCTTTTCAGGAAGAAGGAACATATTGCTGCTTTTGTACCTGTTTGTAACTTTATTTGTTCAGCTAAGTTTGTTTTCTGGGAAATAAGTAAACAACATCTCAGATTTCAACATCAAGGCTTTGAATGTTGGAAATTAGAGGCATGCTGTATAAATTATATTCTCCTGACTTTGCTCTTAAGGTCAACTGCCCAGTGTGCAACCCAGGGATCCGCTGGGTGGCAGTCAGTATCTTCAGTCTTCTTCTGCTGTTCTTGGTACACAATTTCTAAGATCTGGTTCCAGTGTTCTGTCCTCAGTGCTTTCATCATGGTTCTGATACTGGCCTTAGGACAGCCTTGATTTTCTACATTGTTCATAGTTCCTGGAATGTGAAAAGAGAATGTTGATTTCATTAATTTTAGAGACAGGTACATATTAGAACACATGAACTATTTTTGACAAGGTAGGCAGAGAGAGCTAATTAAACTTTTGGACTTATGAATGTGACCATCAAAATGATTCAGGTAGAATATGTAATCATTCAACAATAAGTCAATTAACCAATCCACTGAGCATTATTAATCTACTAAAACCCAAATCAAGTTTATTCAAATTCATGGTGACCCCATGAATGTCAGAGAACAAGTGTACTCCACAGGGTTTTCGATGACTGATTTTTCAGAAATTCATCTCCAAGACTTTCTTCTGAGATACCACTGCGTAGGCTCACATCTTCAGCCTTTGGGTTAGCAGCAAATACACTAAATGCGTGCATTCCCTAGCAATAGTGTTAAAATGCATAGAAAGTAGTTTTGCTTCTCTGAGACTTTGACAACTAAAGAAATATAATGCGCAGCAGAGCAACAGCTACGTAACAATATTCAACAGTATTTCACCAAATGCCAAGAGAACTTGAGATTCAGAGGAAGGATTCTAACATGAACTGGATTGTTCTAGGATGGCTTCAAGGGGAATGTGATCTGAGCTTAAGCAAGGTTTGAAGTTACTCAGACATTCCAGTGAGGAGGGTGGCTCAGCTCTAGCAGAAGTAGCCAGTGAGGGCAGAAAGCTGGAAAATTGTCTGACTGTAGAGAGCTTAAAGGAGCCCTGGTGGTGCAGTAGGATAAGCATTGGACTGCTAATCACAAAGTAGGCAGTTCAAACCCACCTGCTGCTCCATGGGAGAAAGAGGAGGCTTTCTGCTGCCATAAAGATTTACAGCCTCAGAAACTCTATACAGAGTCGCTATGAGTTGGAACCAACTCCATGGCACACCACCACCATCACCAGAGGTTATATTCAAGTTTAGCCTATGGCCCCAGAGTACAGGACCGTTACTAAGGATTCTGTCATAAAATAAGGGAGCAGGATGAGTGGGAAGAATGGTAAAAATGTTAGTGAGAAAATAAAAGGCCTCTCTCTGAGTTGAGTGGTGGTGGTGGTAGTGGTGGTGGTGTGCTGTTGAGTCAATTTTGAACCTGTATAGAGTTTCCAAGCCTGTAAATCTTTATGTGAGCAGAAAGCCTCATCTTTCTCCTGCAGAACAGATGGAAGTTTCAAACTGCTGCCCTTTAGGTTAGCTGCCCAATTCGATTTATTGTGTTAAAAGAGCTTACATAAAATTTTAGTGGTATAAATTTATTATGTTATATAGCCATCACCACTCTCTAGTTCTAAAATGTTTCAGCACTCCAAACAGAAATTCTGTACCCATTAAGCACTGACCCACTCCTACACCCCGTGCCAGCCCTTTGGTTGCTGCTACCATCCAGTGGATTCTGATTCAAAGTGACCCTAGATGGGAGAGTAGAACAGCACATTAAGGTTTCCTAGGCTGTCATATTTATGGGGGAGTCCTAGTGTGGCACTGTGGGGTAATGCTCTTGACTGCAAGGTCGGTTTGAAATGCACGGTCTGTGGTTCAAGCTCACACAGGGTCTATATGAATTGTAATGACTTGCTGACACTTAACAACAACAATCTTTATGGGAGCTTAACCATTGCATCACCAATCCCTTTAAACCTCTAAATCTACTTTCTGTCTCTTTGAAATTTGTCTACTCTGGGTATTTAATATAAATGGGACCATTCATAATTTGTCCTCTGTTTCCAAGTTTCACCCATGTTGTAACATATGTTGTTGTTAGGTGCCATCAAGTTGGTACCGACTCATAGCCGCCTTATGCACAACAGAACAAAACACTGCCCAGTCCTGGGCTAACCTCACAAGTGATGCCCTACTTGAGCCCACTGATGCTGCCACTTTGCCAGTCCATTTCACTGGGGTCTTCCTCTTTTTTTATGACTCCTCACCTTATCAAACATGATATCTTTCTCCAGTGACTGGTCCCTCCTGACAATATGTCCAAATTATGAGAGATGAAGTCTGGCTATCCTGGCCTCCAAGGAGCCCTCTGGCTGTATCTCTTTTGGCAGGCAATGGTACTTTCAATATTCTCCTCCAACACCATAATTCAAATGCATCATTTCTACTATGATCTTCCTTATTCACTATCCAACCTTCGCATGCATCTGAGGTTATTGAAAATACCATGGCTTGGGTTGGGTGCCCCTTAGTCCTCAAGGTGATATCTTGTTGTAACATATATAGAACTTAATTTCTTTTTATGGCTGAATAATATTCACCATATGTGGTACAGACGTACTACACTTTGTTTATCCATTTATCTGCTGGTAGACACTTAGGTTATTTCTACCTTTTGGCTGTTGTAATTCAGCTGTGATTTTAACTCTAGGTATTGTTTTAGGTTGGATTCTTTAGAAAATCAAACCCAGTAAAACACATATACAAAGAGAAGTTTATATCAAGGAAATGACTCACACCATTGTATAGGTGGGAGAGGACCAAGTCTGGGTAAGATGAACCAAGTTCAGCAGGTCAGAAGGCAGGTAGATAGGCATGTCCAGCAGACAGGCAGGCAGGCAGACAATAGAGGAAGTCACTGGCTCAAGTCCAAAAAACCAGAGGTCAAAGAATGAGTCTGATGCAAGAACCAGACCTTAGCAGAGTCCAAAAAAAAAAAAAAAAAACACCTTTGGCTGAGTGTCTAATATATTGGAAAGCAGGTCATACCCCCGAGAAAACATCCTTTCAACCAACTGGCTGCACACAGCAGAGCCTCTCCTACAGTTAACTGCATTGCATTACAGGGATAACTACATCTTATCTGCCAAACCACTGAGAATCCTGGTCCAGTCAGGTTGCACAAAACCATCAAAGGTATATATCTAGCAGTGGAATTGCTGAGTCATATGGTAGATCTTTGTTTCTGTTGCTGCTGTTGCTAATTATAGCCATTCTTGTAAATGTGAAGTGGTCTCTCATTGTGGTTGTGATTTGTATATCGCTAAGTGACTAATTAGTAGCATTCATCTGTCATACTGTGGTGGTCTGTGTATTGCTGAGATGCTGGAACTATACTACTGGTATTTGACCTACTAGTAGGGTCACCCATGGTGGACAGATTTCAGCTGAGCTTCCAGACTAAGACAGCCTAGGAAGTAGGAGAGGAAGACCACTTCTGAATGGTTAGCCACTGAACACCTTATGAGTAGCAGCTGAACATTGTCTGAGATAGTGCCAGAAAATGAAACCTCAGGTTGGATGGCACTCAAATAGGACTGGGTAAGACCATAATGATATGAATGGAGTAAAGTTTTTGAGGTCTTCATTTACTGATAGGGAACAACTCAAAACATGAAGACATAGCTGCAAACATCCATTAATAATCAGAATGTGGAATTATGAAGTATAAATCTAGGAAAATTGAATGTTGTCAAAAATAAAATGGAGTGAATAAAGATCAATATCCTAGGCATTCGTGAACAGAAAGGGAGTGGTATTGGCCATTTTGAATCTGACAATTATAGGGTTTACTATGCTAAGAATGACAAATTGAAGAGAAATGGTATTGCATTCATCATCAAAAAAAAGCATTTCAAGATCTATCTTAAAGCGCAGTGTTGTCTGTGATAGGACAACATACATTTGTCTAAAAGAAAGACAAGTTAATACCACTATTATTCAAATTCACACATAAACCTCTAAAGCCAGTGAAGATGAAATTGGTGCTGTAGAACTAACACTGGACTTCGAACCACAAGGTCAGTAGTTCAAATCCACCAGCTGCTCCTTGGAAACCCTAAACAGGGTTGCTATGAGTTGGAACCATCTTGACTGCACTTAACAACAACCAACTTCTTCCAGCTGAAACTAATCAAACATGCAATCAAGATGCACTGATGATTACTGGCGATTGGAGTGTGAAAGTTGGAAACAAAGAGCAAGGGTCAGTTGGAAAATATGGCCTGCATGATAGAAAACATTGCTGGAGATTCCATGATAGAATTTTGCAAGACCAATGACTTATTCATTGCAAGTACCTTTTTTCAACAACTTATAAGGCAACTATATAT
>NW_006408568.1:12344234-12362198 GCF_000296735.1 Chrysochloris asiatica | reverse complement strand
ATATATATATATATATACCTCTCTAGATGGAATACATAGTAATCAAATTGACTATCACTGTGGAAAGAGATGATGGAGAAGGTCAGTATCATCAGCTAAAATAAGATTAGGAGCCAATTGTGGAAGAGATCATCAATTGCTCATATGCAAATTCAGACTGAAGCTGAAAAAAATTAAAAACAAGTTGAAAAGAGCCAAACTATGACCTGGGGACTCCTGAATGCGGGAGTCCAGATTTCGCGGGGTTGGCGAAAATGAAAGCAATCAAGGAGCCTCTGCTTAGTTGTCTGATGAGGCTCTCTTTCTCTTTCTTCTCTTCTCTTTTTCTCTGTCCCGGCTCAGCAAGTCTTTATTTGTATACTTAAAATGACACAGTACATAATGATTTGATACTTTGATTTTCCTTTGAATTATTACACAGTTTTAATCATAACATTCCTTCACCCTGTGATTATACAACCTTAACAAAATTATTTCTGTGATGTCCAAACTGACCTTTCCATTTTCTTTTTCTTTTTCAACCATTGAGCATTTTCCTTTTGACATCATCTCCTCTCCTACTTAAGTGATAAATTGTTTCTTCTTATTCTCACTAAAAGATCAAGTTAAACCTTACACAAATCATTTCCACTTATCAGACCCCTGATTACATCTTCTTAGTAATATAAGTTTCTATTAATCATCAATGCTTACACTACTTTATTGTTTCTACTAGGTGATTATCAATCTTCTATCCTACATACTACACTACTATTTTCATAGTAAAAGTATTACTAACATCTACTTAATTATTTTGTTTTTCTAAAATATTCATTAAATTGCTTAACCATAATGTTCCTATATTTCTTTCTTTTGAAGCTGTGAGGCATAAGGCCCAACCTGGCTAATTGCGGCAGGAAATGTAGATTAGTAAGTTAAAACTACTTTTCACTTATGTTCACTATTCTCTGCCTATTTACATAGGTGCCTGTATGTAATAGTGGGGGTTTGTGGATTCTGGCTGGTAATTGATTGTGGCGAGGTCGATAGGGGTTGGTCAGCTTCACTTTAGTTTGTTATCTGCTTTTGTGATCTCATAAATGCAGTTACTTTGTACTTAGGTTTTCTGTGAACGGGAGTGGCTCATACAATTCCCTTTGAATTCAACCCACCGAAGCTGAAACAATTGTTGCCAGACTGGTTTCTTCCTAAGGTCTGCAAGAGCTCATAGCAAAAGCTGTGAATATGGCAATATTATATATTTTTACAAGTGAATTCAGAGTTATCCTAGAGAGGAGATAGAGGCCAGCTTCTGAGATTCATCTGCATTGCAAGATGTTTCTCCTCCTGCCAGGACTGTGTCAAACAGCAGAAGCGAAGCCGCTCCCTGCACCTGAGCCCATGGACAAAGACATAGCCACAGAAGGCTAGAGCTAACAGTGAAGCAGCCAGCTGATGTGAAGTGAGAAGAGATGCACAAGAACACCCAAACTTGCAGATAGTACCCATTTGACCTAGCTTCAATGGCTTGATAGTTAGAACTCAACTGTTGTTGTTGTTATTAAGTTCTGTCGAGTTGATTCTGATCCATAGCGACCCTGTACAGGGTTTCTGAGGCTATAAATCTTTATGGGAACAGAAAGACTCATCTTTTTCCCACGGAACACCTGGTAGTTTCAAACTGCTGACCTTAAGGTTCACAGCCCGATTCGTAACCACTACACTACCAGAGCTCCTTAGAACTTGACTAGGGGAATATTTAAAAAAAAAAACAAAACAATTTTTGATAAAGGGAAATGAAGGCAAATTGTTACAATTTAATGAACTTGACTTATATTCATGGATGTAGTAGATCAAAATACTAACAGAGAGGGAAGAAATCTCCATATCAAGTATCAAACCTATCCCCTCTATATACAGGGTAGATAGAGATGGGTAACTTAAAATGAGGGGGCGATAAAGACATGAACTTTTTATGAAGGAGTTTAGTTTAATAGTATGTGGGGGAAGATAGAGTCCCCACTGAATAGTTTTCATCTTGTCTAGAAAAGATGAAAAGAGATAGGGGTCTGCTGAAAAGAGATGGGGATAAGATTCTCATGATACAATACGAGTAATTGTTATCATGACAAATGGTGACTGTCACAATTGTAAAGGTAGAAGTTTTGTAACAAAAATGAGGGAGTAGTTAATCTTATAGTCCAGGAGCACAGGACCCTAGGACTATCAAGGGAGAAGAGCACAAGTGGATCCTATCCAGAGAAGCAGTGACACCAGAGATAGAGGTAGAGATGGGGATATGGAGAGAGGGAGCAGCTGAGGACTCTAGACTCATGGAAAGAGAGGGACTGGGTGCTGGTGGCCAGGAGGCAGGCTTACAGAATGTGCCCTTTGGTTGTTTAAATTATTATATGTTCCTGAGTGTTTTTGTGTACATGTCCCCACCCCCACACACACCCCTAAACAAAAAGAAAAACAGAGGGAATGGAAACAAATACTGTTGAGTGATGCTACATGGAGGAGATTGTAATCATTGCAATGAAATGATGGTGTAAAGCCAATGTTCTCCCATGTAAACCATCACTCAGGTCACAATAAAAAACATTTTTTCAAAAGCCAAAATATGACCTTGGACATATCCTACCTGAATTTAGAGATCGTCTCAAGAACAGATTTGATGCATTAGACACTAATAGCCAGAGACCAGAGGAGTTATGGGATGACATCATGCTGGAAGAAAGAAAAAGTCATTTAAAAGACAGGAAAGAGAGAAAAGACAGAAATGAATGTCAGAAGAGACTCTGAAACTTGCTCTTAAATGTAGAGAGGCTTAGCAACTGGAAGAAATGAGGAAGTTAAAGAACTTAAAAGAAAACTTTAAAGGGCAGTTCAAGAAGACAAAGTCAAGAATTATAGTAAACCGTACAAAGAATTGGAGTTAGAAAATCAAAAGGGACGAACATACTCAGCATTTCTCAAGCTGAAAGAACTGAAGAAAGAAAGTCAAGTCTTAGGTTGCAATACTGAATAATCCTATGGGCAAAATATTGAATGATGCGGGAAACATCAAAAGATAGAAAGAATATAGAAAATCACTGTACCAAAAAGAACTAAATGATGTTCAATCATTTCAAGAGGTAATATATGATCAAGAACTGATAGTACTGAAGAAGTCCAAACTGTACTGAAGGCATTGCCAAGAAAAAAAAAAAAAAAAATGGATCCAGAAAATGACAAATACAAATTGAAATCTTTCAACAAATGGTTGCAATGCTAGAGACACTCACTCATCTATGCCAAGAAATTTGTAGACAGTTCCATGACCAACAGATTCTAAAATATCCATATTTGTGCTCATTCCAAAGAAAGGTGACCCAACAGAATGTGGAAATCATTCATCAATATAATTAATATTACATGCAAGTAAATTTTTTCTGAAGATAATTCAAAACCCATTGCAGCAGTACATTGACAGGGAGCTACCAGAAATTGAAGCCAGATTCTAAAGTGAACATGGGATAAAGGATATCATTACTAACATTGGATGGATCTAGACTGAAAGTAAAAAATACCAGAAATATGCTTACTTGTACTTTGTTGACTATGCCAATGCTTTCAACTGTGTGAAACATAACAAGCTGTGGTTAACATTGTAAACAGTAGATGTTCCAGAATGCTTCATAGTGCTCATGAGGAACCTCATAGACCAAGAGACAGTTGTTCTAACAGAATAAATTCTTAATATTGTTTTATATAGACCAGGCTCTGGTAGCATAGTAGTTACAAGTCAGGCTGCTAACCTCAAGTTCAGCAGTTTGAAACTACCAGCCATTTCATGGGTAAAAGATGAGGCTTTCTGCTCCCATAAAGATTTATAGCCTTGGAAACCCTGTGCAGGGTTGCTGTGAGTCAGAACCGACTCCACGGTATACCACCACAACCATTACTAAAGTGATACTCCCTGGTTTAAAAAAAAAAAATCTTACAACAGTCACAAATTTTAGAACTTAATTGTATTTTCAGAAATCTGAGAAAACAAGAATAGTGGTTGCTGTATAAAAAGCCAGGATTCTACATTCTACAAATTGAAAAAGCTATTTTTATAGATATGATGTGAGGCATGGAGAGATGAACAGATGAACAGATCATTTTATATATTTCAGTTAATTTAGACATACCAGGCTCCTGACACATGATGCTTATAAACTTGACAAGGCCACAGTTCTTAGAGCTGACAGTCATAATTCTTAGAGAGTCATGAGAAATTCCCTTACTCTCAGGTGGCTGAAAGCTAACAAAATATGTATAAACCTTAAAATCTGGACACTGGTTTTTAAATTAAACCTTGATGTAACTGTATTTTCTCTATTTGCCACCTTTTTATATACGGTCAATAAAAAGGGAAAAAAAGTGTTCTTTAATGCAGAAAGGTGGTAATTTTATTCAAGTCTAATGTCTCTATTTTTCTTTTATTACTGTGTTATTGGTGTCCTATTTTAGAAACTATTGCCAAATCCATTGTCATGAGATTTGCCACTATTTTCTCTGAAGCAATTTAGAGTGTTAGTTCTTAAGTTTAGATATTTGATCCATTTGGAGTTAATTTTTGTGTATACTAAGATAAGTCTGTCTTCTTTACTTGCGAATATTCAGGTTCTCCCAACACTATTCGTTGTATAGACTATTTCTTCCCCATTGAATTGTCATGGCAACCTTGCTGAAAATCAAGTTGATTATGCATGTAAAGGTTCATTTCTGGACTTTCAATTCTATTCCAATGGTTTTTATATCTATCCTTATGTCAGTACCACACTGTTTTGATTAAGGTAGCTTTGTAGTATCATTTGTTTTTGCTTTTGCTTTTGTTTGTTGGTTGATTTTATGCTTTGTGAAATTAAAAAGTAAGACCTCTTTTTTTTCCTTTAAATTTGATTGACTTTGTTATGGTTGAGGATATACACAGCAAAACATAAAACAATTCAACAGTTTCTTCATGTATAATGTAGTGACATTAATTACATTCTTTGAGTTATGCAACTATTCTCATCCTTTTATTCTAAGTTGTTCTTTACTCATTAATAAAAACTCACTGACCTCTAAGGTTCCCATCTAGTTTTTCATATTGCTATTGTCAGTATGATCCTATATATTCCTAAAAGAGCATAATTATTCACTTTTTACTGGATAATTGAAAGTATCATTTATGGTGTTAAGAAAACTTCAGAGGATATTTTTGTTTAATATTTAAAGATTACCTACCTCAGGGCAATAGTTTCAGGGGTTCCTCCAGACTCTATGGCTCCAGAAAGTCTAGAATTGAAGAGAATTTGAATTCTCTTCAGTTGTTCTGTGTTTCCCCGCTTTTGATCAGTATTTTTCTTTGGCATCTTTGATCAAAATGTTCAGTAATGATAGTTGCACACCATCTAGTTCTTCTGGTCTCGTAGCAAAGGAAGCAGTTGTTTCTGGAGGCAATTAGCCACATATTCCATATCTTCCACCTATTCCTTACTCTTCTCTTCTTGCTTTGTTGTCCCAGGGAAATAGAGACCAACTAATGTGACTTGGGTGGTCATTTGTAGACTTTTAAGACCCCAGACACTACATAATGAACTAGGTGGTAGAATAGAAGTACTAAACATATGATTAGGTCAGCTAACTCTATGATCCATTAAGTCATGACCCTACCTTTAAACCAAGGAAATGAATCACATTAGGTGTTGGGTTTGTCATAAGCAGTGACAACAGCTACTCTTTTTCTTTTTTTTTTTAAATTCCTTTATTGTAAATACATCAGGGAACTTCAAAACATTAATGGGAAAATGGAGTTAAAAGATAAAACATGTAAACTTTATTTCTCTACATAAGCTCCATCAAGGTCAAGCCACTTTTATAAGTGATGATATCAGCATAATTATTCACTTTTTACTGGATAATTGAATGTATCATTTATGGTGTTAAGAAGACTTCAGAGGATATTTTTGTTTAATATTTAAAGATTACCTACCTCAGTCCATCCCTAATGAACTGAGGGTCCAGAGAACTTAACCATGTCAATGCAGTCTTTTTAACTGAAGAAAAAAATGAATGCCCTTTCATTAATTTTTTTTTTTTTTTTTTTTTAAGATTAGGGAACAAATTAGAGTTCCTGGGAGCAAAATCAGGGCTATAAGGTGAATGCCTAATGATTTCTCATAAAAACTAACAAAAATTGTCCTTGTTTGAGGAAAGGAATGAGCAGGATCATTGTCATGGTGGGAAGGACTTTCAGGTGAAGCTCTCCCAGACATTTTCTGTTAAAGATTTGGATCATTTTCTCAAAACACTCTCATTATTGGCCCTCCAGAAAATCAGAAAGCAAAATGCCTCAAGAATTACAAAAACTGTTGCCATGACCTTTGCTCTTGACCAGTCTGCTTTGTCTTTGACTGAATCTCCTCTTGGTAACAATTACTTTGATTTTGCTTTGTCTTGAAGATCATACTGGTAAAACCATCTCTTACCTCCTATGACAATTCTTTAAAGAAGTGTTTCAGGATCATGATCCTACTTGTTTAGAATTTCCCTTGAAAGCTCTGCTCTTGTCTGCAGCTGATATGGACACAATAGTTTTGGTACCACTGTGCAAGAAAGTTTGTTCAATTTTTCTTTTTCAGTGTGAATAGCATAAGCTGAAGCAATCGAGAAGTCTATGGTGTTGACCATTGTTTCTGGTGTTAATTGTTGGTACTCTTCAATTAGGGCATGACAAGATTAATTGTTTTCTCACAAATTGATGTGGATGGTCTGCTGCTGTGCTTCATCTTCAACATTGTCGTGTTCTTTCTTGAAATGAGTTATCCATTTGTAAACTGATTTTTTGGGGGCATTGTCTCCATAAACTTTTCATAAACCATCAATGATTTCATCATTTTTCTTTCTAAACTTTAATATAAACTTGATGTAGTTCTTGCTTCAATTTTATCAGAATTAATGTTGCTTTGATAGGGGCTCTTTTTAAGCAGATGCCTTAAACTATCAACCAGTTCTTTCTGATACAGTGACTTTGTATTGCTTCCATCTTTTTTTGAAGCTTCCTGCATCATTCAAAACAGATCCTGTTTAGACATGTTATAACAAGTAAGTACAAGTTTATTTTGGTACAAAAAATCTGAAATCTATGCATAGTGTTTTCATAATCATCATTTTCAATGAACTCTTTGAAAGCCCCTCATATCTATCAATTTGGATGTCTTTTATTTCTTTTTCTTGACTCCTTACTGTGGTCAGAACTTCCAGTATTATGGTGAATAGAAGTGAGCAAAGCAGGTATCCTTATTTTGTTTCTGATATTAAGGGAAATGCTTTCAGTTTTATATCGTTATGATGTTATCTGTGGTCTTTATCATGTTTAGGATATTCTTTTCTATTTCTAGTCTATTGAACGCTTGAATGGCGAGAGTTGGATTTTTCAAACACTTTTCTGCGTCAATTGAACTAGTCATTTGTTTTCCCCCCTTTATTCTAATAACATAGTATATGAGGGGGTTTCAAAAAGTTTGTGGAAAAATGGAATTCAAAAATAAATGAAAATTTCCCATTAACTTTTGAGGTCCCCTCATAGTGATTGATTTTCATATATTGAACCACTCTTATATTCCTGGGATAAATCCCACTTGGTCATACTTGTACATATTTTTGTAGATGTACTGAAATGCTACTTAATTTTCTTGGTTTGCATCTATATTCATGAGATAAACCAGGCTGTAGTTTTCTTTTCTTGTAATGTTTTTGTCTGATTACAGTATCAGGGTAATACTGACCTTACAGATAAGTTAGGGATTGTTCCTTCCTCTTCAAAATTTTGGAAGCCTTTATGAAAGAGTACTGTTAATTCTTCCTTAAATGCTTGAATTTAGTGTTAAGATTTTGTTGTTGTTGGGAAGTTTTTGATAAATGTTTTAATTTTGCTGCTTATTATAGATCTCTTCAGTTCTTCTATTTCTTCTTGTGGCATCATCTAGATTTTCTGATTTGTCGTTATAATCCTTTTATTTTTAAAATGTTGGTTATAATGTTTCTTCTTTCACTTGTGATTTTAGTAATTTGAATCTTCTCTTTTTTCATAATCAATCTGGCTAAAGACTTGACAATTTTGTTGATCTTTTCCAAAGAACCAACTTTTGATTTTATTGATTTTCTCTATTGTTTTTCTGTTCTATATTTTGTTTATCTCTGCTCTAATCTTTATTTTTCCTTCCATCCATCAGTTTTGGGTTTAGGATTAGTTTGCATTACTTTTTCCTATTCCTTGAGGGATATGGTTAGCTACTTGGTTTGAGATACTTCTTCAATATGATGTTGGCATTTATAGCTATTAATTTTCCTCTGAGTACTGATTTCCCATAAGTTTTTGTATTTTGTGCTTTTTTCAATGATCTCAAGGTCCTTTCTACTTTCACTTATGATTTATCTTTGACCCATTGGTTGCTTCAGAGTGTGTTGTTCCAAATATTTGTGAGATTTTCAGTTTTCCTTCTTTTATTGATTTCTGGTTTCATTCCACTGTGTTTGAAAATGATACTTTGAATGATTTTAATTTTTTTTTAATTTAGGAAGATTACTTTCATATCTTAATACATGATCTGTCCTTGAGAATGTTCCATGTGCACTTGAGAAAAATATGCATTGTTGTATAGTGTGTTCTGTATATGACTTCTACATCTAATTGTTTGACAATGTAATTGAAGTGTATTGAATTCTCAAACTATTATTGTAAAACTGCTTCCTCTATCAATTGTTGGGTTTTGCTTTATATACTTTGTTAGGTATGTATATGTTTATAATTGTTATGTCTTCTAGATGTATTTAATCTCTTTTTAATATATGATGTCTATTTATCTCTTATAAGCTATATTGACTTAGAATCTATTTTATCTAATAATATACAGTCATTCCAGCTCTACTTGGGTTACTAGTTTCACAAAATATCTTTTTTCCACTCTTTTAATTATTAATGTCTTTGTATCTAAACTGAATCTCTTATAGGTAACACATAGATGAATAAAGTTTTAACCTATTTTACCAATCTCTGCCTTTTAATATCAATGTGTAATCCATTTGTACTTAAAAGAAATTACTAAAAAAAAACCCACTTATTTCCACCTTTTTTGATATATATTTTCTGTAGTGTTATATGGTTTGTAAAACTTTTTGTTACTCAATTCCTTCATTATTGGCCTTAAAATTTTCAGTTGATTTTTTTATAGTGATTTGCTTCTTTTATTTTCTGAATATTTTAAAATTCTTTTCTTATCAGTTACATGGGAAATAAAATTAACATCTTATTCTTATAACAGTTTAAATAATACCAACTTAATTTCAGTAGCATAGAAACATTCTGCCCTTATACATTTATGTCCCTCCTTCATTATATTTTAATATCATAGATCATATCTATATATATTACGTGTTATTAACACTGATTTTTAATTATCGTTTTATTAATTTGTCATTTAAACAATATAGAAAAAAGAGGACTTAAAAATTCCAAAGCACAACAGTACTGTTTTTAATATTTATCTAAGGAGTTACCTTTACTAGTGTTGTTTATTTCCTCATATGCCTTTGAAATATTTTCTAGTTTCTTTGTATTTCAGCTTTAGCATTTCTTGTAGAAATGGTCTGATAATAATGAAATCCCTTAGCTTTTCTATGCCTGGAAATGGCTTAATCTTCATTTTTGAGGGATGTTGTTGTTAAGTTCTGTCGAGTTGATTCCAACCCCCAGCAGCCCTGTATAGGGTTTCTAAGGAGCAGGTGGTGAGCTTGAACCTCTCACCTTGTGGTTCAAACAACTTTGCAGTCTAGCACATGAACCTACAATGTCACAACAGGACTCCTTTGAGTGATAGTTTATCCAATAAAGACGTCATGATAGGTAGTTTTTTTATCTTCAATATTTTAAATATGTCTTCTTGGCATCATAGTTTCCCATGAGAATCAGCTATTAATCCTGTTGATGAAATTTTTGTACGTAATGAATTGCTTCTCTCTTGATGCTTTCTAAATTGTCTTTTGCTTTTGACAATTTGACTATAATATTTCTCAGTGTGGATCACTCTAAGTTGACCTTACTTGGAGTACATTAAGCTTCTTCGATATGTAGATTGATGTATTTATCAAATTTGGGATAGCTGTCATCATTATATTTTCAAATCCGTTTTCCCCAAGCCTCCTTTTTTATATTTCATAGGTTCCTAAGAGCAAGGCTAAAGAGGCTACCAAAGTGGCTATTGATGTAGGGTACCGTCACATCGACTCAGCTTATTTCTATCAAAATGAAAAGGAGGTTGGAGAAGCCATTCGAGAGAAGATTGCTGACGGTACTGTGAAGAGAGAAGACATATTCTACACCACCAAGGTGCTGTGTGTGGGGGTGATAATAGGTCTTTGTTTGTTTGTTTTAATGCTCTTAGTTTAAATAATTTATTTACTTTCTGATATTGTAGAGGCCTTATAGAAACATAGACAGCAGAGAAGGCTGGATGAAATAGTTCCTCAACTTCTCTGAACATCAAAATGCATTCCTATGGAATACGTGATGATGACATTTGTTATCTTCTTTGACTGTTGTCAGGACTAATGGAATCACTGTGGGTTCATGCTTTTTCCTCCTCACTAGTTCACGTAGGGCACATCCAAGTGAGGTTAGGGTATGATTTGGAAAAGGGAGAGGAAATCTAACTAGCAAATACTTTCTTCAAGTCAGCCACTAAGAAAACTGGAATTTGTAAAAATTTCTTAGGTGGAAAGTAGTGGTTCAGATAAATCTTGGTATCCCTTAAGGATCTGATTTATATAGTGTCACCACACTGTCTTGGTGGCCCTGCCCCATGCAGCAGCAGTCTGCACTCCACTGACTCCATTGTCACCACAGAACCTGGGGTTATTTTGGTGTCACCCTCTCTGGCAGTATCAGGAGACTAAATCCACAACTTGTTATTATAATGTGAACTTTTCAGCAAAATGGATTTTAGGCATTCATTATATAGGAAAGTGGGTTCCATTTCCCTTCCCTGCATTTCTTTGCTCTCCATTCAAAGAATAACTTTTCTAATCCTTTAAACATCTAGGTTGCTTTTCCCAGTCTACCTACATTTCAGTTAAAAGTTTTCTTACATTTTAGTGACTCAAATAAACTTCAATTTCCCATTAAGAGCCTGATTTATAATAAGTAAAATTTCTCCTTACTTCCTATTATTTTCAGACTGCCTGTGTAGTTTATTAGTCATTTTTCAGTCTTTTCTTGGTTAAAGTTTTGGACTGCAAAGTCCACTTGAGCCAGGAAGCCTGAGGTTCAAGTTCACCAGTTGCTCCTTAGAAACCCTATACAAGGTTGTTAAGGGTTGGAGTATGACTTAACAGCACTTAATAACAATATTGGTCCCAAAATATGTTAAAATCTCAAACATGTTTTATTCCTTTTGATCACTGCAGCTTTGGACTACTTTTCTTCGACCAGAAATGGTTAGACCAGCCTTGGAAAGATCACTGAAGAATCTTCAACTGGACTATGTAGATCTCTTCCTTATTCATTTTCCAGTTGGTATGAAGGTAAGCTTTCTGTTTTCCTCATTATGACCAGGATTGTTTCAGTACTGCTATTAGCACCCCTGGAGTCCTGATGTGGTGCTGTGGGTTAATGTACCAGATTGCAAAGCCATTTGAACTGTAGGGTTGGCGGTTCAAGTTCACCAGCCGCTCCTTGAAGACCCTATACAGGGTCAGAACTAACTCAATGGCGCTTAACAACAGCTAGCACCCCTGTTATTCATTCTGGTTAGGTATACTAAGGGAAATGAATTCTCTACACAGTCCCTTACTGATTCCGATGTTTTTTCCCAAAAAATCTTTCTTAGAACACACATATGCATGAACACACACACATGCAGACACACACACACAGACCAATTAATAGTCACTACCACCTGAAAGTTGTGTGACTGAGCTCCTTAAGAAAGATGATTCTTAAATAAAACTCTCCATCCTCTCTTTTTCTATATATATTCCAGGCTGGGGAGGATCTTCTACCAAAGGATGCCAATGGGAAAATTATTTTAGAAATAGTGGACATCTGTGACACTTGGAATGTAAGTACCATTACAGACACCCAAGAGGTGCTGTATGACAAGGTAGAGATCACTGGATGGAGAATCAGAAGAAATTAACTCTGGCTCCATCGATCAACCTCAGTGACTCCATCTGTAAAGTGTGGGAACTGAACTGGATGACCTCTAAGGTCTATTTTTAATCCAACCCTCTGTGGTTTAAGTAGAGATTTCTTGGTCCCATAGATCAGGTTAAAGATGCGAGCTCTAGGAAGGGTTCAGCAGAAGCAAACTTAACAGGAGTTAGATTTCTTCCAGGGGAGATCAATATACTTGTCAAGGGAGTGGAGCACTGATGTCTGATGGCAGAAGGTGAACTGTAGCAAAAGAGTGAAATCTATCCCAGCCCATATATATATATATGTTCTTTATAGGAAAGAGGCAGCAGCAAAACCTTCTATTAGTGAAAAACCTATGTGTTTTGGCTTTTAACTATGTTATCATTTGTTAAAATACTATTATATGCATTAAAGTGAAATAGGTACCATTGGGTAGGGGCATAAAAGAAGGGAACTTGAGATTTTAAAGCACCTTAATGTACATTTCTCGTCATGAATGTGACTGTAATAGCCTCAAGGAGAAAAAGTATATGCACAGCAATAAGATTAATTAGAAAATAAATTATTTAACTGGCAAAATTGTTTGATCCAGAAAACTTGCTATATATGTTTAAACCACGCTTTTCAGGTTTTAAAAAGTTCAATGTCTTATGAAAAAGCCACATTTTGTTAGACTTTATCGAACATTTCCTTCCTCCTCAGGCTTTAGAGAAGTGTAAAGATGCAGGTTTAACCAAATCCATTGGTGTATCCAATTTTAATCATAAACAACTGGAGATGATCCTGAACAAGCCAGGACTCAAATACAAGCCTGTCTGCAACCAGGTGAGCCCTTACACCTACTGAAATATTCTCTACTTCCTGTTCTTCATATCCTTCTTCCTTAATTAATTTCTGACTTGATATCAACTGTGTAGACAATAGTATCTTTTACTGCAATGGAAAATACCAAAGAATGGATTGATATTATATCAATGATTGAAGTTCTGCTGAGACATCCTAATGGAGACGCTGAGTTGACAGATGGCAAAATGGGTCTGAGGTTTGGAAAAGTGGTCTGAACTCAAGGTACAGGTTTTGATGCCATTGCTTTATGGATAGTGATTAAACTCATAGACATAGATCAGCTTTCCTAGGGAGAGTTCAATGAATGAAAAAGAAGAGGACAAGGAAGCCAATGATAAGGAACCAGGCAGAAGAGGCATTGGTAAAACCAAAAAGATGGAGAAAATAAGGATAGTGTGTGTTGGGAAATCCTAAAATAGAATGATTCAAAGATGTAAAGGTTTAATTTAGGTACAGGATTTATCCTGCTGAGGGCCAATCAGAAAAACTGAATAGAATTGTTGGTTGGACTTAGTGATATGGAGGTTATTGAAGACTTAATAGGATTGATGATAGAGTTCAGAGGAAGAGTGGAAAGTGAGGAAGTAAATAAATCACAATTGAAAGAGACCATATTTAAGAATAACACCCAGTACTGGCAATTTTCAAACATAATTTATAGCCAAGTAAAGGTATGCAGCCCTTTTTAAAAGTGATTTGATAATTAATTATATAAGAAGTTACTCAATATTTGTACTATTTTTCTTAGTTATTTCACTTCTCAGAATCTACTCTTAGAAAATAATTTAAAATCTGTTTGAAATTATACATATATACATATATATGAATATTTTAAACACCATTTAAAAAAATACCACATAATTCAAAATTTAAATATTGAACAAGAGTGAAATGATTAGCTTTTTGATGTCTTATCACCTAATTAAGATCCTTACTGAGATATTGTAAAGATTAATAGTAAAAATGTAAAGTCTTTGTTAAGTTGTTATTGTTGTTATGGGCCACTGAGTGAGTTCCGACTCAAAGTGACCTTAGGCACTGCAGAATGAAACATTGCCCAGTCCTGTGTCATTCTTACAATTATTAGGTATGAGTCCATTGTTAATGCTACTGTATTAATCCATTTGTTGGGAGTCTTCCTCTTTCTTGCTAACTCTTCACTTTACCAAGCATGAAGTCCTTCTCTAAGAACTGGTCCCTCCTGACAACATGTCCAAAGTACAAGAAACAAAATTTTGCCATTATCACTTCTAAGGAGCACTCCAACTGCACTTCTTCCAAGACAGTTTTGTTTGCTCTTCTGGCAATATATAGTGTTTTCTATACTCTTCACCAACACCATAATTCAAATACATTGCTTCTACTGTATTTCTTACTTATTGTCCAACTTTCACATGTATATGAGGCCACTGAAAATGCCAAGGCATGGGTCAAGTATGCCTTAGTCCTCAAAGAGACATTTTTGCTCTTTAAGACTTTAAAGAGGTCTTTTGCAGCAGCTTTGTCGATACAATACGTCATTTGACTTCTTGACTGCTGTTTCAATGACTATTGATTGTGGATCCTAGCAAAATGAAGTCAATGACAACTTCAGTCTTTTCTCCATCTATCATAATGTTATTTGTTGGCCCAGTTGTAAGGATTTTCATTTTCTTTACATTGAGATGGAATCCATATTGAAGGCTTTGATCTTCATGAGTATTTAAAGTCCTTTTCATTTTCAGCAAGCAAGATTGTGTCATCTGCATATTACAGGTACTAAAGAGTCTTCCTCCAATCCTAATGCCACATTTTTCCTCATTTAATCCAGTTTCTCAGATTATTTCCTCAGTATACAACATGAGTATGGTGCAAAGAAGCAAGCTTGGCACACACCTTTCCTGATTTTAAAACACTCAGTACCTCTTGTTCTATTCTAACAACTGCCTCTTGTTTTATATATAGCTTCTTGTTGAGCAAAATAAAATCTTCTGAAACATCCATTCTTTGCAATATTATCCATAGTTTGTTACTATCCACATAGTCAATAAAGCACAAGTAAACATCCTTTTGGTGTTCTCTGCATTTAGCCTAGAGTCATCTGATGTCAGCAACGATATCCCTTTATCTGTGTCCTCTTCTGAATCTGACTTGAATTTCTGTCAGCTCCCTGTCAATAGATTGCTGCAACCATTCTTGAATTACCTTCAGCAAAATTTTACTTGCATGTAATATTAATGACCATATGCAGTTGTTTAAAGATTTTTACGTTCTGTTGGGTCCTCTTTCTTTGGAATGGACATAAATATGGATCTTTTCCAATTGGTTGGCCAGGTAACTGTATTCAAAATTTCTCGGCATAGATTAGTGAGCACCTCTATCACTGCATCACTTTGTTGAAACATTTTAATTTGTATTCCATCAATTCCTGGGGCCTTGTTTTTCACTAATCACTGTAGTGTCGTTTGGACTTCTCCCTTCAATACCTTTTGTTTAACTTTTTGTTTTTGTTTTTGTTTTTTTTATTCGGCATTGTACATTTAATGTTTTATAGGTACCAGGTGATCCTCAAAGTACAAGGAGAATGGTTTGTTGTTGTTGTTAAGTGCCGTCGAGTCGGTTCCGACCCATAGCGACCCTGTACAGGGTTTCCGAGGGTGTAAATAGGAGAATGGTAGCGATAGACAAAAAGAATTTGAGTACAAGTCTAAGTATGATAGAATATCTAAAGAGGGAGCTGTCCAGATATTAACCACTCACTTAACAAATGTCGCTACACTAAAATTGTAGTTCTTTTTTGTAAAACACTACATTTAGGGGCTTTCTGGGTAAAGATTGATGTGCACAATCACTTTGGCCGGCTTGACACAGGGGCCAAATTTCATGTGAATCGCTTCTCAGCAGTCGCAGCCTGATTTCAGCTAGGAAAAAGGAAATATGACTTTAATTCTTCAGAAGTAATTCAGGAACTTGACTTTTGTGGAAAAAAGAAGTCTGGCCCAGGTGAATGTGGGGAATCTAGAACATACCAAGAGATCCAAAATGAAGAGAAAAAAGAAGAAAGACTTACTGAAAGGAAGAGGGAATGGAACAAGAAAAAGAGAAAGATGATGACTTCAGAAATTACTTTGTCAGAAGAAGAAACTACAATACAGTGGATGTCATATATGGAAGCAAAGATTGAAGATAAAAAAGTAAAAGAAGAAAATAACTTCAGGAAAGTTGGAACATCTCAGAAAGGAAAAGATCAACTTCTTCCGGAATAAACACAAAATTCATGTCCAAGGAACTGATCTTCCTGACCCAATTGCTACATTTCAGCAACTTGACCAGGAATATAAAATCAATTCTCGACTGTTTCAGAATATCCTACATGCAGGCTTTCAGGTGCCTACAGCAATCCCAATGTAGGCCATTCCAGTTATGCTACATGGTCAAGAACTTCTGGCTTCTGCTCCTACTGGATCTGGAAAGACTCTGGCTTTTAGCATTCCCATTTTAATGCAGCGGAAACAACCCACAGATAAAGGCTTCAGGGCTCTGATTATATCACCAACAAGAGAACTTGCAAATCAGATTCACCGAGAGTTATTAAAAATCTCTGAAGGAACAGGATTCGGGATACACATGATTCACAAAGCAGCAGTGGCAGCCACAAAATTTGGACCTAAATCATCTAAGAAGTTTGATATTCTTGTGACCACTCCAAATCGATTGATCCTCCAGTAATAGACCTAAGAAGTGTTGAGTGGCTCATAGTGAATGAATCAGACAAATTGTTTGAAGATGGAAAGACTGGTTCAGAGACCAGCTGGCTTCCATTTTCCTGGCATGCACATCCCACAAGATCAGGAGAGCTATGTGCAGTGCCACTTTTGCATATGATGTTGAGCAGTGGTACAAACTCAACCTGGACAGTGTCATTACTGTATCCATTGTTGTTGTTGTTGTTGTTAAGTGCCGTTGAGTCATTTCCAACCCATAGCGACCCTGTACAGGGTTTCCGAGGCTGTAAATCTTTATGGGAGGAGAACGCCTCATCTTTCTCCCGCAGAGTTTTGAACTGCTGGCCTTAAGGTTCGCAGCCCGATTCATAACCACTACGCTACCAGAGCTCCTTACTGTATCCATTAGAGCACGGAATTCTGCGGTAGAGACTGTAGAACAAGAATTTCTCTTTGTGGGATCTGAAACTGGGAAACTCGTTAAAAAGGGTTTCAATCCACCTATTCTTGTTTTTGTTCAGTTCATTGAAAGAGCTAAATAACTTTTTTCATGAGCTCATATATGAAGGTATTAGTGTGGATGTCATTCATTCAGAGAGAACACAGCAACAGAGAGATAACACTGCCCACAGCTTCAGAGCAGGAAAAATCTGGGTTCTTATTTGTACAGCCTTGCTGACAAGAGGGATTAATTTTAAAGGTGTAAACTTGGTGATCAACTATGACTTTCCAAGCAGCTCAGTGGAATACATCCACAGGATAAGTTGAAATGTAAGAGCAGGGCATAAAGGAAAAGCTGTTACATTTTTAAGAACCATTATTAAGAAGTGTTGTGAATGTTGCACAGCAAGCTGGATATCCTGTACCAGAATACAGTAAAAATTTCAAAAGACTACTAAGCAAAGCAAAGAAAAAAATGTTATGAAGCCATTGAAAAGAGAGAGCATTAGTACAACTCCAAAATGTTTCTCAGAAAAAGTGAAGGATAAACGGAAAAAGGTCACTGGTCAGAAGAAGAAGAAAGTAGCTCTTGAAGACAGTATTTAAAAAGACACCTTTTAAAAGACTATCCCAGATTCAGTATGGATTCCAGCCTGAATAATTCGACCCTATAGCAAGAGGACAGCCACTTCTCCATCTTTGGAGCGAGCTTGCCTGAGGGAGCCAGCATTCACCGAAGACCCACCTGAAAGAGGGATGTCATCTGCATCTCCATTGAGGCCCCCC
>NW_006408568.1:12329803-12335909 GCF_000296735.1 Chrysochloris asiatica | reverse complement strand
TTAAAAAAAAAAATCTGTAGCCTAATATGAGGTCTCTTTCCTTCCCTACAGCCCTCTCCTTCTCTTTCCTGTTTTAAAAAACACAGGAACAAAAATCAAACAAGAAAAGTTCAAGGCATGCTCTTGGGCTGAGTATCTGTCGGCCGTTTGGTTTTAAGTGGATACTGTCTCTTTAAATTTCGAGATCTATGCACATGCGTAGTAGAACCCTCCGAGGGTGGGGCTGGAGTATCCACTAGCTCAGGCACCCCTATAGTTAACAGAATGGAGGTATGCACACAGCAAGGGACCAACGAAAAGATACCAAAAAAAGAAAAAAAAGAATGTCCACACCTCTATCTCTGTGGCTCTGTCAGGCGTCCATGGCTGCTCTGATCCTTTCCCCACTTGGCCCCACACAAAATGGCAGCTCCTGGAGCAGCTGCGCGTCATGAACCAGGAAGCAATGGATTTCTTGCTTCTGCCACAAACTCCCCAGCTGTAAGTCTTCCAACCTTCTAAATATTCCTTTATATGTGGTTCAGAGTACTGGGACCATTCCCTGAGACTTCTTGGTCCTGTATTCTGTGTTGTTCCTGGCAGAGCTCATCACTACACTTCCACCTGATCCGCCATCTTTTTCCGCCCAGTATAAGTTTTGATGTCACAGAATACTTCAAGTCATAAAAATCACTTTTATCAAACATTTGAAATCAACTACAAGTACATTGCTGTTGTTGTTAAGTGCCATTGAGTTGATTCTGACCTATAGCGACCCTGTACAGGGTTTCCATGGAGCAGCTGATGAGCTTGAAGCACCGACCTTGCAGTTCAAATGACTTTGCATTCTGACCCATTAGCCCACAGCGCCACACCAGGATTCCACAAATACATAGGAGTGGTGAAAAATTATTTATGATTCTATCAATGTGTCATGTCAATTTGCAATTTGTAGGTGATTTTTAAATGGTTACACCATGGAAATAAGTCATTGACTGTTATTTTTCTGTGGTTTAAATCCAAAGATATACTTCTTACAGAAGACCAAAAGCTCATTTAACAACACCCTAATGTGGTGGACTCTTGAGGATTTTTCTCTTCTGGTACAAAGGAATGTGTAATGTATGCTGTGAAGAGGCATCTGGAACAAAACCTCAAAGTACTGAATGTCCTTCTCCCTCTTTTATGGATGGACAAGAAGCAGCATAGGCAGTCTACCAAGAATCAACTCATTGTTCTCTGTTTTAGTATTTTTTCATTTATGATGACCTTTTGTGGCATAAGCCACAACAAAGAAATAACTCGTCTGGCTGGTTGGTCAAGTTCTGTAGGATTTTAAAGTCTTTCGTCTATTAAATAATGTTATACCTCATTGGCAAGGTACTTCATACTTCACCTGGCATAATGTTGTAACTACAAGATTATGGTCAGCCTCTCATTTTCCATGATTTAGTAAAGCTCACTCTTGTCTCTTTCCATGCATGATAATTTTGGTAGGAAACTGATAAACATTTTATAATGATAGGCAACAATGTTCCTGTTACTTGATCCACCTCTGACTTCATTCCCTGCTTATCTTTCCTGAGGCTTTATACTCCTTCACCCATTTAGTAAACAGAATCTCTTTTAAGGATAAAGGAATGTGGAATACGATTATACAGTGATAGAAAATATTAGATCTTTCTCCATTGCTAGTTTTACATAATGGAATCAAAACGTTGACTTTATACATGTAAAGTACTTAAACTGGTATTTGACATATAAATGTTTAGTTATTATCGATACTATTCAAATACTATATGCTTTTCTTTAAAAATAAAACAACACTATATTTAGATTCACTGCTCATGGAAGATATTTAAACTGTAGACAATATGTAACTATAGGTAAAAAAAATTTTTTTAATCCCTACCACAGTCATATTCCACTTTTCTCCAGCAATTAAATAAACACAAATACCTACTTGACTTTTATGCCAAGGCATTTCTCTATTTCTTTAGTCCAGTTCCACAATAGATTATAGTATTATAAGGGTGAAAAAATACATGGCAGTGGCAAACACCACATAAGGGTGGTCCACTGTGTTAGGGTTATCAATGACATTAAGTTTGAGTAATGAGATGCCTCCTTACAGGATGAAAAGCAGAATGTGCTTTATGAGAAAATAGGCTAAGTAATTTGCATCTGACCCACTGCAAGTGACTGCCAGGGAACAGGTGGATGAATCTGAACTTAAAGCAAACTTTGAGTGCATACTGAACCAGCAGTAACAAATGGTTCTCAAACCTGCACTCAGGAGACAGATGCAAACAGTTGTTAGTTCCACGTAGCAAAATAGTGGCAAATTCTCTCTTTTTTCACATTTTAACATGCATTTTTTCAAACTGTCTACAGTAAACAGAGAATAAGACAGAAAGCAAACATTTTGATGGGCTTGTTTTTAGATTGCACACAGGTAGTACTGAATGACTGGGAAAACTATAAGGATCTCAAGGATTACCTAATCACACAGATCTGTGACCTGCTTGACTCTCTTTCAAAGTCCTTTTATCATTACTTGGCTGCTGTCACCTAGTTTTTCTAGAAAATAATGTAAAAAAAAAAAAAAAAAAAGAATCCCACAGACTAGGGATTTTTACTTCATGCACAATTCTTCAGTGATACTTGGATTCATTCAAGTTTAAACAACTTTGTACAGAAAATTGACTCAAAAAAATCTCATGATTCCTCAGGAGTTACAAATGTGTCACAGTGTAAAACAAATCTTCAATTTACTTCTGTGTCAATCTTATCACAGCCAGAGGAGTACCAGACAAAACCATCTCTAAGACAAAATACTGTAAAACACATTTTGTTATAAGAGAATACAGCTCTTCCCAGAATGGTGGAAGAGTTAATTTAATTTTTCCAAATTCTCATCAGCAAATGAGAGTCTCATATAGTTATGGTTGATTCTACAAACCATAGTATGAGAAGGACCAACATTGACAATAATCAAACATGACACTTTCTTTCAACCCAAGGGCATTTGCATTTTAAAAAAACCAACTGCGTGCTATCCAAAGGTGGTGTCCTCTTTAATCCTGTTTGCCTTCACACCAGTGGAGTGAACCTTCGTTCCATGCTACAGAGTCAACACCATGTGGTCGGCAACCACTGCCACAGTGGCAACATAGAAATAGTTGTCCCAACTGGACATGCCCAAAGGTGCCTTTATGTATGTACAACTTACTCATGAAATATAACCCAAATGCAACCGTGATCATCAAGGCTGTGAAGAATAGCAATGTCTTCAGGGTCGAGGCTACAACACTTTGTCCAGGCACTCCCCTGCAGCAGAGGGAGGGCAGGGGTGGGCGCTTAGTGCGCTGGATGGCAACCTCAATACCTGTTGTTTTTGATCATATACTACCTCTTGAAATGGTTGAATATCAACCAATTCTTTTTAGTACAGTGACTGTATATTCCTTCCATCTTCTTTTGATGATTCCTGCATCATTTAGTATTTTTCCCATAGAATTTTCAGTGTTGCAAGTCAAGGCTTGAATTTTTTTTCTACAGTTCTTTCAGTTCGAGGAATGCTGAGCATGTTCTTCCCTTTTGGTTTTCTAACTCCAGGTCTTTGCACATTTCATTATAATATTTGACTTTGTCTTCTCAAGCTGTCCTGTGAAATTTTCTGTTTCGCTCTTTTATTTCCTCTTTTCTTCCAGTCACTTTAGCATCTTTATGTTCAAGATAAGTTTCAGAGTCTCTTTGGTCTTTTCCTTCTTTCCTGTCTTTTTAATGGTCTTTTGCTTTCCACAACTCTTCTGGTCTTCAGTCATTTGTGTCTAATGCATCAAACCTGTTTCAGAGATGGTCTCTAAATTCAGGTGGGATATACTTAAGGTCATATTTTGACTCTTGTGGATTTGTTTAAATTTTTTTCAGCTTCAGTCTGAACTTGCATATGAGCAATTGATGGTCCGTTCCACAGTCTGTCCCTGGCCTTGTTTTGTTGTTGTTTTTAGGTGGTGTTGAGTCGTTTCTGACCAATAGCATCTTAATGTACAACAGAATAAAACACTGCCCAGTCCTCCACCATCCTCACAATTGCTGCTATGTTTGAGCCCACTGCTGCTGCCATATCATTGAGGGTCTCCCTCTTTTTTTTCTGACCCTTCACTAAACCAAGCATGATGTCCTTCTCCAGGGACTGCCCCTCCTGATAATATGTCCCAAGTATGAGAGACTTCTAAGATGCATTCTGGTTTTACTTCCTCTAACATAGATGTTAGCTTTTCTGGCATCTCATGGTACCTATTAAATTCTTCTCCAACACCCTAACTCAAACGCATCAATTCTTCCACAGTCTTTCTTATTCAACGTCAAATTTTCACATGCAGAAAAGGCTGTTGAAAATACACAGGCACATTTTAGTTCTCAAATTGACATCTTTGCTCTTGAACACTTTAATGAGGTCTTGTGTAGCAGATTTGCCTAATGCAATACATGGTTTGAATTTTTGACTGCTGCGTCCGTGAGTGTTAATGGTGAATGGATCTAAGCAAAATGAAGTCTTTGACAATTTCAATCTTCTCTTCATATATCATGTTATTTATTTGTCCAGTGTGAGGATTTTTGTTTTCTTTACATGGAGGTGCAACCCATACTGAAGGCTGTGTTCTTTGATCTTCATCAGTAAGAATTTTAAGTCCTCTTTGTTTTCAGCAAGCAAGGGTGTGTCATCTGCACATCGCAGGTTGTTACTATTCTTTCTGATGCTCAAACTGCCACCATTTTGGCCAACAGGAGTCTTCTTAAAATTGATCCTTTGACACGTCCTCATTTTCTTTAGTTCTAGAGCACAAGATATTCTCAAGTCACCTTATAGCTCCCCTTGTCTAAGTCATTTCTCTAAGACTTGGTTTCTGTTAGTGTGAAATTGTATTTAGAGACCACAATGTTTGTCTGAGAGCCTTTAATCATTTTTAAACACTACAGGTGACCCTTGAAACAATGCAAGTTTTAATTACTTGGGAGCATTTATACCTAGATTATTTTTTCCTGTCGCTATTTCTGTGAGCTCAAGTGTTGCTCTTCGGTTAAGAGCTAGTCCCTCACCCATGCGACTCCCTAACTGGAGAGAGATATCACACAGAGATGATTATCATCCACAGGGGTTTAAGTAAATGCTCACAACACTTGAGTTCACCTTTAAAACAACAGGGGAAAAAATGGGGTACAAATGTGTCTCGTAGTTCAAATCCATGTCGTTTAAAGGTCAGCTGTATTTTAAAAAGATTGACCGATTTGACAGCTGCTGGTCTTTGATGGTTTCTAAGGAGAAAATTTTACAAAAGTGAAAACTATAGTACATATATTAATGTTGTAATACAAGTTCTTTAAAACACTTTTTAAATTCATGTAGGATATTTGTCCATGTATTCTGATGCTTTTTGGTTTGGGCACCTTACAGGTGGAATGTCACCCTTACTTAAATCAGAGCAAACTGATGGAGTTCTGCAAGTCCAAGGACATTGTCATCGTTGCCTACAGTGCCCTGGTATCCCATAGGGATGTGAACTGGTAATGAGAATATTAACATATTAACCTGTGTCAGTAGTTCCATTTGTGATGAAATACAGTTTGTGAAGTTTCAGTTTTTGATTGCAATGTACAAACCAAATAGAGACAAAGTAAACACAATAGTTTAATGAAATATCATGTAAATGTCACTGAGCTTCATCAGTCAGCCACATCCTCTCATTCTTATTTCATGTGCTCATATGCCTCCACCTATTAGTCCCCATCCCACTCCAGTTATTTTAAATAGTTTTAAGGTAAAATTTGCATAACTTAAAATACATAAAACTTAACTGTACAATTTGGCAGATTGATGTACCCACACCCGTATCATGGTACACAATCTTTTTATGTCCTAAAAAGTTGTTTTGTGTTTCTTACCAAATAATTCCTCCTCAATCTGAGCTAACAACTTTTCTGATTTTTTTCATCTTAGATTCATTTGATCTGTGCTAGTACGCTATCTGTGGTAGCGTAGTGGTTACGAATCGGGCTGCGAACCTTAAGGCCAGCGGTTCGAAACTACCAGCCGCTCCGCGGGAGAAAGATGAGGCTTTCT
>NW_006408568.1:12329251-12329703 GCF_000296735.1 Chrysochloris asiatica | reverse complement strand
ATGAGGCTTTCTACTCCCGTAAAGATTTACACCCTCGGAAACCCTGTACAGGGTCGCTATGGGTCGGAACCGACTCGATGGCACTTCACAACAACTTCACAAGTACTTAATACAAATAGAATTATAGAATATATATTCTTTTGTGGCTGGCTTCCTTTGCTCATCTTAATGTCTATGTGCCTTATCTGTTGTTGTGAGTGCATATATACTACAATTTTTATTTACCCATTCAACTGTTGATGAACATTTTAGTTATTTCCAGAGTGACACAATTATGAAAAAGATCTATGAATATTCATGAAGCGTTTTTCTTAATCATACCATATACTGCATGCTCCTTTCAATTTTCTGGTAACGTGGTCAGCACAGTCTAGATTTTCAGTCCTTATTGTTGTTGCTGTTGTCAGGTACCATCGAGTCATAGCGACTCATAGCAACCCCATGCACAGAAC
>NW_006408568.1:12315164-12328779 GCF_000296735.1 Chrysochloris asiatica | reverse complement strand
ATAGTTGATCCAAGAAGAATGAAGTCCTTCACAACTTCAATCTTTTCTCCATTGATAAAAATGTTGTTTATTGGTCCAGTGGTAAGGATTTTTGTTTTCCTGACATTGAGATGCAACCCATACATACTGAAGGCTGTACTCTCTGATCTTCATCAGTCCTAGATCTTCTGAATTTATGTTCTGTTTTGTTTTCCCCCAGGATTGACAAAGATAGCCCATATCTCTTGGAGGAACCAATCTTGAAAGCCATTGCCAAAAAACACAGTCGAACCCCAGGCCAGGTTGCCTTGCGCTACCATCTGCAGCGGGGTTTGGTGGTTTTGGCCAAGAGTTTCAATGAGAAGAGGATTAAAGAGAACTTCCAGGTAAAGCCCATATTGTCTCTCCAGAGTGAAGACTGGCATTGTGTTGAAGACAATCTTCCTTGTCCTTCAGCATGCACACATATTCTCTTGAATTTCTGAACATGTCTTCCTGCATGCTGTTGGGGAAGGGAAGCTTGATTGGGTATAGAGTCATGGATGATAAGGCTTAAACTTTCCAGTCTCTTGGCATGGCTTACTAGTTGTGTGGCAGCACATTTATTTTTACATATTTTTTAGGAGTCCATCCACTCAGTCAGTAAAGCATTTTAAGAACTTGGATTCCTCTCCATCACTTTTTCTACCTCACAAATTCCTGTTTATATTTCAAGATCACTCTTTGCTAAATCTCAGGACACCTTAGCACAACTGCTAACCAACATAACACTTGAGCATGGTTCTGTTCATCCCTCTTTTCTCACTGTACTCAAATCGTTAGCTTACATGCCAGTATGCTCTCTAGACTGTGAGACCCTGCATTGCAGTGACTCCTGCAGGGCCATCTTTTATCACTTTGATCCAGGCATGTCTCCCGGCAGGTAACAACCTACATATATGATTTTATAACCTAACCACTGATCTCAGGGACATGTAAAACATGCTTTGTTTGGCATAAGCCCATGCATGTATAACTAGGACCCTGGTAGTAATACATTTGATTTACCTTAATACTTTATCAAATACAGGTCATCCTCATGTGACAAATGTTCGACTTATAGACAATTCATACTTGCTCTCTACTGTTGTATAAATTTCCCCTTACTTTGGTTTTTACTTTTTACTTTTTATTGTGAATTGGATGAAGAGTTAAAGAGAAAATCCATTTTCCATTCAACAATTCATGCACATCTTGTTTCATGTCATTGATTGCAGTGCCCACAGTGTCCTATCACTTGTCCCATTACCTCCCTATGTTTCCTGTTTCCATACCTCCCTCTTTCCTAATCCTTCCTGCCTTCTGAATTTTGTTCTTTGACAAATGCTACCCTTTTGATGTCAAACGATTGATTATTCTAAGGAGTGCATTCCTCCCTACTGTTGCTGTTCACATTATACATCTGTCTATGGTTTGGCTGGAGTCCTGGTGTGGCATTGTGGGCTTATGCACTGGACAGCAAAGTCGGTTTGAACCGCAGAGTTAGCAATTCAAGCTCACCAGATGCTCCTTGGAAACCCTATACAAGGTCACTATGAGTTGAAACCAACTCGACAGCACATAACAAAATTGTTTGGCTGAAAATTGAGTGATGGGAAGGAGTCCAGTTTCAGGCCTGAAAAATGACTAAGAGTCATACTCTTGCAAGTTCCCCTAGTCTCTAACCAATCAATAAGTCTGGTTATTTTTATGAATTTTTGTTTTATTCCACATTTTTCTCCCACTCTATCCAGAACTTTTTAACGTGAACCTTTTCAGAGTGGTTGGTAATGGTCCTTCCCAGGCAAGTACACATGGAAAGCAGTGGTTTACAAATTGCTTTCCTTGTCTCTGTCCCTCTATAAAGTTCTTATAGTTCCTCCTCAGGAGACTGCCTTAGGAGAAAGTTTGATGATTTTTTTTTTTTCCCTTTTCAGGTTTTTGACTTTCAATTGTCTCCTGATGACATGAAAGCAATTGATGGCCTCAACAGAAATTTTCGATATGTTAAAATAGAATTGTAAGTGATTTTTTTTTTAATGTTTTATTGTGAATTATGTGATAGTTTACATGGGAAAACATTAGCTTTACATTCATCCTATCATATATCATTTCATTGCCATGGTTACACTCCCCTCCATGCATCATCAACCAACCAAAGTGTACACCCTACAAGCTTGTCCCCCAGTCGTCAGCACAGAGCCCCTCTCCCTCTCTGGGTCTAAAGTCTCCAGCTGCTCCATCGCTCCATGTCATCATCTCTGCCTCCATCTCTGACTTCACTGCTTCTCTGTGTAGGATCCCACTCTCCGCTCTTCTCCCTTGATGCTCCCAGGGACCTCCGCTCCTAGACTACAAAGTTAATCACTCCCCTCCTTGCTACAAAACATCTACCTTTACATTGTAAGTGACTTTTGTCATTGTTTTCCACTAGTTGTTTTTAGTAGGAAACAGTTTAACAGAGAAACTTCTTCTTGTTGTCAAGTGCCATTGGTTCCAACTCATAGTGACTCTGCGTCAGGTTTTCAAGGAACGGGATTGTAGATTTGAACTACTGACCATTGTTGTTTTTAAGAGCAGTTGAGTCAGTTGAGTCAGTTTCAACCCATAGCGATGCTGTATGGGGTTTCCAAGCAGCAGCTAGTGAGCTTGAACCACCAATCTTAGGTTCAAAGTGACTTTGCAGTCCAGTGCATTAACCACAGCACCACACCAGGACTCCTAGGTTTCTCTAAATCAGAAGACAAGTCTGATTTGGAGCATAGGAGTGAGGCAGAGGATTCCTTGTATCTCTTCAACCAGAGACTTCCTATAGTGCTCAATCTCTGGCTAACAGAATTTGCTTTTTATTTATTTATTTATTTTTAATGAAAGGAAAAAACTAGGTTGAGACACAGACCCAGAGAGGAGAAAATTCTGGGGTCTCCTGATGGAGTTTCTATAGGCCTAGGTGTTATTTGTTCTGGATGCCCAATTCAGAAATAGTTCACGTAGATCCCAAAGCAGCTGGGGAATCAAGGTACTTCCATCCCAGAGGGCAACAAGGTGAGAATCCTTTCATCCAGGACCAGCCAGAAGCAGCTCTGTAGCTCTGGATCAGGCCACATCCGATTCCAGATGCTGGAGTTGCTGCTACTAGCTCCCATCTCACTTTGTTGCAGCTCCAACAGCCTGGAGAGAAGGAAAATTGCTAGAAGTATATGTAGGTTGGGGCTGGCCACACCTCCTCACCACGATAAGTTGGGATACAAGAAAAAATTTCACATTTTTCTCTCTGCCAATGTATGGTATGCCTTTGTGCCACAAACTGCCTCTGCCTTCAAAGCTGCCCGCAAAAGTTCAAGGTGGCTGCACTGAGCCTGGCCAGCTAGCCCAGATCACCTGTCTCTTTCCTAGTCCCAGTAAATTGTATTCAGCTGCTTCTAGTTAGCGCTAGTTCAGGGCTGGCCAGTGCTGACTCTGCAAATTTGGAGCAGGACTCACCTGAATTCAGGGCCCTGGGATTTGACATAGAAACCAAACATAGAATTTTACATAGAAACCAGTTCTATGTAAAATTGTCTAAATTTATGTTACTGTGAATTCTCTTTATGCTCTTACCACATTGTCTAGTGTATTACCAACAGGGCTGATTAGCCCATTTGTCAGAATACAGTGCCTACAGTCTTTGATTCTTTTAGGGGCCCCAGAAAATATTTTATCTTTCATTTATATTTGAAATCAGAAGACAAAAATGAATATAGTAACAACGAATCTATCCTGTTTTACATTTGTCTTGAAACCGAACAACTGTAAAACATAATTTTAATATTTTTTATAGAGGGAACCATAAAGGCAATAGTGCCTGGGATCCATTAAAGTCCTAATACAGCCTGGTGTCCACTTCTGTCTAAAGTGTCCAGGGGCCTTTCTAATAACCATGGCATTCCTTTACCCAAATGCCACCTAGTTCTTCAACTTTTATTTCTTCTAAAGGGAATCATATGACCTTCTTTTCTGAGCAAGCCTCCCATTTCCTCAGAAGCATTCTTACCAAGCTGAATTGTTAATGTTAATTAAATTAATTAACCATAGTATGTTAATATGGGGCTTCCAACTTGTAGCTGGTGGATTTGAACCATGACCTTGAGGTTAGCAGTCTGGTGCTTATCCTATAGAGTCATGCATTATGAATTATATTGAAGAACACTGAGTTACATTTTGTAAGAATGGTTTAGTGATGTTTCTTATCTCTTGAATAGATCAGAAATGTGTTAATGGAGGAACCCTGTATTATTTAGGGTGCTCAGTACATATCTGTTGAATTAATGAGTGGAAAAGAGCAACACACTCCTTTCCACCATCATTCTCATCATCTAAGAACAATGCATACTTGGAGGCTTGAGTGACCAAAACATTTTATCCATAGTTCTCATACCTTCTTATAATTTATAATATAAAGTAAACCACATGCTACGTTGGTGCTTATGTGCATGGAACAGTGGGAATTGGATAGGCTTGTAGGGATTTGCACATGAACGAGGGAACTTGTAATTGTGCATTTGAGAAATAGAGATAGGGATGCGGTCACCAAAATACAGCATGCAAATATCTCTGTTACTACAGAACAACTTTGCAGGATCAAAACTTCAGTCTCTGAATTATTCCAATGAGTAAATTCAGTTTTCAGCCTATCTTGACTGAGCATTCAGAGAAAACGTCTTCTGAGAGCGTGGAAATACAGTTGATAAATTGTTATCGTCTTTGTCTTTTCAGTGCTATTGATCACCCTTACTATCCATATTCTGAAGAATACTGACCACAAACTATCAACTACTATAAGCATTTCTACCATGCTTTCCGGCTTCTGTCGGATAAGGAGATGAGTTCTGTATTGCATTAAGATGATTAGAAAGCAGTATATGTAGTTTACATTGATTTACGCTCGTTTCTTTTATGAAATAATAAAGACTTGGCAATAAGGTGTTTATCCTGATTATTTAAAAATGCGTACTAATTACAGAAAACTGGAAAAATAAAAGGGATGGGATAGAAAATCAAAGTAATCTACAATTCTCCTGTTCAAAATACAGCCACTCCTCACTTAATCTACATGGTTAGGTTCCAAAGACTGGTCGTTATGCAAAAATTTGTAATATGCAACAATGGAGGATAACAGTATCAGATCATAAAATAGAAGAGGAGTACATCATTACATAACTGTCAAATTACATTACTACACAAATGCCAAACTCCTGAAAATCATGTCCCAGCCAAGCTGATACATAACCTTAACTATCACAGCCAGTGTTAGTGCCTCATACCTCGGTGTTCATTACTGCCAGACCTATGCTGTTAATGCACAAAATAGTTGGACAGTAGTTTTTTTCATTATTGCTGTAAATGTGAAATGTCAGATAGTGAGATAGTTGGTAAGTAAGGAGTAGGTGTACTCATAATTTGGTGCATTTTCCTCTTGAGACTTTTCTGTGTGCAAATATGCATATAAGAGAACTCCAACCTAAAGAAAACAATTGAATCTAAAGAAAACCACCACTTTTTCACTACCATTTCAGGGATTCACGTGGCTTCCTTCCTAGTGCTAATTTTGTTCTAAATCATTTGATCATGTCTCTCAGATTAATTCCATTGCCTGTATGATGTGATCATTTTAGGAAGATACCTATGGCACAATCTTGGCCCAGGAGAGGAAATGTGTGGAGACCCTTTGGGATAGTTTCTCACACTTCTAAAAGAAAGTTTTTAAAAGAGGTGCCCTTTCTTCTTCAAGCAGGCATTATTATTTTATGATGCAATGTCTGAAATTTCTGTGGCTATCTCCTACCAGCCTGAGGATATTGCTAACACAGAAGAGGGAAGAGCCAAGAGAATTCCAGAGAAGATCTGAGTCCCAGTGGACTATACCCATGCTTATAATTCCTCTGGAGTTTTTATTATAGAGACAGTATCACTCTTCTGTGATACTTAGGCCGATTTGAGAAATCTTTTTAAATTGGTTTTGTCCTAACTGAAACAACCATCAAAGCTAACATTTTTATCTTCCAGCCTCACTTCCTCCCTCCCCAAATTTTGTACCCAATCAGAAGCATTCAGAATAGGAGAAAACTACAATTATAGCATGACAGCATAAACTCTCAGAATTTTCTTGATTATACTGTTGATTATTGTACTGGGTGGTATTAAAATGAAAAAATAATGCATATGAGGTAGTTTTCCTAAGAAGGGGCAAGTATTTCTTTTTTTACATACATTGAGTCACAAGTGGGGCTCTTACATTGTTCAAGCAGATCAGACTCATTGACATAGAAGTAAGGTGGATATTACTTAAAATTCCAGTAGTTACTAATTTCATTTAACACCATGTGTAGAGAATCCTGGTGTGGCGCTGTAAGATAAGCACTGTATTGCTAACCTAAACATTGGTGGTTCAAACCTACCAGCCACTCCTTGGAAACTCAGTACAGGGTAGCTTGAGTCGGAACTGACTCGACAACATTTAACAACAACACCAAGTAGAAAACTTCATAAATATCCCCCTTTAAACCTATGTGTTCTGTTTTTCCAAAGTTTTCCTCAAAGTGACATCTTTGCTCTTTACCACCTTTGTTGCTAAATACTGTCTTGTCATTTTTGATTCACAGCATCCCTGTAGCCAAGAAGTGGCTGGTGGGTTTGAGCCACCAACCTTGTGGTTCAAAGGAACCCTTCAGTTCAGTGCATTATCCTGCAGCACTACAAGAGGTCTTTTACAGCAAATTGGCCTAATGCAATAAATACGTCATTTGGTATCTTGATTGCCGCTTCCATGAGCACTGACTATGCACCCAAGCACAATGAAATCTTTGACAACTTCAATCTTTTCTCCATTTAAAATAATATTATTTATTGGTTTAGTTGGGAGGACTTTTGTATTCCTTATCTTGAGGTGCAGTCCATACTGAAGGTTATAGCCTTTGATTTTTGTCAGTAAAGATTGTTAATGAATCTTCCTCCAGGCCTGGTGCTATGTTCTTCTTCATATAGTCCACTTCTCTGATTATGTGCTCAGCACACAGATTAAATAAGTATGGTGAAAGGATACAACCCTGGGGCACACCTTTCCTGATTTTAAACCATTTAGCATCCCCTTGTTCTGTTCTAATGACTGCTTCTTTGTCTATGTCCAGGTTTCTCATGAGCACAAATAAGAGTTCTGTAATTCCCATTCTTCCCAATGTTATCCAGGCTGCCATGATCCACACAGTTGAATGCCTTTGCATAGTCAATAAAGCACAAGTAAACATCAAGGTTGGAGTCCTGGTGTGGTACTGCAGGATAATGCACTGGACCACAAGTTCAGTTTTAGGTTGACGATTCAAACTCACCAGCCACTCCTGAGAAACCCTGTATAGGGTCACTATGAGTCAGTACAAACTCGATGGTACTTAACAACAACAAGGTGTAAGAAATTATTTTACTCATTATTCCTTCTAATACTAAAATCTAAGCAAATTTGACCAGTGTTTGATATCTGTGTTCCTTAAGAATCACTAAGGAACTCAATAGGATGAGTGTAAAACCAATGTTCTCCCATGTGAACGATCACTCAATTCACAATAAAAGCTTTAAAAAAAAAAAAAATCATTAAGGAGCTCTGGTAGCACAATGGTTAAGCATAGGATTGTTAACTAAAAGGTCAATGGTTTGAACCCATCAATCATTCTCTGGGGGGAAAGATGTGGCAAACTGCTTCCAGAAAAACGTTAGCCAATGAATCCCATGGACTAGTTCTACTCTGTTCTATAAGGTCACTACGAGTCAAACTTGACTCCGTGGCATTTAACAAAAACAACAATAAAAAATAATTAGTTAGATATATTCCAATATTGCAGAATGTCAGAGTAAGAAACTCAATGTTCTCATCCTCTCATAGAGAGGGGGATTTAAAAAGCAAAGAAAACGATAGTATTTGCTTTGTTGGAACTCTTGGGTGTAGTCAGGAAATCACTGAAGCAGGCAGAAGTCTTGCCAAAAGTATAGGAAGACTCTAAGACACCTTTTGATTCTGACTTGAACAAAATCCCCACCACACTTGGTAGCAAGCAAGAAAGGGCTACTAGATTTCCAATTTGGGATCTTGTCCCCTGGCTCTGGAATGAGCAGACCTCACTATATTAACAAAGTAAGGTGGTTGTCTTTTCAAATCAATTGGGTGACTACCTAAAGGACTAAAGCAAAATCTGATCTCTGTTTTGTCCTTCTTAGAGGTCACTCAGACTAGAAGAAAGTCATATAGAGCTAGGTATACTGTAGGGTGAACTAGAGGCCATTGTCACGTGGGGTAAATGAGGGTGATCCAGAGGCCAGAGTCAAAACACTGGTACTATTTCCTTAGGAAATGGAGGAATTTAAAGGCACCCAGGAGAGTCACGCTCATTAACAGCTTACAATATGCAGATGATACAATCTTGCTTGTTGAAAGTGAAAAGGACTTAAAACATTTATTGATGAATATCAAAGAGCACAGTCTTCGGTATGAATTACATCTCAATGTAAAGAAAACAAAAATCCTCACCACTGGACCAATGAACAACATTCTTATCAACGGAGAAAAGATTGAAGTTGTCAAGGACTTCATTCTTCTTGGATCAACTATCAACAGTCATGGAAGCAGCAGTCAAGAGATCAAATGATGTATTGCATTAGGCAAATCTGCTGCACAAGACCTTTTTAAAGTGTTGTTGAAGAGCAAAGATGTCAGTTTGAGGACTAAGGTGCACCTGACCCAAGCCATGGTATTTTCAATAATCTCATATGCATGTGAAAGCTGGGCAGTGAATAAGGAAGACTGTAGAAGAATTGATGCTTTTGAGTTGTGGTGTTGGAGGATAATGCTAAAAGTGCCAGGGGCTGCCAAAAGAACCAACAGATCCATTTTGGAAGAAGTGCAGCCAGAGTGCTCCTTGGAGGCCAGGATGGCCAAACTTCATCTCTCATACTTCAGACATATTGTCAGGAGGGACCAGTAGCTGGAGAAGGATATCGTGTTTGGCAAGGTGAAGGGTCAGAGAAAAAGAGGAAGACCCCCAACAAGATGTATTGGCCAAGGGGCAGCATCGATGAACTCAAGTGTGCCAACAGTAGTGAGGTTGGCCCAGGATCAGGCAGTGTTTCATTCTGCTGTGTATAAGGTTGCTATGAGTTGGTACTGACTCGATGGCACCTAATAAGTGTGGTGAAAGGGTACAACAACAACAGGAGAGTCACACACAAAAGCTGAGCTTACCCTGAAAAGCCTGCGGTAACCCTAAATGTTTTCTTGGGTGGATTTCTTGGCACAGTGAATTCCTGAGTAATTATTGTCCCCAAATAGAGTCATTCTGCAAAGACTTCAAGAGTATTTGTTTTCTTCCTCTAAATGGTCTGTCTTCCATTTGTTGTTTCCAATTAAATCATTTGAAAAAATCACTAATGGACTACCACAGTCTTCAACAATAGAAGACAATGGACTATGACTGTCTTCAACAATAGTAAAACAGAGGGAAGGAGAAAGAGAGAGAAAGATACTAACATGATAAAAATGCTTTGTTCACTGTTTCCACTCTTCCACATTTCTGTGCCATAGCTTCTCAAACAGCTGCAGAGGAGCTTCAGTAGAATGCACAGACTTATGGCTCCAGTGGAACCCCACCCCCCCAATGGACACATGACTTACTTGAGCACAAGAAAGGGACACAATATCTAGCTAAGAGATAAGTGGGCTCTCACAGAGTGCAGGAAGGAGCTCCAAGCAAGGATGAAAATCTTCACCAAAGTCTTTCACTAAGTCCCACTGGTAGTTCAAATTGTGAGGGTTTTCTAATAAGTTCCAGGGTGTTGCAAAAATATGCAAATGCAGAATAGGATGGAGAGAGCAGTAGGAACAAAGGCTGTCCCTATTTGTGGACAAATTGAGTGGGGCATGTTCTTTGTCCTCTTTGGGAGATGCTTCTTGTTATTGTTATGTGCCATTGAGTCAGTTTTGACTCATCGTGACCCTGCACCAGGTCTCCTAGAACAGCTGGTGGATTTGAACTATTGACCTTGTGGTTACCAATCCAGGGCTTATCCTACAGTGCCATACTAGAGCTCTGAAGAGTGAAACTCTGATCTAGACTTTTTGAGGGAAAAAGAGTTATCACAGAGGAGAGAGTGTGATAAGCAAAGTCTGAAGACTCTGTCTAAGAGTTTCTTTCAGGAAAAATAAATAAATAAAAGCTATGCCAAAAAATGCAAGGTATTAGGGAGAACTGAGAAAGCTAACATCTCATAAAATTCTAATGTCCCAGCTTCAACAACAATTTAGGACACACACAAATGGAAATAATAGCTCACCAAAAAAAAAAAAGAGAGAGATATCATATCTAAGGAAACTCAAATACTGAAGAAAATAAAGGAATATAACAACAATTTAGGTGCAGAGAACATTAGAGGTAAATACAGACAAAGAGCTAAAGGAAATCAGGAAAATGATGCATAAACAAAATGATGTAAGTGTAAGAGATAGATTTTTTTTAAAAAGCAAGCAAATAGAGAAACAATACTGAAATGAGAATATCATTGGTAAGACTGAACAATCTATTTGAGCAAGCAAAGAATACTGAATCAAGATAAGGTCATCAAAATTATGGATGAGGAGCAACAAAGGAGAAGGATCAAGAACTATGGGACATCAAGCAAACCAACAAACACACTATTCCAGAAGGAAACAAGAGAGGGACAGAGAGAATATTTGAAGAAAGAATGGCAGAAAACTTTCAAATCTGACAAATGACATAAACCTACAAATCCAAGAAGCTCACTGAATTCTATGTAGGATAAATCCAAATAGAGCCACACTAAGACTAAGATTGGAGTCCTGGTGTGGCACTGTGAGTTAATGTGCTGTACTGCAAAGTTGGTTTGAACAGCAAGGTCAGCGGTTCAAGCTCACCAACCGCTTCTTGGAAACTCTATACAGGGTCATCATGGGACAGAACTGATTCAACGGCACTTAACAACAACAACAAGACTAAGGTTAAAATTATAATCCAGTTCTAACAAATAGTCACAAAAGTTCTTCAATAAAATTAAATACCAATTTTTCCTCAGAAACTATGGAGACAAGAAGTCAATGGAATGACATATTTAAACTAATGAAAGAAAAGAACTGCCACCAGGAATACTATATTTGATAAAACCATCCTTCAAGAAGGTAGACAAAATTTAAACATTCCTGGATAAACAAAAACTGAAATTGCTCATTACAACTAGACCTACCCTACAAAAAAAAAAAAAAGCTAAAGGGAGTCCTTCAGATGACAAAGAAAGAACACTAGAAATACACTCAAAGCTGTATATAAAATCTAATCTCATAGGAAAATAGAAGGGTAAATTCAAGATATTCTTTCCTGATAATTTTAATTGTTGTATCCTTCATACTTCATAACAGCAAATGCATAAAAATAAATAATTTATTAGAGTGAATATGATGTATAAAGATGTCATTGATGTTGCAGGAGCATAAACTGGGGTAGGGATTCTGTGTTGGAACAGTTTTTGAATTTCACGTAAATTCGGATGCTATCAATCTAATCCAGGTTGTTATAAGGACAAGGTGATAAATGTAATATTTATGGTAACCACATAGACAAGAGCTTAAAAATAAAAACAAAATGAAAGAAAAAAGAAAATAAATGTCTCACTACAAAAAGCAACAAAACAAAATCTGATAGTATTTGCAGTAATAAGCATCAAGGAAGATGAAAGTATAAGCATGTTTTTTATTATCACTAATTATAGTGGATGTAAATTGACTAAATATTCCAACCAAAAGGCCAGGAAGTGGCACACACACAAACAATTAAAGTATATGCTATCTACAAGAGTCACACTTTAGGCTTCGAATACAAAAAGGTTGGAAGTGAAAGAATGCAAAAATAGTCCGTGCAAATAATAACTAAAAGAGAGCAGAGTGACAATCTTAATATCAGAAAAATTAGACTGTAAGCCAAAGTCTGTTACAAGAAACAAAGAATGACATTAAATGATAAAACGGTCAATTAATCAAGAAGATAGACCAATTATAAATACCTTTGCTCCTAACTTTGAAGCATCTAAATACATAAGCAATCATTGAAATGCTTAAAAGGAGAAAAGGACAACTATACAATAAAGTTGTACTTTTCAATACACCACTCTTAATAATGGGCAGAACATCTAGAAAGAGGATCAATAAGGAAACAGAGAACTTGAATGACCCTATAAATCAACTAGACCTAGTTGGCATATGAGGGTAAGTCAAATCATAGTAATCTTTATTAAACAAAAATATAAAAATGTGAACTATTGCATCTCAATAAATCCTTCATCTAGATCTATGCATTTTTAAAGGCAGTGTTTCCATTTGTCTAACCTTTTCCCAAATAATCTTGTGATCTTCAATGTAAACCACAACAAAACAGTTTTGATACCCACAGGGAGGGGACTCAAATCATGTTTCTTTAAGTTTTAGGAACAAGAAGTCTGAAGGGGCAAGATAAGGGTTTAGGGTGGATGAGGTAAGGTTTTCCAATGAAATTCTCAAAGAACAGCCCTTGCTATCCTTGAACAATAGACAAGTGTATTGTCATGATGAAAAAAAAAAAAATTCATGGCCTAACTTTCCTAGGCTTCTTCTCACCAATGCAGTTTTGTATTTTCTTCAAACTTCTTTATAATAAGCCCCATAATCATCCTGTATCCTTCAAGAAATCTATCAAGATTACCCATTGGGGATTCCAAAAGACAGTTGCCATATCCTTTCAGCCTTGAATATAATTAGCCCAACAGATCTCCTCAGAAGCTACTGATTTTATTGGACTTCTTTTTTTAACTAATCTGTAGCCATCCACTGAATGCAGAGACATGTATAAGTACATTTTATTTGGAATAAACCTATACATGATTGAACTGGAACTCTAATAGCAATACCTTTTGACTTACTCTTTTATATAGTAACACTCGAACCAAAAATGTTGTTGTTGTTAAGTGCCATTGAGTTAGTTCCAACCCATAGTAACCTTGTATAGGGTTTTTGAGGAGCAGCTGTTAGGTATGAACTGCTGACCTTGTGGTTCAAACCAACCTTTCGGTCCAGTGCTTTATCCCACAGCAGCACACCAGTACTCCACACATCAGGAATTGTTGTTGTTGTTGTTAGGTGCCATTGAGTCGGTACTCACTCATAGCAACCTTATACACAGCAGAATGAAACACTGCCGAATCCTGGGACAACCTCACTACTGTTGCCACACTTGAGTCCTTTGATGTACACCAGGAATAGCACAATATAAATTCTTCCCAGGTGCACATGGATCATTCTCCATAATAGAGATATTAGGCCACAAAGAATTCCTCAATACATTTGAAAGATTAATATACAACACATTTTCTCTAGCCACCTGGTCTGAAATTAAAATTTAATTACAGAAAGAACAATGAAATATACACAACTGTATGGAAATTCAACACCACACTATTAACAACCAATGGGCCAAGAAAGAACGCAAAAGAGAAATAATAATTACAGTCAAATGAAAATGAAATCATAACATATCAAAACATATGGGACACAGTGAAG
>NW_006408568.1:12313162-12314370 GCF_000296735.1 Chrysochloris asiatica | reverse complement strand
CTCACAGTAAAAGCTGTGAATATGGCAATATTATATATTTTTACCAGTGAATTCAGAGTTTTCCTAAAGAGGAGATAGAGGATACTCCTCCTTAGAATCATCTGCTTTGCATGATGTTTCTCCTTCTGCCGGGACTGTGTCAAACAGCAGAAGTGGCAGAACCGCTCCCCGCAGGAGAGAAGATGCAAATATCTAAAATCAGAAATAAAAGTGGGAACATTACAATTGATCCTACCAAAATAAAAAGGATTATATGAGAATGCTATGAATAATTGTGTAACAGTAAATTAGATAATCTAGATGAAAGTGAACAAATTCATAGGAACACTGACTCAAGAAGAAATAGAAGATCCCAACAGACTCATAAAAAGAGAAGTGACTGAATCAATGATCAAAAATCTCTAAACAAAAAAAAAAGTCCTTCATTCCTACTTGAAAGCACATGCAGACTAGCCAGGAGTGGCTAGAGGAACAAAAGATAAATACTAAAATAACAGTCTGTTTGGCTATTACAAGAACAAGCAAACTGTTTGCTGGGTAGCCATCAAGACAAGTAATCAAGTCCCTTCAGGACAAACCCCCCCTCCAAGACTGAAACTCAAAGGAAACACACAAGCAAACATGTAAGCTAGTTGGCAACTGAATTGGTCTACATGTGAGTGGAAGTGGGGGAAAGTCAGTATTGCAGATATGGGCTGAGTTCGACCATGTTCCATAGACTCCTGTTGGATCTTGAGATGAGAAAGAGAAGAGGTAGGGCTGGTTGGTCTGGAATTTGGGAGACTTGAGAGCTCCTGAGCCCATGGACATTGACCTAGCAGTGGAGGGCTAGAGCTGAGAGTGAAGCATCTAGCTGATATGCAGTGGTGGGGAGAAGCACAAGAACATCCAAACTTTCAGATAGTTCCCATTTGACCTAGTTTCAATGGCTTGATGACTAGAGCTCAACTAGAGGAAGATAAAGAAATTTGATATAGGAAGTAAGTGTAAATTGCTACAATTTGATAAGCATGCCCTATTCTTATGGATGTAGTAGTTCAAAATACCAACTGAGAGGAAAGGAGTCTTCACATCAATGATCAAGCCTATCCCCTCGGTATACAGGGTTGATAGGGACAGGCAACTTAGACACTGGTTACCAAAAATGTGGAAGGGGAGGATACAAAGGCACAAAGTGGCTGGATTACAAGTTTTCAAGAGGGACTTGA
>NW_006408568.1:12309345-12309943 GCF_000296735.1 Chrysochloris asiatica | reverse complement strand
ATATTGAAGGATATGAGTCAGCATATGAGTATGACTTTAATGTCCTCTCTTTAGCTTCTTGCTTTCAAAGCTGCCTGAGAGATTTCAAGATGCCACTGTTTATTGTTTTGCTATACCTCAGGCTTTAACTTAATATTCGGCCTGTTTTGTTTTAAAACTCTCTTTCCCTCTCTACAGCCCTGTCTTGGCCTTTCCCATATTTAAAATGAAAAGTGTTCAGTGCATGCTCTTGGGCTGAGTATTTGTGTGCATGCGTGGCAGAAGAACCCACCAGTGGTGAGCGTGGGGGTGTCCACTCGCTCAGGCTCCCCCTCTAGTCACCAGAATGGAGGTGCACAGTGGGGGGGGTGGGGGTGGAGGACAATGACTTGATACCAAAGGAAAAAAAAAAGAATAATCAGAACAAAGCAAAGCTAACAAAGTGTGTTGTCCACCTTTGCTTCAAAGTTCCCATGACATTTTTCTGTAGTGTTTCTGCTCCCCCGCTTCATCTTGCCATTTGATCTCACCCAAGATGTCACTTCCGGGCCTCTGAGCCCAGCCCAGCAGATTCAAAAGCATGCAATTTCTTACTTTAGCTTCAAGTTCCACAAGCTAT
>NW_006408568.1:12304033-12308770 GCF_000296735.1 Chrysochloris asiatica | reverse complement strand
CAATCATTCAAAATCAAAAGGGCAACATATACCTAAGGACAAGTTATGGGAAGGTGGATGGAATGGAAATAGGAACCACAGGGAGAAAGTGGGATAACTGTTGCTGCATAGAGGGGTCAGCAATCATTGATATGAAGCAAAATATATGATTTGCTGAATGTAAAACTGATGCCCTTGCCTGTAAACCTTCACTAAAGTCACAATAAAAAGTTAAGAAAAGAAAATAAATAAAATGGAAATTCTAAATAATACTGTGGGGAAAAAACAAAAGTCCTGGACCAGTTGGTTTTCCCAGATAATTCTCCCAAACATTCATAGAGGATGTGTCCCCTTGATCCTTCTCAAATTTTTCCAAAACATAGGAGGAATGAATGCTTCCTAACTCATTCTATGATGTCAGCATTACCCTGATATCAAAGCCAGACAAAGACACCTACATAAAAGAGCACTACAGACTAATATCCTTAATGAATAGGGATGTAAGAGTTTTCAAGAAAAAACTAGCAAACTAAATCCAACATTATATAAAAAGGATTATATACGATGTTGGGAGCACCATGGCTCTGTAAGAGAAGCACTGATCACAAGGTCAACAGTTTAAGCCCACCAGCTGCTCTATGGAAGAAAAATAATGTTGTCAGCTCCCACAAAGATTTACAGCCTTGAATAATGCTAGGATGCTTGGCCGTCTTTTGAATCTTGGTCTCCCTTGCCTACCATTGTGAAATAGACATGTGAGGGGTGGTGGTGGGCGAACAACAAGAAGCATCACAACAGAAAACATGTGGGCCCAGATCCAACCTATAACTAACTGGAATAGCTTGGGGGGTGGGGCAGGAAATTGCCCAGACCCAAAATGGTGGGGGAACTATGATGGCATGGACAGATGGAGTGGCTGGGGACACGGGACTCAGGGAGGGAGAGGAGCTGTTTGCTGACAGCCAGTGGGGAGGACAGGCCTGTGGGGTGTATCCTTTGGTTATTTGATGAGGTACAGAGGGGATTTTAATCACTGCAATGAAATGAAATACCATAGGATGAATGTGAAACTGAAGTGGGACAGAGGCAAATAATGATGTATGCAAAACCTTGGAACAACAGGGCTCTGGGATACAGAGATTGAGACATGGTTTGAATGGGAAATGGGGGGAAATAATGTTAAGATGCTTGGCTGTCTGCTGAATCTTGGTTTCCCTGGCATACTGCTATAAAATAGACATTGTAGGGGGAGAGAAAGGAATAGTCAGAAATACCACCAGAGAAATTTGTAAGTCTGTCTTCTGCCAATAACTGATTGGAATACATAAAAGGGGGATACAACGTGCCCAGCAAAGGAGGTTTCCTGCGGAGCCCCTGCATTACATAAGACCATAGATAGAATCCTGAACAGCATTCAGAACCTTTTGACAGGAAAGGTACACTTGAAAGGACAAGCAGACCACCCTGGAGTGGCCAGAAGAACAGAAGATATGTCCTGAAAGAAAGACTGACAAGAAAAACACACACACACACACACAAAAAAAAAGATGTACAGCCTCATAAACTGTCCACAGTACTTTGGCGTATGCATTTTCATAATGCATACTTCCTCAAAAAGCTGGAAATAGAAATGATCATGATCACGAGAGATTTATTTTAAAAATGCAAGTGTGCTTCAACATTAGAAAACCAATCAATTTAGCATACTGAAATAGAATAAAGGAAAAGAATCACATGATCCTATCAGTTTATGCAGAGAAGGCTTTTGACAATATCCAGGACTCCTCATGATTTTTTTTAAAAAAAGCAATCAATTAGGAATAGTAGAGAAATCCTTCAATTTCTTAAAAGTTATTTATGAAAAATCCACAGCTATAAATGCAGCAAGATAGCAGAATAGCCAATCAGCCTATACAAAGCCTCTACAACAAAGATACGGAAAAACAAGTCAAACAGATGCAGATGATAGCCCTGAAACTCTGATCTTCAGATGAAGGGATAGAGAAATTAACTGAATGTTTATTAGGAGAGAAAGCTGAACAGATAGAACCAATCAAACATGGTGGCAAAGCCATTTTAAGATTTTATGACAGGTTTAAAAGACAAAACATCATATTGGCATTGGAGAAACATACCTGTGTGATGTTTTTCTTGTTCCCCACACTCCCCTGGTGACCAGAGGTATGGCCAGCCCCCACCCACATACACCTCCAGCAAAACTCATGCTCTCCAGGTGGTTGGAGTTGCATAAAGGTTAGCACAGCATTTGTGATCCCCATTAAAGGAGGGAGGATCTTTCTGCATTAACTTTGCACTGGATTCAAGTAACTTCTGCTTCAAACCTGCAGAGCTGGCCTTGGCCACCCCTGGACTAGCCCTCACTAGAAGAAGCAGCTGAAAACATGCATGGGAGGAAAAAGAGAGACAAACAGACAGACAATGATCTGTGCCAGCCAGCTAGGCATGGGTGGCCATCTTGAATTTTCACAGATGATTTTGAAGGCAAGAGACCATTGGTGGTACTGAGGCATACTGCTTATTTGTGGGGAGAAATGTGCGAACATTTTCTTGTACCCTACATTACCCTGATGACCAGCGGTGTGACCATCCCTCACTTGCATACTCTACCAGTGATCTCTTCCCTTTTTATTCATCTCTCTCCCTAATTGTGTTTAGTTCTCTTCCTCTACTTTTTTTTTTCTTCCATGGTTTAAAAACACTGTTTCTGTCTCCCTCTTTTCTTTTTTTTGGTTTCCCTGTTTTTCTAGCTGTTGCCTGCTCTTTCTTTTCTTTACAGTTTTCCTTTTTGCTGTTGTTTGCTTGTTTTCCTTATCTCTTATGTGTATGTTTTCTTTTATTGGCTCACACAACAGGTGGCAGCAACCATGCCCACACAGCCCAGCTGCAACCATACCTTCTACAGTTCCAGCAAAAGGGCAAGAGCCAGTACCAGCTGATAAACACCTGACCGACAGCAATAACCAACATCAGCCAAACCAATTCTAACCTGAAATGCACCACCTGCGAACACTTCCACCCCATAATCACACACACCAGGAGTCAGTGAAACCCCACAACACCTACAATCCTAACTTAATAAAAATACAACACCACACAATGTCTCATAAGCAACAGACTATTTATGTTCACATGAAGAAACAAGACAGAGTGGCTCAAACAAGTTACCAAGAGACAGAGTTAGGAAAGATTTTTGAGGGAAAACAACAAATGCTGGTGAGGGTACAGAGAGACCGTGACCTTCCTACATTGCTGGTGGGACTGTAAAATGGTGCATCCACTGTGGAAAACATTATGGCACTTTCTCAAAAAGTTGGAAATAGAAATATTTTTTTACCCAGAAATCCCTCTTGGTGTATATCAAAAAATAAGAGCCACGATATGAGTAGATATATATACGTATGTATATATTAATGTTCATCACAGTACTATTCACACTAGCAAAAAAATAGAGACAATTTAAATGTCCATCAATGAAAGAATGGATAAACTTTGGTACGTACAACAATGGAATGCTATGCAACATTGAAGAATAACTCACCCTCGTGGTCTAATTTTCAGGCGAGTAGTAGATAGGTATATAGGGGACACAACAACACTAGTAAGGTGTGTTTATCATGGAATGGCCAATCGTTCAAGATCAAAAGGGCAACATTTACCTAAGGACAAAGTAGAGAATGGATAGGAAGTAGGGTGGAATGGAACTAGGAAGCAGAGGGAGGAAGTGGGATAACTGTTGTTGCAGGGATGAGATTACAATCACTGCAACGAAGCAAAGTGTAAGATTTGCTGAATGTAAAACTGACAATCTTCTGTGTAACCCGTCACTTAATTCACAATAATTTTTTTTAATCCACAGCTAACAACATACACAATAAATAAATACTGAGACCTTTCACTTTGTTGTTCAATATAGTACTAGCATTTTTCTACCCAGAGTAGTTTGACAAATAAAGAAATAAAGTTATCAAGTTGGGAAGCAAGAAGTGAAATCATCCCTTCTAAACCAGGTGATACAATCTTATACAGGTTGTTGTTAAGTGTCATTGAGTTGGTTCCAACTCATAGTGACCCTGTATAGGATTTCCAAGGAGTGTCTGGTGAGTTTGAATCACCAACCTTGTGGTTCAAAACCCCCTTGACGTCCAGTGCTTATCCTACAGTGCCACACCAGGTCTCCAAATCTTACATGATGTTTATTAGGAAAGTAAAAGGTTACACTTCAGGATCAGGATATCTCAGGATACAGCTCTTTGGTAGGACAGCTTCTCAGCTACACCTGCGGCCTTTCTTTCAGCTTTTGTTCCTTCAGCCCCTTGACTCCTTGGCTTCTTGACCCCCTACCTGGAATCCTTCCTCCTGAGGCAAGTGCTTCAAAACTCTTTAACTCCACCAGTATGTTCCTGGAGGTCTCCCACTCTGGCAGCAAGCATTCTGTGGAAAGACACTTCTGTCTTGCTCTGTTGATCAACCCACACTCTGGCCACCTTATTCCATGGGCCAGGAAGCCCACTGCCCTACATCATTCCGGTATCCTGGATCAGCTGCTGCTGTCTATCAGCTACAATTGTTATCTCCACTGCTACAACTCTTTCTCTCTGGAGAGACAGTCTTGCCATCTAGGCTTCTTGTCGGGGTTTGCCCTCGACATAGTTGTCACGAGTGTTTGGTTCACGAGGAGGGGAGATCCAGCGGCGATAGGGATAGCGAAAGAATACACAGACAAACAGAAGAAGGGAG
>NW_006408568.1:12290992-12296016 GCF_000296735.1 Chrysochloris asiatica | reverse complement strand
ATCAACAATCAACACTCACGGAAGCAGCAGTCAAGAAATCAAACAATGTATTGCATTAGGCAAATCTGGTGCACAAGAACTTTTTAAAGTGTTGAAGAGCAAAGATGTCAGCTTGAGAACTAAGGTGGGCCTGACGCAAGGCATGGTATTTTCAATAACCTCATATGCATGCGAAAGCTGGACAACGAATAAGGAAGACCATAGAAGAATTGATGCTTTTAAGTTATGGTGTTGGAGGAGAATATTAAAAGTGCCATAGGCTGCCCAAAGAACCAACAGATCCGTTTTGGAAGAAGTGCAGCCAGAGTGCTCCTTGGAGGCCAGGATGGCCAAACTTCATCTCTCATATTTCGGACATATTGTCAGGAGGGACCAGTCACTGGAGAAGGATATCATGGTTGGTAAGGTGGAGGGTCAGAGAAAAAGAGGAAGACCCCCAGTGAGATGGATTATCAAATGGCAGCATCCATGGGCTCAAGCATGGCAACAGTGGTAAAGCTGGCCCAGGATCAGGCAGTGTTTTGTTCTGCTGTGCATAAGATCGCTATGAGTCAGTACCGACTCGATGGCACCTAACAACAACAATAACTATGTTTACAAGGAGCTCTGGTAGTGTAGCAGTTACAAATTGGACTGTTAATCTCACAGTCAGCAGTTCAAAACTACCAGTGGTTTCATGGGAGAAAGATGAGGCTTTCTGCTTCCATAAAGACTTACAGCCTAGAAACCCTATACAGGGTCGCTATGAGTTGGAACCAACTTTACAGCATATAATCTCCACAACCACTATGTTTGTTATAAAAATAACAAGTTTTGGCAAGTATGACAAGAAATTGAAATTCTCGTCCATTTTAGGTAGTATTTTTAAGTGATATAGCTGCTATGCAAAAACAGTCTGACAGTACCTTAGAAAGTTACACACCCAGCAATTCCACTGCTAGTTATAGACCTAAAAGATTTAATAGTACGGATTTACACAGATATTTGTACAATAATCATTGTAGTGCTATTCACACAGTATTTTTACACTGCTCATGATCTGTGGTATATAAAGTTCTGAAGTAAATCAAGTGTGGTGTCACTTTTTTGTTGTTATGATATGTAAATTGAATCTGAGCAAGTAGCATGAGTGAGTGGGTTTTAGGAGAGGATGTTGAAGAGGTAGTCAGCCCTGGGTCATGAGCTCCCAGTATGTCTTTAATGGATGTATCAGACTGCAAGACTTAACTTTTGACCCTCTAAGTCAATTCTGTAGTGAGTCATGAATGCAATAAAGTAGATCAAAATAATGAGAAAGTGAAGACTGTGTGACTGCTTGCTTCCCAGGAGCGGGAAGTAGGCTCATTTACAGTTTTCTATAAAAAGTGCTGAATGCTTACTGTGAGGTCCTCAGCATTACTTTAATCCATTGCGTTCCATGCTAGCATGAGGACCCATCACGTTACTCTACATATCTTGGGGACAGTGTCACCATGGTAATGTCCCTGGTGTTTGTTGAACTGTGAGTAATGTATTACCTTGAATTGATCCATTGAGATTAATTCATTACTTTAGACAACTGTGCTATAATGTTAGGTTTCGTCCCTGATAATGGATGAAAAAGTAACAAAGAAGATTGAGAAATAGCACATGAGGCCTTTGTCAGGCGAACAAAGGCAGTTTGAGATAAAAGTTTAGAATTTGAGCATTTGTCAGGAAACTCCCTTGTAATTGCATGGTTCTGGGGAAGACATTGTCTTTCATTACCAGTAAACACTTCTTTATGACTCACAATGTGATATATAATATTTCTAGAAAACTTTGCAAAGTATCAACAGAAGAATAAGTTGTTGTTATTGTTGTTGTTAACTGCCGTTGAGTTGTTCTGACTTATAGCAACCCTATATAGGGTTGTCAAGGAGTGGCTGATGAGTTTGAACCACTGACCTTATGATTTGTAATCTCACCATTTGGAGGTAATTACCATTAACAGTTTGGGGCCTTGTCCTCCCCTTAATGCATATTATATAACCATATGACATTATTCTGCATACATAATACTGTTTTTTATCATAAATACATTCATATCCTTTTGTTCTACATTTAAAAATTCTTCCTAAATACAATACTTAGATTTTAATTTTAATATATTCATGATATTTCATTATATCAAAACATCACAATGTTAGCATTTCCCAAAATCATAGTAATTTCAGTTGATTCCAGTTTGGTTTTTTTCTTTTGTGAATACTGCAAAGCAAGATCACAAATTATATACATTACTTGTCTTCATTTTGGGCAAATATCTTTATATTTTTTTAAAATTTATATAACTGGGGTGGAAGGTATTTTTTAAACTCTACGGCACTGGTTAGAATATTGCAAATTGATGTAAAAAATAAAATAAAATAAAAATACTTTTTATCATTAATACTTTCTAAAGTATTATGCCAGACTCCAAGACTGGATATAGCTATTATAGAATAAAGAACACCAAAAAAAATATCAATTTGTAGATAGAGAAAATCAAATTTATCATTTCACTTTTCAATTTCTGCTTTTAGTTCTTTATTGAGGATCTACTTTTTCAAATATTTTCAAAATAACTCATGTACCATATATTTAAACATCTTGTGTGCATGTGTATGTGTGTGGCTTAAGATATTTCAATATTTCATATGATGCACGAGCAAGAAGGAGAATCACCATGGGCAAAACAAAAAAAGAGAATTAGTATATAGACATTTCCAGTCAATATTTATAGTACTGTGAATATTTTCTTATAATTTAGTATAACATATGGCAGATTCTGAAGAGAAAATTTACTTACCCAAGGTATTAATGATTTCTTTGTCATTATAAAATAATTAAGACTTCTTAAAAAAATTAGTCAAGTGGGAACAATTTTCTTTTTATACTTCATGAAATACTGGTTTAAACTTTGTCCTTCCTACGTGCTGTTTTATAACAGTTGACCAGAGCACTTGGTATATTGCCTTTCTATTACTCCTATCTCTTTGGAAAGTAGAGGAAAGAAAACAGGGTCTGCTCATCCAGAATTGTGACAGAAGATGGGTTTCAAATGTCAGTGTGTGAAACTTCATTCCTGTCCTGAGATTTGGCACTTAAGTACAAGCAGAGTTAAGCACAGGGGTCTTGGAGTTGAGGGTTCAAATGAAAACAGTCCCAGGATGAATGGGAGCAAACCTGGAACCTCCTCACTAGGGCCTCTGTTTCACCAGCCTGCAGTTACTCCCTGGATAAAGTGAATAGGTCAACAGATTTCACTCAGTGCTTCTAGGTCTGAAGTATGGTCACCTACATATTACCCTGGCCATTGGTTTTTTCCTCCTGTTTCCATCAATGTCATAGTTTGTCACAAGAAATAAACCTCAGCTGTCAAGATCACTGTGTCAGCTGTCTTGCACTGAAACTGATTCCAATGAGAAGAGTTTCTCTGAGTATTTCTGTGACTAAAGAAATTGTTCCTCTTACCAATGAGACATGATGCAGAACAATCTTTGAGGTAAAAGGTTCTGAAAATGAAGATTCATGAGGAACAGTGGGAAAAATTTGCGATTTTGGTGCTGAGCAGTACAGTGGCACTGGTACTGAGCCAAGTTTCCCTTATCTGTCTCCCACTGCCAAGAAACACACCCTGGAAGGAATTTTGACATCACTTTTAGGGGAAAGGCTAATACCATAAGGCAAAGTCTCAATTCTTTGTCCTTGGCACTGTGCCTTAGATTTGAAATGTTGTTGTTATGTGCCGTGGAGTCGGTTCCGACTCATAGCGACCCTGCACAGGGTTTCCGAGGCTGTTAATCTTTACGGGAGCAGACGCCTCATCTTTCTCTCGCGGAACCACGGGTAGTTTCGAACTGCTGACCTCACGGTTCGCAACCCCGATTCGTAACCACTACGCTACAGATTGGTATAGTTTGTCCCCTCACAGAAGATGGAGCAAAGGAGATTTATTAGTAGACTAGAAGCCCAATAATCTGAATTTCAAATTTGTCTTTCAGACTATTTAGCTGTGTGACAAGAGACTGACTTTTGTGTCTCACTTTTCTTGTTTGTAGAAAGAAATAGTCAAGACTCATTGGGAAGATTTCCGGTTTGGCAGCAGCAGAGCAAGAGTCAGGTAGGACAGGCTCCGTGGGGAAGGGGCTAAAACCCCAGAGACGCTGCTCCGGTGGAACAGCACCAGGGCTGTGGATCTAGCATAAGAGTCAGGGCGTCAGTTTCCCGCAACCGCCAGTGGAAAAATCATGGTATAAAGGAAAATATTGCTATTTAGAAATTGGTCAAGACATGGGACTCCCTCTGCCCATCCCACCCGGGCGGAGGTCAGAGGGCGGGACTACAGCCAGACTGGCACAGGGATCCTGTGCTAAAAGCGGTGCTGTGACATTTGCAAAAGGAGGTGTCGGGGGATTCTACACATTTTTTCCTCCTCTTCCCTGTAGCTCCTTCTTTGCCCAGCCTGGACACCTTCAGGCGGTGGATGCACACTCCCAAAAACATCCAGCGTTGAGACCACAGCTTTTCCAAGGCGCAGAGAGAAAGAGCCCCATCAGTTGAAGGATAAATTCTTTGACTGCTGCTTTTGACTTTTGCCTGTGGGTCCCAGCCCTAAAGTTAACATATGAGGGACTTTTTGGGGGTTGACCAAAAAAGGACCTTTACTCCTGCCTATCCAGCAAGAATTAAAGCAGGTTTGGCCTGAGAGACAAACCATATGAACATTCTGTAAAACCCCAACATAAAAAGACGCAACTATTTCAAGAATTACACTGTGCACACGCAGATCCCTAACTGACCTTCAGAGACAAAAATAGTAAACTAACTATCTGCACACCTCTATGGTGGTGACTAGAGGAGGGGCCTGAGCTAGTGGACACCCCACCCACTACTGGAGGTTTCCACGGTGCACACATACTGCCTGTGTAGCAAGGTGACTGGCCAGTGGGCCACAGTTTTATTTTTGTTTCAAAGTGGTGGCTTTGTCTCTGCTTTTATATTACTTCTGCTTTTGGGCCTTT
>NW_006408568.1:12287192-12290892 GCF_000296735.1 Chrysochloris asiatica | reverse complement strand
CTCTGACCAGTCTTACATGGTCCGCAACAGCTTCTGAGGAACATCTGGCATTACTTCTCTTAATATAGAATTGCTTGTTCTTTTGGCAGCCCATGGCACTTTTAATATTCTTCTCTGACACTATAATTCAAATGAAGCAAGTCTTCTAAATTCTTCTTCATCTGTTGTTCAACTTTCACATATATATGAGGCAATCAAAAATACCGTGGCTTGGGTTAGGCACACCTTAATACTCAAACTGACCTCTTTGTTCTTGAATACTTTAAAGAGATTTTGTGCAGCAGATTTGCCTATGCAATACGCCGTTTGATTTCTTGACTGCTGCTGGCATAAGTGTTGACAGTGAATCCAAGCAAAATGAAGTCTTTGTCACCTTCAATATTTTTCTCCACTTACCATGATATTTATTGATCCAGTGCGGGAAGCGATTCCACTTTTGCTGTTTGACACAGTCCTGGCAAAAGTAGAAACATCATGCAAAGCAGATCATTCTCTGGAAAGGCATCCTCTATCTCCCCTTTAGGATAACTCTGAATTTACTTGTAAAAATATACGATATTGTCATATTCATGGCCTTTACTGTGAGCTCTGCAGACCTTAGGACTGGTCTGGCAACAATTGTTTCAGCTTCATTGGGTTGAATTCAAAGGGAATTGTATGAGTTACTCCCTTTCACAGAAAACCTAAGTACAAAGTAACGGCATTTATGAGATCACAAAAGCAGATAACAAACTAAAGTAAAGCTGACGGACCCCTATAGACCTCACCTCCATCAATTACCAGCCAGAATTCACAAACCCCCACTATTACATACAGACACCTATGTAAATAGGCAGAGAATAGTGAACATAAATGAAAGGTGGTTAAAACTTAATAATCTACATTTCCTGTAGCAATTAGCCAGGTTGGGCCTTATATGCCTCACAGCTTCAAAAGAAAGAAACATAGGAACACTGTGGTCAAGCAATTTAATGAATACTTTAGAAAAACAAAATAATTAAGTAGATGTTAGTAATACTTTTACTATGAAAAATCGTAGTACATTATGTAGAAGATTGATAATTAGTTAGTAGAAACAATAAAGCAGTGTAGGCATTGATGATTAATACAAACTTATATTACTAAAAGGATGTAATCAGGGGTCTGATAAGTGGAAATGATTTGTGTAAGTTTTAACTTGATCTTTTAGTGGGAATAAGAGGAAACAATTTATTACTTACGCAGGAGAGGAGATGATGTCAAAAGGAAAATGTTTAATGGTTGAAAAATGAACGGGATATGGAAAGGTCAGTTTGGACATCATAGAAATACTTTTGTTAAGGTTGTATAATCACAGGGTGAAGGAATGTTGTGATTAAAACTGTGTAATAATTCAAGGGGAAAATCAAAGTATCAAATCATTATACACTGTGTAATTTTGAGTATAAAAATAAAGACTTGCTGACTTGGGGCATTAAAAAAAAGAAAAAACTCAGACAGCCAGACAGACTGATGAGAGCTCCATCAGCCAACTAAGCAGAGACTCCTCCATTGCTTTCACTTTCGCCAACTCACTCCAACAGTACAGTTGTGAGGATTTTTGTTTTCGTTACATTGAGATGCAATCCATACTGAAAGCTGTGGTCTTTGATCTTCATTAGTAAATATTTTAAGTCTTCTTTGCTTTCATGAAGCAAGTTTGTATCATCTTCCTCTAATCCAGATGCCACATACTTTTTCATATAATCCAGCTTCTCAGATTGTTTGTTCAGCATACAGATTGAGTAAGTGTGGTGAAAGAATACAACCTTGGCGCACACTTTTCCTGTTTTTAGCCCGTTCAGTATCCCTTTGTCCTGTTCAAAAGATTGCCTCTTGTTCATGAGCACAATGAAGTGTTCTAGAATATCCATTCTTCACAAATTTTTCCATAGTTTGTAATGATCCACAAAAATCAAATGCCTTTGCATATAAAGCATCTTTTCTGGTATTCTCTACTTTCAGTTAAGATCATCTGATACTATCCCTATTTCCTCATCCTCTTCTGAATCTGGATTGAATTTCTGGCAGTTCCCTGTTAATATACTGTTGCAGCCATTTTTTCAATTATCCAGCAAAATTTTACTTGCATGTGATATTAATATTGTTCAATAATTTGACCTTCTAGTGGGTCACTTGTCTTTGAACTGAACACAAATATGGATCTTTTCCAATTGTTTGGCCAAGTAACTGTCTCCCAAATTTCTTGGCATAGATGAGTGAGTGCCTCCAGTGCTGCATCAGCTTGTTGAAAGATTCCAATTTGTATTCCATCAATAACTGGAGCACTGGTTTTCACCAATGCCTTTTTCCTTCAGTAGTACCATTGGTTCTTGATCATAAACTACTGCTTGAAATGATTGACCATCAGCCATTTCTTTTTGGTAGAGTGACACTCTGTATTACTTCAATCTTCTTTTGATGCTTTCGGCATAATTCAATGTTTTGCCCATAGTATCCTTCAATAGAGAAAGTTGAAGCTTGAATTTTTTCTTCAGTTCTTTCAGCTTGACAAATGCTGAGCATATTCTTCCTTTTTGCCTTTCTAACTCCAGGTCTTTGCTCATTTCATTATAATACTTTACTTTGTCTTCTGGAGCTGAAATTTCTGTTCATTTCTTTAACTTCTTCATTTCTTCCATTTGCTTTAGCTTCTTTATGCTCAAGAGCATGTTGCAGAGTCTCTTCTAGACATTAATTTTGATGTTTTATTTCTGCCTTTTAAATGACCTTCTGCTTTCTTTATATATAATATGATGTTCTTGATGTCATCCCACAACTCCTCTGGTCTTCAGTCATTACTGTCTAATTCATCAAATCTGTTCTTGAGATAGTCATTAAATTCAGGTGGAATATTTCAAGGTCATATTTTATCTACCCTAAGCTTTTAAATTTTTTCTTCTGCTTCAGAACTTGCTATATGAACTTGCATATAAGCAATTAATGGTCTCTTCCATAGTCGGCACCTGGCTTTTTTTGGGCTGATATTGAATTTTTCCAGTGTCTCAACTTGACTTCTGTGTATTCCACCTATTAAGTACATGAGTGTAGTTGACTTTTATGCTGTTTAAAAAAGGTATTTGCATAAAACGAATAAGCCATTAGTCTTGCAAAAGTCTATCACACAATCTCCAGTATCATTTCTATTACTAAGACCACATTTTCCAACTGCTAAGCCTTCCTCTTTCCAACCTTGCATTCTAATCACAATAATTATCAATACATCTTGATTGCATGTTTGATCAGTTTCAGACTGAATAAACTGGTATAATTTGTCAATTTGTTCATCTCTAGTTTTAGTGATTGGCATGTAAATTTGAATAATAGGGGTATTAACTGGTCCTCCTTGTAGATGTATGGATATTATTCTATCACAGACAACATTGTATTTCAAGATAGAACTTGAAATGGTCTTAGACTATGAATGTGATACAATTTCTCTGGAATTTGTCATTTCCAGCATGGTAAACCATAAGATTGTCATATTCAAAATGATCACTATCAGTCTATTTCAGCTCATTGTTGTTGTTGTTGTTGTTGTTAGGTGCCATCAAATCAGTACTGACTCATAGCGACCCTATGCACAACAGAATGAAACACTGCCTGGTCCTGGGCCAACCTCACAATTGTTGCCATGCTTGATCCCATTGATGCTGCCACTTGGCCAATCCATCTCGCTGGG
>NW_006408568.1:12285700-12286215 GCF_000296735.1 Chrysochloris asiatica | reverse complement strand
GTGACGAACTACTTCCGAATATTTAGTCACTGAAAACCTTATGAATAGCAGAGAAACACTGTCAGACACAGTGCCGGAAAATGAGCCCCTCAGGTTGGAAGGCACTCAAAATGTGACTGGGGAAGAACAGCTTCCTCAAAATAGAGCTGACTGTGATGAGCAAATGGAGTAAAGTCCATTGGTTAAAGCCCGTGGGACCTTCATTTGCTGATGAGGCACAACTCAAAATGAAGAGAAACAGCTGTAAACATCCATTAATAATTGGAACATGGAATATATGAAGTATGAATCTAGGAAAATTGGAAATTGTCAAAAAATGGAATGTATAAACATCAGTATCTTAGGCATTAGTGAGCTGAAATGGACTGGTATTGGCCATTTTGAATCTGACAACCACATTACTATGCAGGAATGACAAATTGAAGAGGAATGGTGTTGAATTAATTGTCAAAAAGAACATATCCAGATCAGTCATGAGGTACAATGCTGTCTGTGATAGGACAATATCCATGCAC
>NW_006408568.1:12265865-12271447 GCF_000296735.1 Chrysochloris asiatica | reverse complement strand
ATGTTTATGTGTTCCATTTCATTTTTGACAACTTCCAATTTTCCCAGATTCAGACTTCACCCATTCCATGTTCCGATTTTCAATGGATATTTACAGCTGTTTCTCTTCATTTTTAGTTGTGCCCCATCAGCAAATGAAGGTCCTGTAGGCTTTTCTCCCACGAGCTTTACTCCATTCACATCATCATGGTGAACTCTACTTTGAGGAGATAGCTCTTCCCTAGTCACATTTTGAGTGCCTTCCAACCTGAGGGCCTCATTTTCTGGCACTATATCTGACAGTGTTTCTCTGCTATTCATAAGGTTTTCAGTGACTAAAGATTCGGGAGTAGTTCGTCACTCTTTCTTCCTAGTTTATCTTTCTCTGGAAGCTCATCTGAAACCTGTCTGCCACGGGTGACCCTGCTGGTTATTTAAAATACCGGTGGCATAGCTTTCAGAATCACAGCAACTCATAAGCCACAGCAGTACGACAAACTGACAAACGAATGGTGGCCGTTTGGTTTTAAGTGGAAACTGCCACTTTAAATTTCGAGAAGATCTGTGCACATGCGTAGTAGAACCCTCCAGGGTTGGGGGTGGGGGTGGGGTATCCATTCACTCAGGCATCTCCTCTATTCACCAGAATGGAGGTGCGCAGACAGTGAGCAACCAATGAACAGATACCAAAAAATGAATGTCCACACCTGTATCTCCGCGGTTCTGTCAGGTGTTTGTAGCTGTTCTGATCCTTCCCTCACTTGGTCTCTCCTAAGATGGTGGCTCCAGGAGTAGCTGAGTGTCTTGAATTAGAAGGCAATGAATTTCTTGATTCTGCTACCAATTCTCCTAGCTGTAAGCCTTCTAATCTTCTAAATATTCCTTTATATGTGTTTCAGAGTTCTAGCACCATCCCCTGAGCCTACTTGGCCTGGTATTCTGTGTTGTGGACTGAATGGACTGAACAGCAGCCTCCAAATGATATGCCCATGTCCTAACTCTCAGTACCTTTGATGTGATCTTATTTGGAAACTAAGCTACCATATATGGATGTAGTAGCTCAAAAAAGGGAACAAATCTTTACAGCAAGGATCACTTCCACCATTGGTACACAGGGTTGACAGGGATGGGTGGGGCGGGGGGGGCAGACTATAAAGGCAAGAAGTGACTTGCTTACAAGCATTCAAGAGGGAGCCTAGTTCCAGACAGGGCAGGGGTAGGTAGAACCTCCACTGAATGATTTCCAATCTGTTGGTACCTGGCTGATGAAAGGAAATGAGGATAAGACTCTTGTGGTACAATAGTGAATAATTGCCATCAGGACTGACTGTGAGGGTTGGAAATGTAGAGGTAGATTTTTTTTTTACAAAAGGAGGGGAGTGAATGATTTTTCAGCCCAGAAGTGGAGGTCCCTGGGACCATCAAGTAAGAAGAACGGAGAGTGTGACCCTACCCGGAGAGGCAGTGACGCCAGGGATGGAGACAGAGATGATGACGTGGACAGATGGAGTGGCTGGGGACACTGGACTTAGGGAGGGAGAGGGACTATGTGCTGACAGCTGATGGGGCATCTTGTTTGCTTGTTTTATCAAGGGTGTATCCTTTGATTATTTGATGATGCATAGAGGGTATTGTATTCATTGCAATGAAATGAAATGCAATAGGATGAATGTAAAACTGATGTTCTCCCATGTAAACCCACATAATTCACAAGAAAAACTTAAAATTTTTTAAAAGAGAGACATTTGGAAGAACAGGTGACAGGTTTTGCCTTACATAGTAGTGCAAAGGATCAGGAAGAAGGAAGGTTCAAGGAGAGTGCTGAGACTTCACACTTGACAATATGCGCATGCTGGTCCACTTCAGGAAAGAGCATGGCTCTAGGCAATAGGAACTCTACTTCCTGGTTGTTGTTGTTGTTGGAGTCAGTTGCTACTCATAGCAACCCTGTATAGGGTTTCCAAGGAGCAGCTGGTGAGCTTGAACCGCCAACTCAACCTTGCAGTCCCTGGTAAGTAGATTGAAAAATAAAGCTTTAAAAATACTTTAAAAGACATGAAAAACATTCTGTTTCATTATTCTTTTTGCCCTTTACTCACTGCACTCTAAATTCTGTGTCTAGTTTTTAGTAGATAAACAAATTGTTTTAAATTTCACTGTATGTCTTCTATAATTGAATTGGCCTTGACTTTCAGAGTAGACACCAATTTTACCAATCCTTTAAGGCTAAAATCTACTTCTTAGGTATGAATCTATACTGGTACTCTAGACTACACATTTTACACCTTAGCTCTTTCATACAAATAGTGTGACAATATACAAAAGAATTAATAACAGACTGCTATCCATCCAAATTCAAAGTGCCATGGGCTGTCAAAAGAACCAATAGATCGGTTTTGGAAGAAGTGCAGCCAGAATGTTCCTTGGAGGCCAAGATGACCAAACTTTGTCTCTCATATTTCGGACATATTGTCAGGAGGGACCAGTCACTGGAGAAGGATATCATGTTTGGTAAGGTGGAGGGTCAGAGAAAAAGAGGAAGACCCCCAACAAGATGGATTGGCCAAGTGGCAGCATCGATGGACTCAAGCATGGCAACAGTAATAAGGTTGGCCCAGGATCAGGCAGTGTTTCGTTCATTCTGCTGTGCATAAGGTCCCTATAGGTTGGTACTGATTCGATGGCACCTAATAACAACAACATCCATGCAAAAGATCCCTGGTGACACAGTAGATAAAATATTGGACTGCTAACAAGCTGACAGAAAGGTCATCGGTTTGAACCTACCAGCTGTTCCACAGAGGCAGATGAAGCAGTCTGCTTTGTAAAGATTTGCAGCCTCAAAAACCATAGAGACCAATTCTACTCTGTCTGATTGGGTCACTATGAGTTGGAATCGACTCTATGGCAGTGGATCATACATAGAAAGTTTTGTTTTCCAGGTTGGCCCTGACTGTCATCCAGAACTAAGATACCATGAGGGACCCCAACATTCTCCACTTAATAAGGGTGTTTGCAGTGTCTAAAATGTTTGTACAATGATGTTTAATTTGCGTAGCATCTTTTTATCTGGGAGTCTGACATATTGTTATGTGCAAGGCAGAGAGTATCTGTGTGATCAACCCACAAGTAGCTTGGGCACTGAGTCTCTAATAAGCTTCGCCCCAGAAAACATTCTCCTCACATTGTCAAAATTCCATTCTGGAGGAATCAACTGTATTCTATGTGGCTCCACTAGAACCTCGTAGAAGCTATTTTCCTCTCTACTTTGCCTCATCTCTTTGTTCCTTTTGTGACTTTTCTTTGTGTCACTTCACTGTAATAAGTCATGTCCAAACCTAGGGGTGGCCTTGTTATTGTTGTTAAGTGCCATTGAGTCGATGCCAACCCATGGCAACCCTGTATAGAGTTTCCAAAGAGCAGTTGGTGAGCTTGAACCACCGACCTTGTGGTTCAAACCAACTTTGCAGTCCAGTGCATTAACCCACAGTGCCACACCAGGTCTCCAGGGGTGGTCTTGGAGACCTCTAATGTCAGTGAAAAACTACCCCAGTTCCCTTGAACTGAAGGGATTCATGGGAAGTCCAACTTTATTACTAAAAATGAAATACTTCCATGCAAACTACTGGGTAATTTACATGCAAAACTAACATAAGTCATTGAGGAGGGGGTGAAGGTCAGTGCTATGGCACCAACTACTTCTCAATCATGTAACTTCCTAAATACTTTGGTTTTTCCTAGATAACTAAGATTGCAGTTGAGGAGGTGACCAAATTAGTTATTGATACTGAGTTTCATCATATTGATTCATCTTTTCTGTATCAAAATAAGGAAGAAGTTAGACAAGCCATCTGAAGCTAGGTTGTTGCTGGTGTTGTAAGGATAGAAGACGTAGTCAACACTTGAAAGGTGCTCTGTGTCTGTATATTTACAAACTGATTGTATATGGAAATTGATTATTTGTTTGTGTGAGTGGTTTGGTGAATTATGCTTTTATTCACACATATTTGTGTACTAAAACTAGTATCAAAAGAAGAGATGGGTGATACCTTACCTACTATTACTCTGATCAAATTTTGTGACTTTAATATATTGTGTTTTCTGAGTCTCCACCTAAAGCACTGTCACTTTGCATGGGTGATATAATCACACAGATGTATGGTCAAATTATAGTTTTTGTTATTATCTGTGTGACATGGTGAAATTTCTTAACATTCTGAATTTCAGACCTCACTTCTGTCAATACAGAAAACACTACAAGTGAGTGATTTGAATATTAAGTAAGATGTAACTAGCATTTATTGAATTGTGTTCAGCATACATTAACATGTTCAAAACATTATTTCCTTCAGTCATCTACATGAATGAGATACTAATTCTTCCTCACAGGGGTGAATTGAGGTTGAAGTTAGACAAGGTTATGAAGTTGTTTTGAATACTCTATTAAACATATTCAGAAGATGAGCATAATTGTTCCTTGAAAATGACTTATCCCTTGTGAAATTTCCTTCTATTGTTCAGTAATCATCCCCAAGAATACGCTCAAACTAATAATAGCACTTTTGTGTGTAGATTAGATAAAAGGATAACCCAAGAAGAAAGGAAATTATTGTTCCTGTGGTCATCTAATTTACAACCAGTAAAAAAGAATGTAAATACTAGAAAAAGTAAGGCAATAACTTCCCAGGAGTTTGGAATTAAATCCTTGCAAAATGGGTGGAGGCCACCTCTTTATCTGTTTCCTGTAATGGGACCCTCCCAGCACAGCTATTTTTCATTGTTAGCATCCATATTCATTTAATACATGCAAGTAAACCCATTCCTTTCATTTCTTTTCATAGGCCAGGCTTTCTATCTCTTTTAGATATATTGATAATTGTTCTCTAGTTCATTTCAAAACTAAACCTATATATTTTCAAGTATCACAAAAAAGGACTAAAATTCTGAATAAAACCTAAAGACTACGTCTATCCCTATTGACTGCAAGCCAGGTCCATATTTGTTCTATATTAATGACCCAAACTTAGCTTCAAACCAATAATGTTGGTAAACAAAATTCAGCTTTGAATTTATTGAAAAAGTCATAATCCATATGTCTTTTGTTTCTTTATATTCTCATTAAATTGCCTAAATTTTAATTAAACACAATTTCCATTTTTAACTTCTGCAGCTTTGGATCATTGTCTTTGACCAGAATTGGTTCGGCCAGCCTTGAGAAAGTCACTGTAGAAACTTCAGCTGGACTATGTTGATCTCTACATTATTCATTTCCCCATGCCTCTGAAGATTAGAAATTTACATAATAAAGGCTATTTCACTTCTACCATCAATATGATCATCATCTTGCATGGAGGTTTGGATCAAGTTTTTCTTAGGAGGGCATATGGATTGCTATACTGAGGAAGCATTCAAAATAGTAATTCATGATTCTCAATTGATCCTGTTTGGTTCATGTGACTAGCATTGGGCCATTATATGTTTAGTGGGATAAGAAATTCTGATTGTAGTTACAGATCAATCTGGGTTTTTATTGTAACCCATTATTGCTTATTTCCTTTCCAGGAGAAAGAGAGGCAAACACACACACACCATAGATGATAGATG
>NW_006408568.1:12262346-12264515 GCF_000296735.1 Chrysochloris asiatica | reverse complement strand
AAGCAAAGTTGTATCATCTGCATATCGCAGGTTGTTAATGAGTCTTCCTCCAATCCTGATGCCACATTTTTCTTCATAGAACCCAGCTTCTCAGAATATTTGCTTAGCGTACAGGTTGAATAAGTGTTGTGAAAGTATACAATCCTGTCGCACACCTTTCTTAATTTTAAACTACTCTGTGTTACCATGTTCTGTTCGAACAACTGCCTCTTGGTCCAGGAACAGATTCCTCATGAGCACAATTAAGTGTTCTGGAATACTCATACTTTGCAATGTTGTTCATAGCTTGTCATGATCCATACAATTGATTATAATGCCTGCTTTTATTACAGTTTGGAGAGGAGCTGGTATCAAAGGATGAACATGGAAACTTAGTATTCGATACGATGGATCTCTTTGCCACATGGGAGGTGAGTACTTGGAGGAGACAGTCAAGGAAGTCAGGGAAAGGGGAATCTCACATCTTTCACGTGTGTGTGACCTTGAGAACTTCAGTACATGACCTTGACCTCACTTTTCTCATCTCTAAAATAAAAATTTAGATAAATAGTCTCAAATAACCTTGGAGTTCTAGAATTTTACTTATTCCTTAAGTAAAAATTTCCTTTTCATAAGAGAACACAACATTTCTTCTGAAAGGAAGCTGACACTACCCCAAGGCAATTAGCTCAGCAAGCCACTAACGCTACTCATGCAGGGAAAGGAGAATGTTTTTCTAGCTGTCTTATAGGATACAAGAAAGTGAATGATAAATTTAAAGTTACATTGATACAACCATTTTCACTGATCTTCTGTTCCCAAAAATGAGACTAAATTTCAGAAATATTTGGAGCATGAAGTACAGTACTATTTCTACCTTAAAATTCTCTTAGAAAGGAGAACAAGATTTATAACTTTCATGGCCTTTTTCACAGGCTTTGTTGTTGGTGTTAAGTGCCATCAAGTCAATTCTGATTCATAGCAACCTGTATATGATTTCCAAGTAGGGGTTGATGGGTTTGAACTGCTGACCTTGTGGTTAGCAGTCCAATGTTTATCCTACTGTGCCACACCAAACTCCTTACAGGCTTTGAGCACTTGAAATTAACTTTGTCTAAAAACTCCCAGGATGTTTAATAACTGGGTGGTGGCATATCTCTTACTGTAAACTAGGTAGCAGGCTCCCCTCTGCCACAGACTTCCAATAGTAAGTTTAATTTACCAGAACAACAGGTGATATTAACTCAAGGACTTCAGAAAATTTACTTTCTACATAAGGCCACATGTTCTGCATCTAACAAATGAATACCTTCATCTTTCATGATAGGTGATGAGAAGAATCACCCCCATAGGTTTCGTTATTGCTCTAACTACCTACCTGGGACCCAACTTACAATTTGGTGGATTGTGTGATGAATTTACAATTTTTTAAACCTACTTCCTTCTGGCATCCAGCTGAAGACATTCTGATAATCTTGCTATATTCTATATACCTTACATAGATGTAGTATTATGCGGTCCTCTATTCATAAAGTTTAGGGACTCCTGGTAGCGTAGTGGTTACGAATCAGGCTGCTAACCTCAGAGTCAGCAGTTTGAAACTACCAGCTGTTCCGCGGGTGAAAGATGAGGCTTTCTATTCCTGTAAAGATTTACAGCCTTGGAAACCCTGTACAGGGCCGCTGAATCGGAACCGACTCCATGGCACATAACAACAACAACAACAACAACATTCATAAAGTTTGTGGGGGGACATAGTGAAGCAGAAATCCTTGCCTTGTGCATTTTATATCTAAGTGAGAGGAGAGAAAAATTAGCCATAAAAACGTTAAAAGGTGCAAAGTGCGTCAGCAAACCATCCCTCTAAAAGCACTGTCTGCTTCTCACCTGGGCTCAATAATGCACTGCAATGTTCACACAGAACTCAGACATCATACAACAGTTATGGGGTTTATTAAGAGCAGGTTGCAATATGGGATCAGAAAATGCTCCAGTCAGGACAGCCTTTCCTCAGCCATGTCCCCAGGCAAGCTTCTCTCTGCCTGGTCAATGTTGCAATGCTCTTTTATGGCCGCTGATAAATATCCACAGGACACACCACCTACCATTGTTGTTCTTGTTGTCGTCAGGTGCCATCGAGTCGGAACCGACTCATAGTGACCCCATGCACAGCAGAACGAAACAATGTCC
>NW_006408568.1:12253599-12257458 GCF_000296735.1 Chrysochloris asiatica | reverse complement strand
TATTTGCTCTGTGGGCTGTGAACTGGGAAGCCCACCATTCTGTCCCATACTCTGACTCTCAATTCTGCTGCTGCTCCTCTGCCCCTCCTCCAGGACCACAGCGTTCTGTCCCTGGGTTGAGGATGTTCAATGTGCAAGGTCTTGGGACACGCTCCACTCTTGACTCTTCTTTTTTGATGACAGCGAGAACCTCCTCCTGCTTCTGAGAGGACTCATTTTAAACACACATTAAAGTTCCCACTTTTTACAATCACAATTAACTCTGTTAACAATCACAACTGTATCACATTATCCTATCAGCATCTTCTCCCACCTTCTCTTACCCAGGCCCAGCAAAACAAAGACATTTATTTGGTAGGAGTTACAGACTATACCTAGAAGACATATTAAATAATCCACTACACTGCAAAATCTAACTGTATAATTCTCAGATAGTGACAAGGTACTGGAAAAAATAAAGCAGTTATAGCAAAAATGTTGTAGGCAAAGTAGATGGGTGTGGGTTGTAGTTGTTGTTGTTATAGTTCCGACTCATCGCAATCCTGTACAGGGTTTCTGATGCTGTAAATCTTTACAGGAGCAGAAAGCCTCATCTTTCTCCCGCAGAACAGCTGGTAGTTTTGAACTGATGATCCTGAGGTTAGCAGTCCAATTCATAACCACTACGTGACCAGAGCTCCTTAAATGGATGTGGTATTTATATAATAAAGGCACAGAGATGATGCCTTTATAATGGGAAGCTGGACTTCTGATGTGGTGCTGTAAGACAAGTACTGGACTGCTAACCTGAAAGTCAGCAGTTCAAACCCACCAGCCACTCCTCAGAAACCCTATACAGGGTCGCTATGAGTTGAATCAACTCAATGGCACTTAACAACAACAGCAACAATGGAAAGCTTCCTTGATAATGAGAACTGTTGAACTGAGATCTATAGTAAGGTGTGAATCATGGGATTTTTAGGGGAAGAGTATCTGAGAAGAGAGAACAGTAATTGAAATGACCTATAAGTGCTTTTGTGTCCAAGAAACACCAAGGTCTCTCATAAAGCTGCAAAAAGGAAGGACTGAGAGAGATGAGCTCAAAAGGCAAATTGACATCAGATTATGGTTGGTCTTATAAGAATAACTTTGGCTTTGACTCAGTGTGAATTTAAAAACCATTCAAGGAGTTTTATCTGATTTACTTTATTAAGGAATCACTCGATATTTACACTAATACATCCGATGCTTGTCACATATGTGTATTTAAACTTAAATTAATTAAAAATCAATAACATTTCATTTTTTTCTCCAGTCACATATTTCAATAGCTCAATAGTTACAAGTGGTTATTAGTGTGCCTCTATAGGATTGCCCTGGACTGCTAGCCACAAGGTTGGTAGTTCAACCCCACCAGCCATTCCTTGGAAATTCTATGTTGTTGTTGTTTTTAAGTGCCATTGAATCAGTTCCAACCCATAGCAACCCTGTATATGGTTTCCAAGGAGCAGCTGGTGAGCTTGAACCATCAACCAAGGGTCATTATGAGTCATGACTGACTTGATGGTACTCACCAGCAACCTTATTGAACTGTGTAGACATATACTATTGCTATCATCACAGGAAATCTTACTAGACAGTACCTATCCAAATGCCGAGTGGATGATATACTGGGGGGGTTAAGAGTAGAGTCAGAGAGACCAGATAGAAGGTTCATAAAATAATCCACATAATGATGGGTTAAAAGTGTGAAGGTTGTAAGAAGTGGACCAATTCTAGACCTATTCTGAGAGCAGAGGTGACATGATGCTTTGATGGATTGGGTAAAATGTGTGAGATGAAGCGAGCACCAGTTTCACTATGATGTCCTTGTCCTGAACAAATTTCTAGTGATGCTGGTTTTGACTGAGACGCAGACTTCAGGAGAAACAAGCTGGCAGCAAAACCAGAAGCTCAGTTTCTGACATGTTCAGTTAGAGATGATTAATCAAACTTACAGAAATTATGAGGAAACAGTTAAAGCTGGGAGTCTATGAAAATATAGGTCTTAGGGTAGGTCTAGGATTGTTGTTATTAAGTGCCATCGAGTCAGTTCTGACTCATAGTTATCATGTTTAGGGTTTCTGAGGAGTAGCTGGTGAGTTTGAACCACTGACTTTGCAGTTCAACCCAAACTTGCAGTCCAGTGCTTTACCCCACAGCACCATACCAGTCTAGAATAGAAAATAGCAATTTATGAGACTTCGTCTTACAGATGTATTTAAAATCATGGGTATGAAGAGATCACTTAGGAATGAGATCAGATAAACCAGAAATGAGGTCTGAGGACTGAACCCTGGAGCACGTCAATATTACAGGTCAAGGTGATGATGCCAAGGAGAGCAGCCTGAGAAGTAAGAAACTCAAGAGAGATCTTAAAAAGCCAACTGAAAATTAGGTTTCAAAGAAAATTAATGAACTGTGGAAGGTTACTGATGGGTCAAAGGGGATATACACCATTAGCTTTAGAAATTCATGACCCTGTCTTAGGGTGTTTTGATAGACTGGTGTGCAGGAAAGCCTTACTGGAATGTGACACAGAAAGAGACGAGAAAAACTGGAATAGTGTTTCATACTGTCTCCTATTTTGCTAAGGTGGTGTTGTTAAGTGCCATCAAATTCCAACTTAGATCGACTCTTTATAGGGTCTCCAAGGAGTGGCTGGTGGGTTTTAACCATCAACTTTTCAGTTAGCAGACCAGTGCTTATCCTACAGCACCACATCAGCACTCCATTTTCCTAAGTATGAAACGCTAATTCTATCTTTGTTGTCACCGTCTTCTTCCAAGTTTTTCTGTTTTACTTTTGTTCTTCTTGACAATCAATGCAGTCAGTTTCATAGTGATTTATTTCTTTTAACAGCTCAATCTTTCATTTAAGGAGCCCTGGTATCATAGTGGATTATGAACTGGACTGCTAACTGCAAGGTCAACAGTTCAAATCTACCAGTTGAGGGAGAAAGATGAAACTTTCTGCTCCTGTAAAGAGTTAAAGCCTTTGAAACCCTATAGGGTCAATATGAGTTAGAAGCAACTCAATGGCACACAACCACTACCACCACCACCACCATCTTTCATTTGTTCTATGGCCAAATCATCCAAATTATCCCTCACAACCCCTTCTATCCCAAGCCCTGGAGAAGTGCAAGGATGCAGAGTTGGCCAACTCCATTGGAGTGCCCAACTTTAGCCACTCAGCTACAGGGATCCTGAACAAGCCCAAGACTCGAGTGCAAGCCTGTTTGCAATCAGGTAGGCCTTCCTAAACCCTACGGATTAATGCTTTCTTTTCTTCACATCCTCTTTCCCCTGAAACTATGTCTGATATACCCTCATCCTATCCATCTCAAGTTTTTTAACTAGAAGATATCAGAGTAGAACTACTGTCAAAAAATTCATTGTAGGATTGTTGTTGTTGTTGTTAGGTGCCATTGAGTCAGTATCAACTCATAGTGACCTTATGCACAGCAGAACAAAACAATGTCCGATCCTGGGCCAAACTCACTACTGTTGTCACACTAAGTCCATCAGTGCTGCCACTTGGCCAATCCATCTCATTGGGGGGTCTTCCTCTTTTTCTCTGACCCTCTTTCTTACCCAGCATGACATCCTGGTCCCTCCTGACAATATATCCGAAGTATGATAGGAGAAGTTTGGCCATCTTGGCCTCCAAGGAGCACTCTGGATGCACTTCTTCCAGAACAGATCTATTGGTTCTTTTGGCAGCTCATGGCACTTTCAATATTCTTCTCCAACACCATAACTCAAAAGCATCAATTCTTCTATGGTCTTCCTTATTCAGTGTCCAGCTTTTGCATGTATATGAGGTTATTGAAAATACC
>NW_006408568.1:12213068-12252299 GCF_000296735.1 Chrysochloris asiatica | reverse complement strand
TTCAGCTCTTGGACCTCCTCATTTCTTCCATTTGCTTTAGCATCTCTATGCTGGAGAGCAAGTTTCAGTGTCTCTTCTGACATCCATTTTCAGGTGTTATGTGCCTGTATTTGGTTTAGATTCTTGTATTGTTTCTCTTGGTATCTCTATGTTCAGAGGTTCTTGGCCTATGAAGCACACATGCACAAACAAATAACCAGAAACTATTAAAGTACTCCAGGTTAGAGGGATGAAGTTACTAGTTTATTATGGTGATAAATGATTTTTTTTAAAAAACCCATTGCCAGCAAATCAATTCTGACTTCTAGTGACCCTATAGAACAGAGTAGAACTGCTCCATAGAGTTTTCAAGACTGTAAATATTTACTGGAGCAGATAGCTGCATCTTTTCTCCATGGAGCAGCTTCTGGGTTTGAACCACAGACGCTGTGGTTAGGAGCCTAACACTTAGAAATCACCTCTAAAGAGCATTTAGCTGCATGATGTGGTAGATCTAGGGACTGACTAAATATTAGTCTTGTTCTCCTTGATCTCTAACATTAAATTAGTTGCTTTAACATATCTGTTTTGCTGACATTTTCAAAGTAAATTGTAAATAAGACACTTGCTGTCTTCATAGTTGTTGCTAAAACAAAAGCAACCTAAAATGTTATCTGGTTTGTAATTGTTTTTAAATATGTATCTCGTGAAAGATAAAGAAGGAAACCTAAGTTTCCTCCCAACCTGAGCCTCAGTCCCACACTAATCACCCAATCTTCTTTTCCATACCAATTTTTGTTGGCCTTTTCTGTGTAACTTCCCAGGTATTTCCTATATGCTTTCTAAACATTATAGCAAACCAGATAGGCTGATATAAATTCTTTTAAATGTTGATTTCAGAGACTCAAGTTTTACATTTTACATCAGAATATATACACTTTCAAAGTCAAGCATGTGCTATCACCATAGAACTGTTGTCAATTGGGTCAACTTTTTTACTGTGAAAATGTGAAATGTACTACACACACACAAGAGTGTATCAAGTAATATCCAGGATTTAAAACTATAACAATAAACTGAATACCTGAAGGCCATTCAGGTTATGAAATTACACACTACACCTGTCTGAAGCCCACTAATACTACCTCCCTAGTGGAGAAGTTCCCATTCTTCAAATGTTTATAATAATTAGTTGTTCCTTTGACTGTTTTTTATGCTTTTGCTACCTAAAGGTATATCATTTAGTATCCTTTTTAATCTGCCAGCTTTTAAACTTTATATAAGTAGAATCCCATGACATTTCTCAATAACTTGCTTCATTTGGCTAACATGAAGTTTGTGAGATTCAATTATGTGATACATGCAGCTATCGTGCGTTCATTTTCACTTCTGCAGAGCCTTACATTTCATGAATATGTAATAACTTCTTTAAAAATTAAAGGCATTTATCATGTTTAATATGAGGGTAAATCAAAAATTATCTTCACTCCAATTATATTAAAACACCTGTCCATGTCCACAGGTGATGACAACATTGAGTTTGCATATGAAATCATTCTATTGAACAGATGAGCGACAGTGAAGTATGTGGCAAATCATTTGCATATCAGCCATGGCTCAGCCTATGAGATAATCCACAACAGACTTAGGTTTCAAAAAGTTTTTGCTAATTGGGTACCAAAATAACTCCCTAAAGAGCATAAACATAAAAGTGTGGTATCACTTTGTGTGTTGTTTTGATGTACAAATTGGCATTGAATCTGAACAAGTTGCATGTGAGAAGGGATTTGGAGGAAAGGTGGATACTGATGAAGTCCTAAGCTCCCAGTATGTTCTTGCTGAGTGTGCCAGAATTCAAGACCTCACCTTGAGTTATTTCTATAGCTAATCATGAACGCAATGAGATATGTGTCAAGTTAATCACAGTGTGATGACTGTGTGATTTCTTGCTACACAGGAGTGGGGTACAGACAGTCTTACATTTTTCTATAAAAGGTGCTGAACCCTTATCCTGGTTCCTCAGCATCAACACAACCCATTGCCTTTAATGCCACCAGGTAGGCCCATCACGTTACCTTAAAGAATTTGGGACTGTGTCACCATGCTAATGACCCTGGTGTTGCTTAGCTGTGGGTAATGAGATGCCTTGAATTGATCTAGTTATCCCAATTCCTTACTGTAGACAGCTGTCCTAGGAAGTTAGGGTTCTTCCCTAATATAGAAGACAAACAGGATGGATCTGAGAATAAGAGCACAGCTAACTAGTTTTGCTGGAACAACTTCAAAAGCTGGTGAACAAATAAAAAAAGTTTCACTAAATCTTTAACTCACTTATCAACTGTCCTTGATCAGTGTGAGTTTGGATGCCAAATGTTTGTACTCTTTTAGACACTCATTGATGGAATATGTTCATCATTTATAGAATTAGAAAAGAATTCTCTGATAGTAATAGGCTGTTATAGATTAAATTATCCTCTCCAAAGAATTAGGTTGAAGTTATGACCGCCATACCTACTACTATGGCCCTGTTTGAAATAGGGTTTCTTGTGTTGTGTAAATGATGGTGGGTCCTAAACTGAATCACTTCTGAGTGGTGTTTTAGACAAAGAGAAGAATATACAGGCACACACAAACAGGGTAAAGATAGATGCTAAGGGAGGACCAGTATATAATCAGAGGGATGCAAAGAATTCCTAATAGCCACAGGAAACTAGGAGGCAGGCCCACAGAAGGAATTGGCATGACTGAGAACATTTAGCCTCCAGAAGTATAACAAAAACAAAAACAAATTCTTTGATGCCACTCATTTGTTATATTTTTTGTTGTGACAACACTGGATAGATAACTAAAACATGTCCTTTTCTCCCAGAATAGTTACGACCTTTGATGCATCCACTTTTCAGGCCTTTTTTTTGCCGACTGCTTTCTATAGTCACAATTAGGCTTTGAGTTCTCAAGGCAGAAGCCACTTCCTTTTCTTCTTAAGCCAACTTCAGAGAGCTGAATGGATAAGTACATGTGCTTACTTCTTCCATACTTCAATGAACCAAACAACTTAGGACAATCAGCTTCTCAGTGTAAACACTGAGCAGAGGTTCCTCAGTGCAGATGGACGACACATTCTGCTCTGTTCTAACTATCCTTCCGAAGAATCATCAGGGTGTAGGCAAAATGTGCACATGAAAGGAACCAGAGAGTCACAGGTTCAAGCATGCAAGGAGGTTTATTAAAGCATAGACGTTCTCACAGAGAGGAGAACAGACTACTGCCTTTGAGTAAGGGGAGCACTGGCTGAGTGAGTTCACTTTTTATGCTGTTGTCTGGGGTGGGCTCTGGGTCTCCTGATAGTTGTCTCCTGATCCCTATGATTTCCTATCATCATTTAGGACCCATAATTGGTCATTTTGTCTTGGATCTGATGTACTTCTTTCTCATCCAGTCTGTTATAATTGTATTGATTATCTAATAGCAATGCTGGTTTATTATAGTGGTATTATGATTAGTTCCTTGGTCACATTTGATCAGTCTTCGTCTTCTCTGGGCAGTTCTGATTTTGGAGAAAGTCACTTTTATCAATCTTCTTCTATTTGGGTTTTCTGATTGGGTGAAATACATCTGGTGTTTGCTCTAGTTAATTTGTGGTTAACCTCTCATTCCCTGTTCCAGCTGCCTAACAGAGAGATCTTGAAAATTTTGCTCTTCAGTCTGTGGGACAGTGGGATCCTCCCCCATGACATTCATATGAATGATCAAGGTAGCAAGAAAATAAAGAATTGTGCTTACTTTTTACCCATCTGCATTTGTGGGTGGAAAGTTAAGTGTAGTGCTGTAGGATAAGCACTGGACCATAAGTTCAGTTTGACTATTAAGGTCAATGGTTCAAACCCACCAGCCACTCCTCAGAAACCTTGTACAGGGTCTCTATGAGTCGGAACCAACTCGACAGCACTTAAACAACAACATCTAGGGGAAACATTTCTAGTAGAATGGGATCATTAGCCCAACATGGTGAAATTGTTCTTATTGAATCCAGACTGGATGAATACCCAACAGATATTTGTGTTTTAACTACAAATGTGTCCTATAGCATTTATCTCTTGATAATTTAACTTAGAGATTAATATAATTCCCATTTCCAATAAAAATCTGTATCCATTTTCATAGCAAAGTGATATTTTCACTTATTCTGTGTTTTGAATTGGCCTTCAGTATCCCCCTTAATTGAGTCCCTGTGTGGCACTATGGGTTAATGCGCTAACTGTAAAGTCAGTTTGAACCACAGAGTAGGTAGTTAAAGCTCACCAGTCATTCCTCAGAAACCCTACACAGGGTCACTATGAGTTGGAACCAACTCATCGGCACTTAAGAGCAACAACATCCCCCTTCAGCCCTGAGAGTCATAAATGTGTAAATACAAAGATTTAAACTGCTACAAGGTTTTATTTCTCCTGGAACCATGGCAACACAGAATGAGGGGTTGTGTCTATTAAGTGGAGGAGTGGAGACGGAGAAACACAGAAACTGGAGAAAATAACGAACACACTTCTTGACACTTGCACATGGGACTAAGGAGTCTCCTGACAACAGAATCACTATGTTTATTTTTTATGTTGTTTATAGGAAATTCAAGTCATATAAAAGTCAGAAAAGAAGAAGTCACTACTGAAAGCTGTTGAAAGACATCCCAGGGTACAGGTGTGATATGGGAAGCAGGTAATTCTGGTCTTAAACCCAGGCCATTCCAACAGAGATTTTGACAAGCTATAGGGGCACTGTGGGTTAATGCGCTGAACTGCAAGGTCATTTGAACCACAAGCTTGGAGGTTCAAGCTCACCAGCCACTCCTTGGAAATTCTATACAGGGTCACTATGAGTGGGAACCAACTGGACACTTGGGAGCAAGACACTTGGACACTTAATAACAACAACATAGTATTTCCAGCTAGGCCATTTGGGAGCCCCCTTAATCCAAAGACTGCCCCCAAAATCCTTAGCTCAAGAGAGAAAAGAAATGGTAGTTGTGTCCAGGAAATCCAAGCCTGGAGACTTCTGAAATTCAAGTTCTTTATTAAATCAGAAGTCTAGTCCAAAGTTTAACTATGGCTGAGAAAAGTGAAGTCAAAATAACAAAGGCAGTTGGAGATAAAAGTATGGAATGTTGACTGTCTGCCAGGACACTCCCTTGTATTTGATTGTACTGGGGTAGATATTTACTCTCTTTACAAGTAAACATTTTTTTTGCAACTAAAAAAGTGATACCGAATACTTCTAGAAAACTTTAAGAAGTACTGATAGGGTAATAAGAAATCACCCACAGTTACTCAGAGATAACCACTATTAAAAGTTTGGGGCCTTGCCCTCCCATTAATGAATATTATGTAACCATATATTATTCCATATGCATAATAAATACCCTGCTTTTGTAATCAGTCCATTAATATTCTTTAGTTCTACATTTTAAATTCATCCTAAATACAATATTTAGGAGTCCTGGCATGGCGCTGTGGGTTAATACAACAGATTGCAAAGCCGTTTGAACTATAAGGTCGGCAATTCAAGCTCACCAGCTGCTCCTTGAAAACTTTATACAGGTCGCTGTGGGTCAGAACCAACTCAACAGCACTTAACAACAACAATAAATACTATATTTATGTTTAGTCTTTAATAGCTTTCATGATACTCCATTGTATCAGGGCATCATAGTGCACCTGTGTTGTTGTTGTTGCTGTGTTGTGTGCCATCAAGTGGTTTCCAAACCATAGCAACCCTGTGTAGGATTTCTGAGGACCAGCTGGTGGATTTGAACTGCTGACCTTGTGTTTAGCAGTTCAGTGCTTATTCTACAGTGCCACACCAGGACTTGGACCAAGCATTTCTTAAATTCATAGTAATCTTAGTTCATTGCAGGGTTTTATTTTTCTTTTGTGATTCTTGCAAAGCAAGATCATAGATTATAGACATGATTTGACTTCATTTTTGGCTAGTTTATGATACTTTTCTAAAAGCTGTATAGCTGGGTGAAAGATAAAATTAATTGAAGGGCTCTGGTTACGTATTGCAAACTGATATCGAAACACCATTAATCATTTACATGCCAAAAGTACCATGCAAAACTGCCAGTTTTCATTGAAGGCTTGCCAAGACTAGATATTCATATTGCAGAATAAAAAAAGCAGAATGAAATTTAACTTTGTAGATGAGGGAATTAAAATTACAATTTTTGTTTTAATTTCTGCTTTTGATTATTGACGGTCGACTCTGAAAATAACCATGAACCATTTCTTTAAACACACATGCATGTGTGTGTGTGGTGTAAGAAATTTAATTGTAAATGATGTGTGATCAAGAAGTATCACCATGAACAAAAATCAGAAGAGAATTAGAAATAGAGGTATCTACTCTGGAGTCCTGGTGTGGCGCTGTGGGTTAATGCGTCAGCCTGCAAAGCCATTTGAAGGTTGGCGGTTCAAGCTCACCAGCTGCTCCTCGGAAACCCTATACAGGATCACTATGGGTCAGAACTGACTCAACGGTACTTAACAACAACAATAACAACTCTGGAATCCTGGTGTGGTGCTGTAGGATAAGCACTGGACTGCTAACCACAAGATTGGTGATTCAGCCCACCAGCTTCTCGTCAGAAACTCTATACAGGGTGACTCTTGTGTCATAACTGACTCCACAGCACAACAACAAATCTAACAAATGGTTGATATTATTCAGTAAGCATGTTTTTACAATTTAGGATAATATTCTGGAGTCCTGCTACAGTATACTGCCAAATAAACACTGGACTGCTAACCACAAAGTAAGCAATTCAAACCCACCAGCCACTCCTTGGAAACCCTCTACAGGGTCACTGTCAGAACCAACTCAACAGCACTTAACCAACTCAATGGCAATAACAGAAGAGAAAATTTACTAGATATGAGTGATCTTGAAAATTCACAAAGCATGAAAGATTTCTTTATCATTATAGAATAATTAACAATTAACTTTAGAGGGGAAAAAAACTAGTTAAGTTAGAACTACTTTCTTTTCACTTCATGGAATACTGCTTTAAACTTGACCCCTCCTACATACTGTTTCATAACACTTGGCCTGGCCCCATGGCATGTTTATTTCCTGTTGATGATATCTCTGGCGGAAGCCAAGGAAAGAAAACAGTTTCTTCTAAATCAGAACAGAGACAGAGATGGATCTCAAACATCAGTGTGTAAAACTAAATGATGGTCACTTCATGCCTGTTCTGGGATTTGGCACCTATGCACCAGAAGGGGTAAGTACGGGGGTCCTGAAGTTGAGGGTTCAAATTAAAACAGTCCCAAGATGAGTGGAAGAAAGCCTGGATTGTCACATTCCCAGTTCCTGTGTGACTCTAGAGATGTTCACTGGAGCCTCAGTTTTGACAGGCTACAGCTATCCCGTGGATATAGTGGGACAGTTTGCAGGTTTGACTCTCTGATATGTGGTTGCCTGGATTATTCTTGGCATTGGTTTTTCCTCTTGTTTTCATTAATATCATAGTTTGTCAAAAGATTGGGATGGGTATCTCTGTATATTTTTATGGCTCAAGAAATCTTTCCTCCTGTCAAGGAGACAAGATGCAGAGTAGTCTTTGCAGAAAGAGACCTGGGAATGAATATGTAGAGAATTGCAATTTAGGTGCTGGGCACAAGACAATAAACTGTTTATCTGACTGTGCCAAGTTTCCCTCATATGTTCCTCAGCTGGAAAACTCTTCCTGAAAGGAGATATAACAAGTTTTTAGGAGAAAATCTATAATTTTATAAGACAAGTCTTTAATTCGTGGTCTTTCTTAATGTACTTTAGATTTGAAGCAAATAGGTAGAGCTATTTATGGAAAGGAAGTTGGACAAGCCGCCCTAAGCATGATTGCTGATGGCACTGCAAAAAGAGAAGACAAAAAGAAGAGGAAACAAAAGGGATAGACGAGGCAGTAGACTGAAAGTCAGATAATCTGCATTCTAATTTTGTCTCTCTGGTAGCGTAGTGGTTATGAGTCGGGCTACTAACCCCAAGGTCAGCAGTTCGAAACTGTTAGCTGTTCCAAGGAAGAAAGATGAGGCTTCCTGCTCCCATAATGATTTGTTGTTCTTGTTAGATGCCATCAAGTCTGTACTGACTCATAGCAACCCTATGCACAACAGAACAAAACACTGTCCAGTCCTGGGCCAACCTCACAATTACTGCCACACTTGAGATCAATAATGCTGCCACTTTGCCAATCCATCTTGTTGGGGGTCTTCCTCTTTTTCTGTAAAGATTTATAGCCTCAGAAACCCTATACAGGATCACTAAGAGTCAGAACCAACCCAATGCACATCACCACCACAACCAATTTTGTCTTTCAGACTACTTAGCCATGTGACAAGGGACTCGTAACTAAACTTGGGGTCTCACTTTTCTCATCTGTAACATGGGTGAAACTATTCAAGAGACATTATGGAGAACAGTGATAGGACTTGTCTACTTAGTAGTGCAAAGGAGGATGAAGGAAAAGGAAAGTTCAACCACATCCCTGACGCTTCAGAATCTGTGAGGACCGCATGTTGTTAAACCCAAGGAGAGAGCTGGTGGCCACTAGAGGGCAGTAAGGATTGAGTATCTTGAAAAGTGAAACTTAAAAATACTTTAAAAGATATGAAAAACATTTCATTTAATTTTTCTTTTTGTCCTTTATTCAGTACACTCTAAATTCTGTGTCTAACTTTTAGCTGTTGTTGTTATAAAGTACCATCAAGTTGGTTCTGACTCATAGCGACCCTACATAGGGTTTTGGAGGCTTTAAATCTCTGCAGGAGCAGAAATCCTCATCAAATCATGGACCTTGTGGCTCACAGTCCAGTGCTTAGTATATGGAGAGACCACATTCACAACTTTTAGTAGACAAAAAATGGAATTTCACTATAATGAAAGCTTTCCTAATTGAATTGGTCTTGGCTTTCAGGGCACCTAATGAATCCTTTAAGACTGCTGTAAGTTTGTTACTGTCGTTGAGTGCAGTGGAGTTGGTTCGGACTCATAGTGACCCCGTATAAGATTTCCGAGGAGCTACTGGTGAGCTTGAACCGAGACTTTGTGGTTCAAACCAACCTTGCAATACAGCGCATTAACCCACCTTGCAGTCCAGCACAAGGCCTCACCAGGACTCCGTTTTTAAGTTTAAAATTAATTTTAAGTTTTTAGGTATGAATCTATATTCTAGACTACACATTTTATACCTATTTAGAAAGAGGACTCCTGATGTGGCACTGTTAGGATCAGCACTGGACTGCTCGTTGGAAACCCTATACAAAGGTTGCTATGAGTTGGAATGGGCTCAAGTATGAAGTTTGATTCAAGTATGGTCCTGGCTAACACCCAGAACTAGGTTTTAAAAGGGATCCCATCATCCTTTACTCGATAAGTGTGTTTGACTGTACCAAACTATGTACACAAAAGATTTAGTCTCAATCACAGTTCCTTTTGTGACTTTGGTATTTTGTTATGTGTTAGACAAGAAAGTGATTATGTGACTAAACCCCTGGGAAAGCGCTTGGGCATTGAGTCTCTAATGAGCTCACCACCAGGAAACATTGCCCACATGTTATCAAAATTCCATCCTGGAGGAATCAAGAGTATTCTGTGTGACTGCACTAGAAACAATTGGAAGCTTGAACATGGTTTCTTCAGTGCTTCCCTTCATAAACCTTGTCCCTTTCTTGATTTTTCTTATCATTTCACTCTAACAAATCATACTCATAAAAACAACCTTGTGCTGTATCAGTAGATCCCTGAACCTAGGGGTGGTTTGGGGGACCACCAATGCCAGTGAAAAACAACTCCAGTCTCCTTGAACTGAAAGAATTCCTGGGATTCCCAACTTCATTCCTAAAATGAAATACTTCCAAGCAAACCAGTGAGCACCTCACATGCAGAGCTAACACGAGATATGAAGAAATGGTATCTCTCATTCAAGAATGAGAATACTTGAATACTGTCTTTGGTTTTCCCTTAGGTGCCTAAAAGTAAAACTGAGGAGGCAACCAGATTAGCTATTGATGCTGGATTTCGTCATATTGATTCAGCGTATCTGTATGAAAATGAAAAGGAAGTTGGACAAGCCATCCGAAGCAAGATTGCTGATGGCACTGTGAAGAGGGAAGACATATTCTACACTTCAAAGGTACTACGTGTGGTGCTGTGTGAATGGTTTGTGTGTGCTTATTTATGAAAGGACTGCGTATGGAAATGGATTATATAATTTTTTGAGTGGATTGGTGAACTATGTTCATATGTAAAACTTTAATTCACACATGTTTAAGTACTAAAACTAGTATCAAAAGAAGAGAGAGCTGGTGGTTTTCCAATTACTACTCTGTTTAGATTTATGACTTTAAAATATTTTATTTTCTAAGTCTTAACTAAACCACTGTTGTTTTGCATGGGTGATTGAATAACACCGATTCATGGTCAAATGAAAACTTTTCTTAGTATCGGTGTGATGTGGTAAAATTTCTTAACATTCTGAATCTCAGGTCCCACCTCTGTCAATGTAGAGAACAATATAAGAGAGCAATCTGATTATGAAGCAAGATACAGATAACATTTTTTGAATTGTGCTCAGCACATATTAACATGTTTAAAAATTTTTTTTTACTTCAGTTAGCCACTTGAAATGGATACTCATTCTTCACTCAGAGGATTAAATTGAGACTAGAAATAAACCTCAGTTTATGGAATTATTTTGCATACTCTATTAAACATAATTCAGATGATGGACATGATTGTGATTTGATAACAATTTTTATCTCGTTATTTCCTTCTAATTATAGAGGTACTAAAAATATACTCAAACTAATAATAACATTTATATGACATAATCATCCTTCTTCTAAGAAGAATGGGAGTTTTTGCCCTTATGATCATGTAGTTTTCAACTAGTAGAAAAATATCTAAATATTAGAAGAATCAAGCTAATACCCATCTCAAAGTTGAACATTAACACCCTTGCAAAATAGCCTCACTTTTTTCACCTTTAAAATCTGGAATTGGAAAAATGATCTTCAATTTATCTTGAAGCTCTAGAATTCTTATTCCTTAAATGACATTTTCCAGATTATACCAAAGTGTGTTCTTCCTTCTGACATAAAGCTGATAGAATTCCAAGGCTATTGTAAGGCACAGTAAGGTAGTAAAACTAAACTTGGAAGGTGACAAGAGAAATTGTTTATCTGGTCTAGGAAGATAGAAAATGAGCGGCGGTCCCTTCTTTGTTCATTACCTGTAATAAGATTCTCTCAGCACAGAGGTTTCAGTGCTCACCACTGTATTCATTGTTGTTGTTGGTGTTGTTAATTACCGTGGCGTTGGTTCCGACTCATAGCGACCCTGCACAGGGTTTCCGAGGCTGCAAATCTTTACCGGAGCAGAAAGCCTCATCTTTTTCCTGAGGAACAGCTGGTAGTTTTGAACTGCCGACCTTGAGGTTAGCAGCCCGATTCATAACTACTACGCTACCAGAGCTCCTTGCTCTATTCATTACATGCCAGTATTCCCTGCCTTTCACTTTTTTCATATGGCAGAGTTTCTATCTCTTTTAGCTATATGAGAGTATGTCAAAAAGCATTGCTACTGTACCAGTTCATACATGCATGGGTTTATGCCAAACAAAATGAGTTTTTAAATGTCTGTGTAATCACTAAGAAAAGTTTTTTTTTAGTGATATACTTGTCTTAGTGTCATTTTGTTGTTGTTGTTGTTGTTAAGTGCCATCAAGTCAATTCTGACCCATAGCAACCCTGTATAGGATTTCTAAGGAGCAGTTCGTGAGCTTGAACCACTAACCTTGCAGTTAAAACGACTTTGGAATCCGACTCATTAGCCCACAGCATAGGTGGTGGTTATGTGCCGTGGAGTCAGTTCCGACTCATAGCTATCCTGTACGGCGTTTCTGAGGCTGTAAATCTTTACTGGAGCAGAAAGCCTCATCTTTCTCCCACGGAACAGCTGGTAGTTTCGAACTACTGACCTTGAGGTTAGCAGCCCAATTTGTAACCACTATGCTAAGGAGCTCTGGTAGCGTAGTGGTTACGAATCGGGCTGCGAACCTTAAGGTCAGCGGTTCGAAACTACCAGCCGCTACGCGGGAGAAAGATGAGGCTTTCTACTTCCGTAAAGATTTACACCCTCGGGAGTCGGAACCGACTTGACGGCACTTAACAACAACAACATGCTACCCAGAGTTCCTTATTGCTTTCAACAAAAACAGTTCAGTCAAGACAGTGGCTTCTGAGAGGCTCTGCTGGATTAGTAAATTCAAGGCAGAGAGGTGAACTCAGACGGTGATGGTTACTGGTTTTTTGGAATACCAAACAGGTAATATATGATTTGTTGTTGTTGTTGTTATGTGCTGTGGAGTCGGTACTGACTCATAGTGACCCTGTACAGAGTTTCCGAGGCTGTAAATCTTTACGGGAACAGAAAACCTCATCTTTCTCCAGCGGAACAGCTAGTAGTTTTGAATTGCTGACCGGGAGATTAGCAGCCAGATTCGTAACCACTACTCTATAAATTAGTAGAGTTTTTCAAAAGACACAAGATGATCACAAAGGAATTAATTTTAAGGAAATTAGATATTGTGTTAGTAAGAAAAAGGATATGAAAGTTGCTCCAATGATTTTCCCCCCCATCGTGTCAGTGCACTTGCTCATTCTTTGAGGGTACCAAGGGCTGTCTTATAAGAATTTCACTGGGAAAGCTTACCCCATCCACGGTGCAGCCCTGATATTGCCCCTTCAGACTTTTTTTGCTTCACAAACTCAAGGATACTTAAAAGGAATGTAATTTGTGTCCCTCAAGGATGCCAATACTGTCTTTTTTGTTGTGGTATAAATCAAAGAACCCAGAATTCTTCAGGGAAAGGTTAGAGATGCCTTCACAAGTGTATAGACCTAGATGAGCGATATGTTGAGAAAAAATAGTTTCATATTTTGATATTTTTAAAATAAAGGTATGTATTAATTTGTAGTGATACTTTTTGGCTTACCTTCATATTGATCAATTTTCTCTACTTAATTTCAAAATGAAATCTACTAAAGTATCCCAATAAAGGACTAATATTCTGAATGAAAGCTAAAGATTACTCCTATTCCTACTGATTACAAATCAGGTTCATTATTTCAGTCTACATTAATGGCCCAACCAAAACTAAACCCGCTGAATATTGAGTCAATTCCAATTCATAGTAATCCTATATAGGGTTTCTGAGACTGTAAGTCTTTATGGGAGCAGGTGACCTCACTTGTCTCCCACAAACCACCAACCTTGTGGTTAGCAGTCCACTACTTATTCTAACTTTGGTTTAATATTAATAATATTTGCTAACAACTTTCACCCTTGAATTTGCTGAACAAGTAACAATCCATATGTCTATAGTCTATATCTCTTTATTAAATTGACTAAGTATGAATCAAACACAACTTCCATTCTTAATCTCTGCAGATTTGGATCACTTTCCTTCGACCAGAGTTAGTTCGGTCTGCATTGGAAATCTCACTGAAAAAACTTCAGCTGGACTATGTTGATCTCTACATTATTCATTTTCCAGCAGCTTTGAAGGTTAGCACTTTGCATAATTAAACCTTTTACTTCCACTTCATCTTGCATGAATGGTTGAATTTTATTTTTCTTAAGAGAGCATGTTGTTGTTGTTAAGTGCTGCTGAGTTAGTTTTGACTCATAGCAACCCTGTATAGGGTTTCTGAGGCTGTACATGTTTGGGGGAGCAAAAAGCTTCTTCTTTCTCCCATAGGAGGGTATTGGATTAGTATAACAGGGAAGGATCCTAAATAATACTTCATAATTCTAGACTGATTCTGTTTGTTTCATGTCTTTACCCTTGTATCATCATGTGTTCAGAGGACTAAGGAACTCTAATTGTACAGTTATATCTCCTTGTTGTTGTTGTTAGGTGCCATCGAGTCCGTACTGACTCATAGCGACCTTATGTACAGCAGAACGAAACACTGCCTGATCCTGGGCCAACCTCACTACTGTTGCCACACTTGAGTCCGTCAATGCTGCCACCTAGCCAATCCATCTCGTTGGAGGTCATCCTCTTTTTCTTTGACCCTCCACCTTCCAAACATGATAGCCTTCTCCAGCGAATGGTCCCTCCTGACAATATGTCCAAAGTATGAGAGACGAAGTTTGGCCATCCTGGTCTCCAAGGAGCACTCTGGCTGTACTTCTTCCAAAGTGGATCTATTGGTTCTTTTGGCAGCCCATGGCACTTTCAATATTCTCCTCCAACACCATAACTCAAAAGCTTCAATTCTTCTACGGTCTTCCTAATTCACTGTCCAGCTTTCACATGCACTATGAGGTTATTGAAAATACCATGGCTTAGGTCAGGTGCACCTTAGTCCTCAAGCTGACATCTTTGCTCTTCTACATTTTTAAAATATCTTGTGCAGCAGATTTGCCTAATGTAATACTTCTTTGAGTCAGTTCCAACTCATAGCGACCCTGTATAGGGTTTCCAAGGAGCAGCTGTGAGACCCCTTTAAAATGGAAAAATGTGAAATTTATTCAAATGTAGAATAGAGGTGTAAGGGATTATAAAAGATATGCCTAACAGCTCCACACATAAAACATTTTGCAAATATTAGCACCTGCTAGGTTGTTCCACCTACCTCATGGAGGCTTAGTGTCCAAACCCTAGAAATACTCTCTAGCATGGTTAAGGCAAAATCAATGATTCTGTGACTTGACTATAATTACTCTTTTTATTTGAGCCTGGAGAGGAGCTGATTCCACAAGATGAACATGGAAAACCATTATTTGATACCGTGGATCTCTGTGCCACATGGGAGGTGAGTGCTTGGGGGGAGACAGCCAAGACAAGGGAGACAGGAATGGGAAACCCAGCTCACTTTTTGTACTTAAATGAACTTATGAAAGCCTCTTGGCCTCATTTTTATCACCCTTAAAATCAGGAATTGGAAAAGTGATCTTAAATTTAGCTTGAAGTTTTAGAATTTTTATTCCTTAAATGACATTTTCCAGGTTATACCAGAGTGTGCTCTTCCTTCTGAAAGAAAGCTGACAGAATTACCAGGCTACTGGCACAGTAAGCCAGTAAAGATAAACTTGGAAGATGAAAGGAGAAAAATTTTCCATCTGGTCTATAAAGATACAAGAAATTGATAAATTTAGGCATGCCCACTGTCCTCAGACAACGCCGCCTACTGCTGACATGCACATATATAATAAAGTGTGAACCTTGGAATTTTCTAGGGGAAACCCCTCTAGGCAGAAAGGACAACAAATCAAACGCTCTCTACGAGGTACAAAATTATTGTGTCCAAGGAATACCAAGGTTTCTTGTAAAGCTGAAAAAGGGAAGGCTGGGAAAAGATGAGCTCAGAGGACAAATGAGTGTCAGAGCTGGCAGACTTTATTAAGAATAACTTTTGCTTTGTGCAAGCTTGAAAGTCATTAACCAAAACACCAAACCCAATGCCATCAAGTCGATGCCAACTAATAGCAACTGTATATAGGGCTTCTGAGTCTGTAAATGTTTAGGAAAGCAGACTTTCTTCTCCCCCAGAGGCACTAGTGGAATAGAACTGCTGACCTTGTGGTTATCCTGCAGTGCCACCAGCATTCCACTAGAGGACTTTTATCTGATTGATTCTCTGGTTGTTAAATGCTATTAAGTCAATTCTGACTCATAGTGACCCTGTATAGGGTTCCCAGGGAGCAGCTGGTGGGTTTGAACTGCAGACCTTACAGTTCACAGTCCAGTGCTGATCCTACAGTGACACACCAGGAGTCCATTTACTCTATGTTGTTGTTGTTGTTAAGTGCCATTGAGTTGGTTCTGACTCAGAGCAATCCTGTATAGGGTTTCCGAGGAGTGGCTGGTGAGCTTGAACCACTGACCTTGCGGTTCAAACTGACTTTGCAGTCCAGCTCATTATCCTGTAGCACCACACCAGGACTCCCTATTTACTCTCTAAAAGGATATAAAGACAATGCACACCACATATGCATATTTAAATTTAATTTTGAAATCAACAAAATTTACATGTCAGTTACCCAGTCACGTATTTCAATCACTGCAAGTGGCTAGTGGCTACCTATTGAACAGTGTTGTTGCTATTGTGAAGTGCTGTCAAGTCGATTCCGACCCATAGCGACCCTGTATAGGGTTTCCAAGGAGCAGCTGATGAGCTTGAACCACTGACCTTGCAGTTCAAATGACTTTGCAATCTGACCCATTAGCCCACAGGACAGTGTAGACATACACTATTTCTGTCATCACATGAAGTTCTACTGGACAGTGCATATCCGGATTCTGTGTGGATGATGTATTGGGGGGTTAAGAGTAGAATCAGAAAGGCCAGACATGAGGATCATGAAATAATAAAGATAAGTAATGATGGGATAAAAGTGTGAAGGCTGTAAGAAGTACATGAATTCTGGATCTATTCTGAGAGCAGAGATGACATAATGCTTTGATGGATTTAGATGAGTTATGTGAAACAAAAAAGCACCAGTTTCACTCTGAGATCCTTGTCCTGAACAAATTACTGGTGATGCTGGCTGTGACTGAGATGAAGACTGCAGGAGAAACAGTTTTGGAGGTGCAAATTTTCACCAACAACCATTCCTCCCACAGCCCTTTCTACTCAACTGAGGTTGATAAACCATGGCAGTGACCATGTAGAACTCAGACACCATACTCACAGTTACAGGCTTTATTAGGGAAATGAACAGGTGACAATTTGGGGTCTGAAATGCTCAGGGCATAGTTGTTCCAGTTGGCCACAGACAAATTCCCATTAGACATATCAGTACACCGTAAGCCTCACCCTGAAGGCACTCAACTCTAGCTCTATGGGTCAACAAACTAGCTCTTCACCTAACTCCTGGAAACACCTCCTTCTATAAACAACTTCTTGCTTAAAGTCACCCAGCTTTACTGGCTCCATGGGCTGGAAAGCCCACTGTTCTATCTACTCCTCTGGTTCTTGGTTCTTCCACTGTTGTTGCTCTGAAACAACTCCGGTGTCACAACTCTATGTCCCGGGTTGAAGAGGTTCAACGTACAGGAACATCAGAATCCAAAGGACGCACTCCAGTCTTCTTTGTTTGTAGTGAGATCCCCAACTCCTCCTTCTGAGATGGCTCATTTTAAACCCATGCTAGAGTTTCAAGTTTCTGTAATTACAATGAACTCTGCTAACATCCACAACTAAGTCATGTCATTCTATCCATAGTTTCTCCCACCTTCTCTTGCCCACACCCAGCAGGGCAGAAATGTTGTTTGGTGAGAATTACAGACAATAGCTAGAAGAGGTATTAGATAACTTACTATACCACAGAAGGAAAACCAGAAGCTCAGTTTTTGATGTGTTCAGTTCGAGATGCCTAATCAGACATCTATAGAAATGATGAATAAGCAGTTGAATCTAGAAGTCTGTGAATATGTAAGTCTTGGGGTAGGACTAGGACAGAGTTATCAGTTTGTGAGACTTGGTCATATAGATGGTATTTAAAATCCTGGATATGAATCATCACTTGTGAGTGAGACAAGATAAATAATGAAGTCTGAGGACTGAGCCCTTGAATCCTCCAATATTACAGGTCAGAAAAATGGATGAAACTCTAATAATCCTGCGAAGTAAGAGGAGACTGAAGAGAGATCAGTTCTTAAAATCCAAGTGAAAAAAAGTATCTCAAGGGAAAATAAATTTGTGTTTAAGGCTGCTGCTAGGTCAAAGGGGACATGCCCCTTTTGCTTTAGAAATTCATGACCCTAACTTGGGGTGTTTTGAAAGATTGGTGTGCAGGAAAGCCTTACTGGAATGTGCCATTAGAGAAAGAGAAGAGACGATTGGAAACACCATGCCTTACTGTCTCCTATTTTCCTAAGTATGAAAGACTAATTAAATTCTTGTCATTATCTCTTCCAGTTTTTTCTATATTGTGTTTGTTCATCATAACCATCAGTGCCAGTCAGTTTCATGGTCATTTTTTGACAGTATTTTCTTGTAATGGGCTCTATCCTTCATGTGTTCTATGGCCAAATCATCCAAATTAGTCCTCGTATTCCCTTCCTTCCCAGGCACTGGAGAAGTGTAAGGATGCAGGGTTGACCAAATCCATTGGAGTGTCCAACTTTAACCACAAACAGCTGGAGATGATCCTGAACAAGCCAGGACTCAAATACAAGCCTGTCTGCAATCAGGTAAGCCTCCTCTGCCCGTAAGACTTCTTTTGCTTTTTGATCCTTACATCATTTTTTCTGTAATTATGTATGAACTCTTCTCTTCCTATTCATCTTACCTTTTTGAACTAGAAGATTCTAAAGAACAGACTCTTTGTCTAGAAGGGCGTTAATAAGATTTGATAGGTGCTAAGGGTCTGTGTGTTGTTTGGATGCCTGAATTGTTTTTCTTGGTATCTCTATTTTTAGAGGTTCTTGACCTGTGAAGTAAACATGCATGATGACATTCAGAAACTATTAAAATCCTCCAGGTTAAAGGGATGAAGTTACTGGTTTATGGTGACTATAAAGGTAGAGGAAATCAACCCTAAGGATCATTTAACAATATGATGGAGTAGTGCTAGAGACTGACTAAATCTTACTCTTGTTTGCCTTGATTTCTACCATTAAATTCTTTGCATGATCATATCATTTTGGTTGAACATTTGCTACTGCTGCCTACATACGTGGTTTGGTTGCCTAGTACTGTTGTCACAGAAATGTCACATATGGGTACTCATAAAAAACCGAAATTTGTTTTCACAGTTGAGGCTAGAGGTTCAAATTCAAATGTCTTTAAGGAGTGGTTCTCCTCATCTATTTCAGCTTCAAGTGGCCGCTGTAATATACGTGGTCTTGTACGTTCACTTGTCTCTGTTTTCTGCCTTCCTTCTTCCCTTTTATGTGTCTTGTCTATTTTGATTTTTCACAGTTCAAAAATGATTAGCTTTAGGATTCATCTACAGTATAACGTCCTCATTAGTACAACAACAACAACAACAAATTCTAAATAAGGTCATATTTACAAGTTTAGGCATTAGGATTTCAGCACATGTTGTACAGGAATGCAACTCAATCCTTTACTCAATTCACACAAAAATTTTATTTTTTTAAATTGAGTACTAAGATTAGAAGGAATAATGTAAAAAAATCTTATAATAAAATGAAACTCTATTATAGCATTTATTATAACACGAAAAACTTTATATCTAAATGATAAAGCAAAGCTGTTTCAAATTTAATAAACAGTTAACTGAAAAGTAATTATTTTAATAGCTGCTTTATTAAATGCAAAGGGTTTAGGTTCACAGGGAACGAAATGAAGCATTAAAGCAGGGGATAATACCAAAATTGTGAAATAAGAAATTAAAAAAAAAAAAAGCAAAACTTATGAGTTAGTAAATTGCAAAAATAATAATTGGTTGCATGTAATAACATGATAAAAATAAGGGATGACATTATGGTAATGTAATAAGCCAATAAAAGCAAAAACTATTTTCAGCAAAAAGCATATGGTAAAAATATCCATGCTTATCCTTACTAATCTTAATTGATCAAACATAGTGATTTGAAAAGCAAAGAGAATCATTACTACTAATTATCATACCAAGCTCTGGTAGTGTAGGGGTTAAAATTCGGGCTGCTAATCTCAATGTTGGTAGCATAGTGGTTACAAACAGGGCTGCGAACCACAAGGTCAGCAGTTTGAAACTACCAACTGCTCCGCGGGAGAACGATGAGGCGTTCTGCTCCCATAAAGATTAACAGCCTCGAAAACCCTGTGCAGGGTCGCTATGAGTCGGAACCAACTCCACAGTATATAATCACCACTATAAATTATAGTTATAAAAATAAAGGACATAAATGCTCAAGCAAAAATTATTTTGAAATCCCCGTATAGAAGAAATGATGTAATATAGAACTCTTGTAGCAAATACAACAAGAAAAATAAGAAAATATAATTCAAAAAGATCAATGATTTCCATAAGAGAAGTGTGTAGATCTGGTTCCGAAGCCTTAGGAATGTACAGAGTCTGCTCAGAAGTTGGCTTCTTCTCATCCTTGAATTCAGCTGTTATTTTTCCCATGGCTGATTGTCCTTGGTTAATGTTGAGCTTGAATTTTAGGTTCGTTCTTTTGATGGGATGGTGTGATATCACAATTGTTGTTGTTGTTGCTAAGTGCCATCACAATAGGTTTGTCCTTTTTGTTTTTGTTTTTGTTTTGATTTGCATCCTGAACAAACCACTACCCTCAGTTATTGAGTTTCTTTACAAGGAAGAATGAGGTATTGCAAGAACTGGTACTAGGGAATAATAAGACCTTTGGATACAAATTACTGCATTATGGGACAAGACCCACTTTAGCTTCTTGTTTCAAAGGATACTGTTGGATTTTTGGTAAGAGTTTGCAAGGACCAACCTGAATTTTAATTGATTCAGAAGACAAAATTATCTTATCTCAGTGGATGTTGTTGTTGTTGTTGTTATGTGCCATGGAGTCGGTTCCAACCCATAGTGACCCTGTGCAGGGTTTCTGAGGCTGTAAATCTTTACAGGTTTGTAGCCCGATTGCTAACCACTATGCTACCAGATCTCCTTTCAGTGGAGGTGGAAGCCCATAAAGTATGAAGGACTGTGGAAAGGTCTCTCTTCCAGTAGAGGTTTAAGTGAATTACAACTCGTTACAGGTAAATTTGGAGTCCTGGTGTGGCGCTGTGGGTTAATATGCTGAATTGCAAAGTTGCTTTATACCACAAGGTCAGTGGTTCAAGCTCACCAGCTGCTCCTTGGAAACCCTATACAGGATCGCTATGGGTCAGAACTGACTCGACAGCATTTAACAATGACAATTAAGTTTAATGCTCACGTTTGGCAAATCATTTCATTAGTTTCTAGGCTATCTTAAGTTAAAGTTTAGCACCTGTGTAAAAAGAAACACCCGGCAGGCCCATAATGCTTGTTCATCATACATTATGTAGTAGTTTCTGAAAGACTTATTTGCTTTTATACCATTTCCCTGTTAGACTGAACATGCATACCAACCAGATCAGAGAACTACCTTTGATTATTGTCTTGGGATTAAAATCCGAAACAACTTGAGTTTCTGTAGTCTAAAATTTAAACCTGAGTTTACAAGTAAAAAAACTTAAAGAAAGTTTCCTCTACTGATGTCCCAGTTGTTGTTGTTGTCAGGTGCCATCTAGTTGGAACTGACTCATAGCGACCCCATGCACAGCAGAACGAAACAATGTCCGATCCTGGGCCAACTCCACCACCACTGCCACACTTGACGCCATCCATGATGCCACCTGGCTCATCCATCTCATTGGGGGTCTTCCTCTTTTTCTCTGACCTTCCATCTTACCCAGCATGACATCCTTTTCCAGCGACTGTTCTCTCCTGACAATATGTCCAAAGTACGAGAGACGAAGCTTAGCTATCCTGGCCTCCAAGGAGCACTCTGGCTGCACTTCTTCCAAAATAGATCTATTGGCTCTTTTGGCAGTCCATGGCACTTTTAGTATTCTCCTCCAACACCACTATTCAAAAGCATCAATTCTTCTATGGTCTTCCTTATTCACTGTCCAGCTTTCGCATCCATGTGAGGTTATTGAAAATACCATGGCTTGGGTCAGGTGCACCTTAGTCCTCAAGCTGACATTTTTGCTCTTCAACAGTTTAAAAAGTTCCTGTGCAGCAGATTTGCCCAATGCAATATGTCGTCTGATCTCTTGACTGCTGCTTCCACGAGTGTTGATAGTTGATCCAAGAAGAATGAAGTCCTTGACAACTTCAACCTTTTCTCCGTTGATAAGAATGTTGTTTGTTGGTCCAGTGGTGAGGATTTTTATTTTTCTGACATTGAAATGCAACCCATACCAAAGGCTGTGTCCTTTGATCTTCATCAGTAAATGTTTCAAGTCCTCTTCACTTTCAGCAAGCAAGGTTGTATCTTCTGCATATCACAGGTTGCTTATGAGTCTTTCTCCAATCCTGACTCCATGTTTTTCTTCATAGAACCCAGCTTCTCAGATTGTTTGCTCAGCATACAGGTTGAATAAGTATAGTGAAAGAACACGACCTTGTCGCACACCTTTCCCAATTTTAAAACATTCAGTGTTTCCATGCTCTGTTCGAACAACTGTTTCTTGGTCCAGATACAGATTCCTCAGAAGTACAATTAAGTGTTCTGGAATACTCATACTTCTCAATGTTGTCCATAGCTTGTTATGATCCACACAATTGAAAGCCTTTGCATAGTCAATAAAGCATAGGTAAACATCTTTCTAATATTCTCCGCTTTTAGCCAAGATCCATCGGACATCAGCAATGATATCTCTCGTCCCACGGCCTCTTCAGAATCCAGCTTGAACCTCTGGAAGTTCTCTGTCAATGTATGATTGTAGCTGTTTCTGTATTACCTTTAGCAAACTTTACTCGCTTGAGATATCAAAGAGATTGTCCGATGATTTCCGATTCCGTTGGGTCACCTCTCTTTGGAATGGGCACAAATATGGATCTCTTCCAATCAGTCGGCCAGATAGTTGTCTTCCAAATTTCTTGGCAGAGATGAGTGAGTGCCTCTTGTGCTGCCTCATTTTCTTGAAAGATTTCCATTTTTATTCCATCAATTCCTGGTGCCTTGTTCTTTGCCAATTGTTTCAATGCACTTTGGACTTCCTCCCTGAGTATCATTGGCTCTTGTTCATATGGTACCTCTTGAAATGGTTGAACAAAGGCATCGATGTCCCAGTAGAGGGCACTAAAAGCTCACAAATAACCAAATGGAGTGCTGCTCTTGGTTTTCAGCAATCTTTACTGGGGTAAGACTATGGGATTTAGATGATGTCTTGCTTTTTCAGTACAGTGTCCAGAGATACAGGACCTTTTGCTTGCTTGGGCAGCTCTAAACTGTCTCTTGACCAGATTATCCTCATATGGGATGTTTAGCAGTTGATTCTGTTGAAGAGTGCCCTTACAGCATTTAAATATCAGCCTGTGTCCAAAAGCTTTGTGGCTTATCATGACCATGAGCTATTTGAAAGCAGATTCATCTTCCTTGACTAACGTGAGCTCAAAGAAGTAGAACTATCTCCAATCGAAACTAAAAATGGGGAAATCGTAAGCATAATGAAAATGAAAGCAAGTCAAACAACAGTGAGAGTAAGCCAACAATAAAATTCGATGGCACCAGACACAAATAGAGGTACTCTCTGAGAAGTACTCATCCAAGTGGCTCCCAAAGGTCCATGGGAAAAGGAGAGTCCAAATAACTCAGCAGGATCCAAAGAAACTTTCCCTGGCTTCTGGGAGCTGACGATGGAGGCTTCAAAATAAAATAATCAGAGTGAAAACACTACAAGTCAAAACACACGTAAAAATAAAGAGTTTTATTAATGGCAGAAAGGTGTTTTGCGAAGCGGGGAACAGAGAATCAAGTAGCCCTGGCTGTGTACTCCATAAGACTTAGCATTACAAAAGTTCAAAAAGTTAAAAACTACAACAGAAGGTACATTTGGGGTATTTTCTAACTGGATAGTCTTTACAAAGTTGCAGGGAATAGGATCTTGGTTAATCACCTTTTGTAAGAGAGGAAATCAGGTGACAAGATACAGCTAATTATAAATTTCTTAGAGAAACTTTGAAATTATAAATATTTTCTAAGTATAGTATATATATGGAGTCCTGGTGTGTCACTGTAGGACAAGCACTGGACTGCTAACCACAGGTCAGCAGTTCAAACCTACCAGCTGCTCATTGGAAACCCTATACAGGGTGGCGATGAGTCGGGCATGACAGCACTTAACAATAAACACCACTAAATTGAATTGAAAAAAACGGAGCAAAATCATGTTTTCCTGTTAAGTCCCCATTTTATTTAAAGTCAAATTTTTACCACACACAAAAAAAGACAAGCAGTGCTTTTAACAAAATGGAATCCCTTACGGAAAAAATAATCCAAATCAGACCTTAGTTAGGAATTTTTATTCCAATCAAGGCCTTAATTTTTAAATGTTCTGCCTCAGAACAAATTATTTGTTGTCTCTCTCCCTCTGTTTCTCATTCATATGGATTTAGGGGGTTTTATTTATTCAGTGTTTTAGAAATTGTTTTTAGTCGTTATCCCTTCTGAATGAGCCCTAGTGGCACATTTATTTAAGCACTCAGTGACTAGCCAATAGGTTGACAGTTCATGGGAGAGAATCTGACAGTCAACTTCCACAGACGTTTACAGCGGTTCAGCTCTGTCCTAGAACATTACCATGAGTCAGAACCGACTCGACAGTAATTGGTTATGTGAATTTCTTTTCATTCTTACCATTCAACTGTTTCTTGTCCTTTAAACATGCACTCATAAGTCTTTGAGTACTTTCGTGCTTCCTGGCACAATTTCATGTTCAAAGCTTAAAAGTTCTTTCTCTGTCCCAGATCCAGAATTACCCTTATCTCCTTGTTGGTAAGTGCCAAGAGTTGGTTCCGACTCATATGGACCCTGTAAAGGGTTTCTGAGGAGAAGCTGGTGGGTTTGAACTGCCGACCTTGAGTTTACCCTACAGCGCCACACCAGGATTCCTTCCTTATGGTAGACAATGGTATTCAGTAGCTAAGTACAGGGCAATAGATACTTCTCTGGATCATTGTTTTTGGCTCTTTCAGTGGACAGAGAAAAATTATTTTTCAGTCCCTAGTTCATGTTGCTGTTTCTACTTCAAATACAACTTTACAGAATTGTTATTCAACTTCTTTGACGTTTGTGCTTTCTTTTACATCTTAATATCATGATTTTATGTAATCCAACCCATTTCTGTCTTGGCATTCTACAGGTGGAATGTCATCCTTATCTCAACCAGAGCAAGCTCCTGGATTTCTGCAAGTCTAAGGACATTGTTCTGGTTGCCTACAGTGCTCTGGGATCTCACCGAGAAAAAAAATGGTAATAAATCACGGAAAGTTAATCTAAAATGCCATTATTAAAGAAACATATTTAATTATATCTTAACCTGTTTCCTGGTGTTAACTCTGAACATCTTGAGTAAATGATGGTGAGAAATTGTGGGATTCTTTATAATTTCATTACCCAGTCAAATGTTTTGACATTATGTGTCTGGTTATAGATAATCAATGTGAAAGAATTTCTGAGAATAGAAACAAAGCTAGAAAACAACATTAGAGATTTCTTATCCCATCAACAATTCACAGACACAGGGACACACAGCCTAGAAGGCATGCTCCAAAGACCTATGGCAGCATCAGGGTTAATACAGTCAGAGAAGAACCAAGAGAGTCCCAAAGTCTAGGCAGTTACGGTCAGTTTCTCCAAAGTCCATTAAAATGTCCTGTGAAATCTAGTCTCTGAAATAACAGTGTGGCTAAGAAGATGAAAGTTACAGGTTTATCCAGAGGGAGGGGGAAGCAAGGTACATTGCCTTTTGAGGAGATGCAGATAATTTGTCTGGAATTTGGGCTAAGGACTCAGGATGTTAGTTTACATTTAAATCTAAAGAAGCAAACCAGTTAATTATCTCTCAGGGCTGGGTTAGTGATTATATAAAACTGTATCATGTGAGACCTTCAGTTTAGCAGCCCAGGGCTTTAACCACTGTGCCACCAGGTATTCTTTCAAGCTTAAGAGAAAATCAAAATGAGCTGGATGGCGGCACCTTAAGAGAATGCTGGACCCGCATCATCTCTGATTCAATACATCTGGGAGAACCATTAGAGTTTGCATTTCTAACAAGTTCCCAAGTGATGCAGATGACAATGGTCCAGGGGCATATTAGAGAACTGCTGGTCTAGAGAGATCACTTCAGTCTGCCTCAGAAACATCCTGAAACATTGAAAACTTAGCCTCTTGTGTTCAACATTTCTGCATTTCCTTCCAGGGTGGACCAGAGCTCCCCTGTTCTTTTGGATGATCCAGTTCTTTGTGCCCTGGCAAAAAAGCACAAGCGAACCCCAGCCCTGATTGCCCTTCGTTACCAGCTACAGCGTGGGGTCGTGGTCCTAGCCAAGAGCTTCACTGAGAAAAGGATCAAAGAGAACATGCAGGTGAGGGACAGGACTGTGGGCATTTGGGTGGCTAAACTGGAACCTTCAGAGGTGTTCTTTGTCAGGCATAGGACATGTGGGAGACATGGTGGTGTCCCTGGCATTTCCCATGCACATATGCCTTATATACATTCACTAGGGTTTGCTTCTTGTTCAACAACAGAGAGGCATCATGGCTGCATGGAAAAAAGGATTGGGCAGATATCAAAGCTTTGAATTCTAGACTTCATTGCAATTTACTTTATAACTCTGTACAAGAAGCATATCATTTTCTTCATTTCATAAAAAAGATGCTTAGATTAGGTGAATTTTTAGTTTCCAACTTTAGGTTTCTTTTGCTAGGAACTAGTTGAAGGCTGTGAATTACACTGTCCCTGTAGCTGCTTACCTAACCAGACACAATGGTCTGCACTGTGAAGACTAAGATCCTGACTGACCATCTCTTCCTTCTTGAATATCTACAGAAAGAGACCCATTTTTTGGAGAAACTTAAATTGTTATTATCTGCTTTATAAATAAATATGTATATATATATATATATCCCATTAAAGATATAGAAGGAAGAGTAAATCTCTCCCAATCTGCTTGTCACTCCTCAATTTACTCAGTCTTCCTCAGCATGTCATTCTCTGTTGGACTTTTTCTTTTCCTAGGTATCCCATAAGCATAATTGTATATGTGCTCTTTATGTATCGTTACAAACTACATGAACTGGTATAACATTACTTTTAAATGTTGATTTAAAAGACACAAGCTTTCAGTTTTACCTGGGAAGACACATGTTTTCAAAGTCAAGCATGTGTTGTCAATGTAAGACTTGTGTTCAGTCAGCTTGCAAATTTTCTAAAATGTATCACAAACACAAGAGTATACATATAAAACCATATTCATAGTTAAAACTATAACAATGCAATGAATACCTGAGATCAGTCAGGTAATAAAATAGCCCATTCTGCCTATCTGAAGCTCACTGATCATATCTCCCTCTACTAAAGGTATCAATTCTCCTAATACTTCTAATAACCAGTTACTTAGATGGCTTTTATAGTTTTCCTATTTAAGGGTATGTCCTTTTTAAAACTGCCTGTTTTAAAACTTGACACAAGTTGAATCAGACTGCATGTTTGGTAACTTGCTTCATTTGGCTAAAGCTAGCTTTGTAAGATTCATTCACGTGATGCATGCAGCTGTTACTTGTCGTTTTTACTTCTGCATTGCCTTATGTTTCATGAATATGTAATAATTTAATTATCTAAACGCAATTGAGGCATTTGTTGTTTGATAGTTTGTCTACTTATTTGGTTTTGCCATTTGAATAATGCTGCTAGAAACATTTTTATATGTGTTTGCTGGTACACACATACCAGAGTAGCCACAGGATATATTCCTGTATGCCAGAATGAAACTGACCAGTAATAGAATATGAGCAGATTCACATCTACTAAACAATACCAACTTTGTCCAAACTGTACCTAGTTATAGTCCTATGAGCCACACAGGAGATTCCTCTTTGTTCAACACTCTAGCCAATATTAACATTATTGGCCTTTCACTTCCTTGCCCATCTGGAGAATGTGTGATAACCCTTCATTCTGACTTTACTTTGCATTGCCCTGAATATTAAGGTAGGTAGATTTTGCATATATTTATTAATCCACAGTTCCTCTTTCTAAAGTGCCTATGCAAGACTTTATATACTTGTTGTTGTTGTTAAGTGCCGTCAAGTCGGTTCTGACCCATAGCGACCCTGGATAGGGCTTCTGAGGAGTGGCTGGTGAGCTTGAACCACTGACCTTGTCGTTCAAATGGACTATGCAATCAAATGCATTAACCCACAGAACCACATCAGGACTCCTTAAAATATTTAATATACTTAAAGACTTAAGTATATTTAAATACTAATATACTTTAAGACTTAAAATACTTGCTGATGAAGATCAAAGACCACAGCCTTCGGTATGGATTGCATCTCAATGTAAAGAAAACAAAAACCCTCACCACTGGCCCAATTAACAACAGCCATATAAATGCAGAAAAGATTAAAGTTACTAAAGACTTCAACAATCATGGAAGCAGCAGTCAAGAGATCAAACGACATTTTGCATTAGGCAAATCTGATAAACAAGACCCCTTTAAAGTGTTCAAGAGCAAAGATGTCAGTTTGAGGACTAAGGTACACCTGACCCAAGCCATGATATTTTCAATAGCTTCATATGCATGTGCAAGTTGGACAGTGAATAAGGAAGAACTGATGCATTTGAGTTATGGTGTTGGAGGAGAATATTGAATGTACCATGGACTGCCAAAAGAATAAACAGAATACAATATATCAATGAAAATTACCAAAAATATATTTTTGAAATATGCCTGTTGTTATTGTTGTGGTTAAGTGCCATCGAATCAGTTCCAACTCATAGCAACCCTGTTTAGGGTTTCTGAGGAGCAGCTGGTGAGCATGAGCTACCAACCTTGCAGTTTAAATGGCTTTGCAGTCTAGCACATTAACCCACAGTGCCATACCAGGAAATATGCGTGTAGGTTCCTGTATATCTTCTACAAACATAACCCAATCATCTTTGAATAGCAGCACCTTTCTTTTTACTCCCATTTCTTTAAAGATCTCCTTTATGATTATATTGTTCCACAGCCTCAAAATATTGTATCTGTTGTTGTTAAGTTCCTTCAAGTCTTTCCAACCCATAGCAACCCTGTATAGGGTTTCTGACGAGCAGCTAGTAAGCTTGAACTGCACACCTTTCGGTTAAATACAATATGAAGTCCTGGCATGACACTGTAGGCTAATGCACTGGACTGCAAAGTCATTTGAACCAAAAGGTCAGCGGTTCAAGCTCACCAGCCGTTCCTCAGAAACCCTATACAGTGTCTCTGTATTGTATCTAGGAATGGTTCATGCTGTTGCTTTTGATTTGCCTTGTATTCATTCACTTCCTGAATATTTTCAATCTCTATCGACTATCTGGAACTCTGGTTAGACATGTGGTAGAATTTTATATTCTACTCTCTATTTTCTCAACCTCTTATTTTCCCACCTGTTTTGGGAGGATTTTTAAAATGACATTTTGGATAAATTCTTCAACTCTATATTCCATTTGACTTATCTTCTCATTTTTGTCTAATATACTATTTTTAAATAATATTTTTATAAAATGATAGTTTACACAGCAAATTGGGTTCCCATTTAACAATTTCTACACAGATTATTCACTGATACTAGTTTTCTTTTACACAATGTCATCATTCTCCTTCATTTCATTCAGGTTGTACCATTTCCAGTGTTCTTGTTTCCCTGCCCCTTTACCTTCTCATTGCTTTAGAGTAATTTTTGACAATTTGGTTCCAATAGATGATTTTTTTTTTAAGGAGCTCATTATTCACAGGTGGTTTTCTTTGTTTTATAAGCCAATCGGTTATTTAGAGAAAAGGTCACATCAAGGGTTAATTTCGGTTTGACATTTTAAAAGTATCTCAGAGCAATAATCTCAAAGAGTCCCCTAGTTTCAGTTGGTCCAGTAAGTCTGGACTTTTTTAAGAACTTGAGTTCTTTTCCACATTTTTCAGAATCCATCTATTGTATCTTTTTTTTTTCTCTTAAATGTTTTATTATGAATTATGTGATAGTTTACATGGGAGAACATTAGTTTTACATTCATTCTATTGTATATAGTCTCATTGCCATGGTTACAATCCCCTCCATGCAATCCTTCCCCCATACCCCCCAGGTCTTCAGCACACACTCGCTCTCCCTCTCTGGATCTAAAGTCTCCAAGTTGCTCCATTGCTCCACGTCATCATCTCTGCCTCCATTTCAGGCATCACTGCTTCTCTGGATAGGGTCCTGCTATCTGCTCTTCTCCCTTGATGGTCCTAGGGACCTCCACTACTAGACTGAAAAGTTAATCACTCCCCTCCTTGCTATAAAATGTCCACCTTTACATTTCCAACCCTCACAATCAGTCTTGATAACAATTATTCACTACTGTATTACAAGAGATCCATCTGCATTTCATTGCATCAGCCCTGCCTAGTCAGATTGAGTAGCCCTGCCTACTCACTGGAGATTCTACCTTCCTCCAGGCCCTCTGGATCTAGGTTCCCTCTTGAAAGCTTATAAGCCAGTCACTTCTTGCCTTTGTAGCCCCCGCCCCCCATTTTGGGTAGCCAATGTCCAAGTTGCCCATCCCTGTCTACTCTGTGTGTGGAGGGGGTGGGAATGATTTTTGCTGTAAGGACTTGTTCCCTCTTTTGAGCTACTGCATCCATAGGTGTAGGTCAAGTTCATCAAATTGTATGAGAACATCTTTTTTTTTTTTTTCCTCTTCTTTTTACTTCTGGTTGATCTCTGATCATCCAGTCACTGAAGCCAGGATAAGTGGGATTATCTGCAAGTGTGGGTGTTCTTATGCATATGCCCTCTCTTCTTATCAGCTAGACGCTTCCCTCTCCACTCTAGTCCTCTGTGGCTATGTCACTGACTCTGGGCCCAAGAGTCCCCCGGTCTTGCCACACTGCTGGCCAACCAGGTCTTCACCCGGGTTCACAGAAGTCTGTTGAACATTGTAGGGCTTAGCTCACCACTTCATTGCTGTTTTTCCCTCACTTCCCCTGATCGGTGTTGAGCGTGGTCACCAATCACAGCGTGTATTCCCATTGAGTCTTAGTCTTGGAAGGGGGTTTGCACTGAGGGGACCCGACCACTTGCCTTGATGTCTCCTGGGCAAGCAACTTGCTTGTTCTTGTAGTAACAGTCGGTCTGCCTATGCTGTTTTATATTTTTCCTGTAGGTCTTTCTTTCAAGAAGTATCTTCTGTTCTTCTAGCCACTCCAGGTTGGTCTGCTTGTCCTTTCAAGTGGGAATTTCCCATCTCTGGAGATCTGGATATGGTTCAGGCTTCCACCTATAGTCTTATGTATTGCAGAGGCTCCGCAGGAAGCCTCCTTCACTGGGCACGTTGTAGCCCCATTTTAGGTATTCCAATCAGTTATAGGCAGAAGACGGACTTACAAGCTTACTATGGTGATGCTTTTGGCTATTCCTTTCTCTCCCCCTCTATTTTATAATATAATTCAAGGAAAACCAAGATTCAAAAGACAGCCAAGCATCTTAATATTATTCCCCCCTTTTCCACATTCCAACCATGGCTCGATCTCTGTATCCCAGAACCCTGTTGTTTCCAGGTTGTGCACCATCTATTGTATCTTAAGCTATAAAACCCATGAAGCATATACATGCAGTCCAGTGTTAAACATGAGCGCTCTTCCAGAGTGTGTCTTTAAGACTCTGTAGCTAAGTCAGAACAGGTGCATAGAGTTCCTACTTAGTCTTACTTTACTGCAAGAAGGTTAGACGTTGGGCTGCTAACAGCAAGGTGGGTAGTTTAAACCCACCTGCTTTTCTACAGGCTAGGTTTAAGGGCCCACTAGATCCACTATGAGATGGATCTGAGCTAAGACTTCGTTAATAACCTGACCTCCAAATGCCCCTACTCTGTCTGGTGGACCACAGTGATGTTTTGGTTCTCCTGGAATTAATGTCACTTCAAAGCAGTGTCCAGGAATCCCCTAAAAGTCTAATTGTTGCTGATATAAATGGTGTCTTTTCTTCTATTTTAGTTCCAAACTGGTGTTTGTTAGTATGTGGAGAATTCATCCATTTTTTTCATAGATATTCATACCCAGTCATATTTCTGTTTATGCTAATGATTCTACTTTGATTTTCTGAGATTTGAAGTTATACAATCTAAAAATCATTTTAAATTGTTTTTCTCTCTTGATAGGTTTTTGAATTCCACTTGCCTTTAGAGGACATGAAAACCATAGATGGCCTAAACCAAAATGTTCGTTATATCACGATTTCATTGTAAGTATTTTTGGTAAAGATATTTGCTCAATTTCTTTTTATGTAAAGAAAGTATAAGAATTGCTAAAATTCACCTCAATACCAGAAGGACCATGTCCAGTTTTAGAAAGAGGTGAGACTAAAGTTTAGCCAAAACTCTCAGGCTGGGTTCACCCCAAATCTCTCTTCACCAAGTCAGTAAAAAGGTAAAAGGGTTCCACGGTCCACTGGCTAGTCACATATACTCTGCTCTCCTCACTCCATATAATTTTCCAGGGCAAACCAATTGCTTGCTTGAATTTGAATTTGCTATGTAGGTCTCTCATCTCTACAACAATCTCACAGACATGTGGTGGTGGTTATGTGCCATGGAGTTGGTTTTGACTCATAGTGACCCTGTACAGCGTTCCTGAGACTGTTAATCTTTTTGGGAGCAGAAATCCTCATCTTTCTCCTGTGTAACAGCTGGTAGTTTTGAACTGCTGACCTTGCAGTTCACAGCCCGATTTGGAACCACTATGCTACCAGAGCTCCATTCTCACAGACATAGAGATTGAATATTAGTGATGTCACTTAAGGAAATGTTTCCAAAATTTTTTTTGTCATCATCTTCCCTCAAACTTAATTCCTCAAACCTGCTCAACCAAAGGCATCTCCATCAACCGTCTGATCTAAGCCAGAGATTACCATCACCTCCACTGTTGTTGTTAGGTGCCATCAAGTCCATACTGACTCATAGTGACCTTATGCACAGCAGAATGAAACACTGCCCGATCCTGGGCCAACCTCACTACTGTTGCCGCGCGTGGGTCCATCAATGCTGCCACTTGGCCAATCCATCTCGTTGGGGGTCTTCCTCTTTTTCTCTGACCCTCCTTACCAAACATGATATCCTTCTCCAGTGGCTGGTCCTTCCTGACAATATGTCTGAAGTACGAGAGACTAACTTTGGCCATCCTGGTCTCTAAGGAGCACTCTGGCTGCACTTCTTCCAACACAGAGCTGTTGGTTCTTTTGGTAGCCCATGGCACTGTCCAGCTTTCACATGCATATGAAGTTATTGAAAATATCATGGCTTGATCAAGCACAACCTAGTCCTCAAGGTGACATCCTTGCTTTTCAACACTTTAAAAAGGTCCTGTGCAGCAGATTTGCCCAAATGCAATACATCATTTGATTTCTTGACTGCTGCTTCCACGAGTTTTGATAGTTGATCCAAGAAGAATGAAATCCTTAACACTGTGAATTTTAAGCCTTATAATTTTCAAATATCTGACTTCCTTTTTATCCCATGTTTGTTCAGGACCAAAACACTGTACTTGAGTCCTAAAAGAACGACCTTTGTGGTGTGTGTAAGAACCTGTGGTTTTTATACTATGGAGATCTCAATGCAAAGTATGAAGAAATCTAAGAGAAGAGAGATTAAAACCAGAGAGTGTGGAGGCAAAGCCTCAATGTTGGAGACAATTTTTAGCCAACAGAAGATCTTTACTATTGGCTTTGGGGCAAGATAGTGAAGCAGGCAGATGTGCTAAGCAGACCTTCTGCAACAAGGACACAGCAAATCAAGTGATACAGATATGGATGGTGATTCCGGAACTCTGAACTTTCCGAGGGAAGGATAGAGAGGTGAATTCAAATTCAAAAACTGCTGATGGAGAGAAGAAGCTGAGCAGGAGCATGAGAGAAGAGTCAGAAGGATGGGCTGTTGGCGATCCTACTGTGGCTATCATGAGCTTTTATAGGCATCTGTCAGTTGACACAGTGGCTGGAGACACAAGAGGAGCTTGGGAGGTTGGGAGCCAGTGATACAATTCTCCCTTTGTTCCCCATGCCCTCCTGGTGACTGAGGGCGTGACCAACCCCCATTCTTATAGTCCTCATACCTTGTGACACCCCCTCCTACACTGCTTCTGCTCTGCCTAGGGTTGGGTGCTGGAAGAGTGTGAATTTCACTACCCAGTCTTCCTGTACCACCTGACGAATAATAATTAGCATCCAACATCAGGCAAACCTACTCTGAACTATATTACACAAATGGCAAACATAGAACTGTGTATACACTTCTAGTCTCTAACACACCCACCAGGAGATAAGTGATGAGTGCTTAACAACACCCTCAGCATACAATCATCAATTAAATATAGATACAACAACACCACAATGTCTTGGAGACAATAGACCATTTCAGCTTACACAAAAAAATAAACCATAGTGACTCAAGCAAATGACAACACTACGGAACCAGAAAATATAATACCAGAAAGGGTATCAGAACTATCTCATAAGCAACTGAAAAGAATGTTTAGGTACCTTAAACTGATTGAGAGAATGATCTAGAAAGCTGCAGATAAAATCAAGGAAAACACACATAAAAATTTAAAAGAAGTTAAGCAAACACTACAAAAACAAACTGACAAAACAAATGAAAAATTAGAAACCATACCAAAATAGCAAATAGAAATCTAGAAGATTAATACTAAGATTTCAGAAGTAGATTATACAATGAAGGGGCAAAAGAGTAGAATTGAATCAGTAGAAGGCCAAATTGATGAGCTTGAAGACAAATCTCTAAATATTCATCTGGTAGCATAGTGGTTACAAATCAGGCTGCTACCCTCAGCTACCAGCTGTTCTGCAGAAGAAAGACGAGGCGTTCTGCTCCTGTAAAGATTTACAGCCTTGGAAACCTATGCAGGGTCATTATAAGTTGGAATCAACTCCATGGTACACCACCACTACCAGTGGAACTATCATAAAAAAAAAAAAAAAAAATCCAAAGAAAGTATAAGAATTATGTGGGACACCATCAAGAAAAATAAATTACATGTGATCAGAATTCCAGAACAGGAAAAAAGAGATAATTGTCTATGAGTTGTAGTAAGAAAACGACCCTAACATCATGAAAGATGAGAAGATATGCGTTCAAGAAGTACAATGAACTTCAAATAGAATAGACAGCAAAAGAAAATCACCAAGGGATATCATAATCAAGTTTTCTAAAAACAAAAACAAAGAAAGAATCCTGAGAGCAGTTTGGGAAAAATTAAAAAGTTACCTACAAAGGAGAACCAAAAAGACTAAGCTATGATTTCTCAGTAGAAACCATGCAGACAAGAAAACAATGGGATGACATATATAAAACTGAAAGAAAAAAAAATTGTCAACCACGAATCATATACCTAGCAAAATTGTCCCTCAAATATGCTAGAATATTTTCAGATAACCGAAATTAAAATAATTTGTAAAATATAGACCAATCTTATAAAAAATACTAAAGGGAGTTCCTTGGCCACAGAACCAACAACAGCAGATAACAATTTTAGAGTAACATGGTGGTGGTGGTATGTGTAGAGTCAGTCCTGATTCATAGTAACCCTGTATAGAGTTTCTGAGGCTATAAATCTTGACAGGAGCAGAAAGCCTCATTTTTCTCCCCAGAAACGGCTGGTAGTTTTGAATTGCTGAACTTGCGGTAAGCAGCCTGACTTGTAACCACTAATCACCCAGAACTCAACCAAGATATGTTGTTGTTAAGTTCTGTCAAGTCAGTTCTGACCCATAGCAACCCTGTTTAGGGTTTCCAAGTGGAAATCTACAAGATTGAAAATAGATAACATTTTTCAAGAACAACAACAATAATAATAATAATAAAACACACACAAAGTAAAAAGTGAGGATAGTGTAGTTATAGAACTTTCAAATGAAGAGGAAATCAAGATAGATAGACAGACAGACAGACAGATAGATAAAATGAACCTAACTGTAATCCTAAAACTGGACCAAGCCGTACTCTCAGCCCTAGTCCAACTTCAATTGCTAGCCCTAACCCTAGTCTTAATCATAACCCTAGTACTACACAAAATCCTGGCCATAGTCCTAATTCTAATGCTAACTCCTTAAATATATACACACACACACACATCTTTACTATTCCTTCATGCTTGAAGGTTCTAGGATTCTGAGAAAGGGCACTCATAGTAATAAGGAAAAGCCAGGATCTTAATTAATTTGTGGGATCTTAATTTCATAATAGAAATAAAATGTGATCATGCAATAATATGCCTACCCATTTTTGAGTCCTAATGATATTCCATTCATTTTTAGTCCATTATGTGAATCCATATTTGTACATTATCATATTATTTCTATTATGAATTAAAATTCCACAAGAGAAGGGGAAATGATGCAAAGAGAAGGAGAGAGTAGGAAGCAATCAATAATTCCTATATGATTTATTTTATTTATAATTGTGTTAAGTATAGGGGCCTTACTACAGAGTAAACTCCTTGGAGATGGGATCATATCTTGTATATGTCATTGGATTCATTTCTAAATAAAACAATAGATTCCATGTGGTAAATAGTTACTAGGAAATGAGTGAATTAGTGAAATCGCTGTCAACAGCCTGCATCACCTTAAAATAGTAATTCGTGCCTGAAGTTGGCCTTATCTTTGATCACAACATGAAGGTGGACTTATCCCTGATCAAAAGTAGGTTGAATCCGTTTCTGGTCTCATTGGCTATTCAAATGAAAATGTACAAAATACCTTTTTGATTTGTTGACAGATTTCATTAAGGAAGGAAATATATATTTGTACGTTTGTTTCTGTGTGTCACTGTGTGTTAAGTTCCAGGCATGGGGATATATTTTTAAGTGTTTAATTACTATTTTTATATGTATTATAAAAGCATATATATTTATATGCTTATGAAAGTAAGAAAGGTAGACTTAGCAAGCATTTAAATGACTGCTTGACTTCCATTTTAATGCCAGTTTCAGAGAGCCCCCTGTTGTTGAGTCTTTCCATCTACATGATGCATTATTCTTTCTCATTCTAGTCTTACTGACCACCCTAATTATCCGTTTTCTGAAGAGTATTAACAAGGAGGCCTTTATCATCGCTTCTGCCAAAACACCCTGCATGTGGATAGAATGCGAGAATCATCTCAGAGGCTGGTGATGGGAAAAAGCACTTCTGGTTAAATCCCTGCTCATTGGCAACTCATGCTCAGCTAGGGTTGTGCCCAAGAGTCAGCAAGGAAAGACACTAACTTCTTGTCATCTTGAAAAAATGAATTAAAAATATTTCCCTAAAGATTCATATCCACTCTGGTCTCCATTACTTACGTTGTTTCTTTGTCTCATTCAAGCCAAAGACTCTGATTGGTCTAGAAGTTTGAAAGCAGAGGGAGAAAGTTCAAAACAATTTTATAAACCTTCTGGATGGGACTGAGGGAGGAGATTTCAGCTTCTAGAAAAGTAGTAACTGGGCAGGTGTTTATCAGTGATTCCTTAGTTAGCCCTTTGAGGTTTAGAAAAATGCATCGTATATCATTGGGAAGGTGAGGCACATATTGAAAGGATGGCCAGCAACAAAAGGAGAAGATCAGAGCTCCAAGAAACTGGGAACTTGAGATCACTGTGGCTGGGTTGGTCAGTGAGGTGGAAGGAGACACAGCCAACTCCGCCAGTTAGAACCCAGCTGTGCAGATAAACTTCCTTTAGGGGTGGACAGTAGAGCACATTCTGTGCTGGGGAAATATTAGCAAATGCTCTTTTGATAACCATGTCTTAAACATAAAAGGTAATCTTCTGTACTGTTTACCAAAGAGCCTAAACCGAGAGTTAGACCCAGAGCTGAGTGTGTCCTTGTTGGGTAACCTTGCTGGGTTGGGCACGGACAGGAAATCAAAGAAACAACCAACAAATCAAGTTCCCTGTACATTTAACACCATAGTAATTACATTTTTCTTAGATTGTAAGAAATATTAATTTGATCTATTTGACACTCTAAAATATTTGAAACACAAGGTGAACTTAGAAATACAAAATGGTCCTAAATCCTTAAGTATTTGATGTAAAACCAGTAAGAAAATAGCTACTACAATTAGTAATTCTAATTTTTTTTCAAACATCCTTTAAAAGCATATACAAGATAAAACAATACTAGAATATTCCTTTTATGAACATTTTTCACAACAATGTACTTTTTCTTGGCCTGCATTTTACTTTATTTTGCAGATATGGAAAACCACTAACTGACTCAACAGTTCCAGAACTGCTAGTATTCATTAATCAACAAGGAAATGAGATCAGAAGGCAAACTTTTCATTTCCTCCCAAACACATATTGCCAAGTATTACAGAAACTCACAACAACACATGCAACATGGGCTGGTTTTCAACATATAGAGAGCAAGGAGGGTGAGTAATGAAGCTAGATCCACAGGGGTCAGCCCTGAAGCCATGCTCCAGAACACTCGGCTGGATAGATCTATCCAGCCCTACATGGACCTGGCCCCTTATACAATAGCCCTAAAGTTCATTGCCCTTTATCAGAGTCAAGTCCAAGCAGCTCTTTCCTGCTCGTATTCCAGACCCATCACTTCTTCCTGTCCTAAGGTGGCTAATTGTTGTTGTTGTTAAGTGCCTTCGAGTCGGTCCCGACCCATAGCGATCCTGTACAGGGTTTCCGAGGCTGTAAATCTGTACGGGAGCAGAATGCCTCATCTTTCTCCCGCGGAACAGCTGGTAGTTTCGAACTGCTGACCTTGCGGTTCGCAGCCCGATTCGTAACCACTACGCTACCAAAGCTCCTTAAGGTGGCTAATAGGTAAGCACAAATCCAGGCAAATCCAAATACACGTGTCCAACTGTTTTCACGTGGCATTTCCATAAAGGTAAGGTCCTGGCTCAAATTCTATATAGGAAGTTCCCGATACTGTCCAAGAACTCCTGTCCCCTCTGTACTACTTTGTTATTGAAGTTTTGATTACTTGGCGCTCTGGTCTTCAACTCCTCCAGCTTCTCATCATGTAGCAATCCAGGACTGTCAATTCCTCTGGTGCCCCCATGATCGCTGGTGGAGTACTTTGGCCACTTCCCCTGTTGATTCAGGGATGCAGCTACAAGTACAAAGTTCTCCTTTACTCCTTCCAGGCTCTGGATTCCTTCATTCCTTCCCTCTGTCTCTTTGGTGTATTTATGAATGTTTGGTTCTATCACTTTCAAAGTTGTGCTGTGAGTCTGGCCTTTGAGTCTTTAACAAAGAGCCTGATACAAAGTTGCATGCAGAGGGTGGTTCTGTGGTATTCCCAGGGGATTGAATCTGCCAGAATGAGCGGGTTTAAGTCCAACTTTCTTAAGAACTTTTTGATCCCCGCTTCAGTTTCTGTTCTACTTTTTAAAACTCTTCGGAGAGAGGGAGCAGCTGAGGACTCTAGATTCATAGGAATTGAGGGACTAAGAGATAGCAGCCAGGAAGCAGACTTGCAGAATA
>NW_006408568.1:12203614-12212848 GCF_000296735.1 Chrysochloris asiatica | reverse complement strand
AAAAACTCTTCGGATCACATGGTGCTGACACCAAAGCCTTCAGCCAATCTGAGAACTGCCCAGGACTCTGCAAATTCCTTATGTAAATACCGGATCTGCTTCAGGTTTTCCTGTCAGGGTCGAGTGGGGACGGCTGACGCCTCCAGCTGCCTCCGAATTCTCTGGAACTGCCTTGCTTTTTTCTGGTGTTTCAGGGCTCTAAGGGAGAGAACCGATAGCAGAGGCCATGCGTTGGAAGCACCCGAGTTGGTTGGAGCGCCTCAGACTACCTAAAAGGGCGCCCAGCCCTCTGCTCTCTCAGTAAGTGAAGGGCCCGTGGGCCTTGTGTGCCGGTCTAGAGCTGCTTGTCGAGTCCCAGCAACCTAACACCCCACCATGGCCCAGAAGCATGCCGAACTCTAAACGGGGTTCGAAATACTGAAGATAGCTGCACACCTGCCCCTGAGCCCCAGTCAGGGGAAAACAAACTAGGGTCCCTGCGGAGACGCCATGGGGCTGGAGCACCAGAGTGAGGCTCTGCCTCAGGCTGAGAGCCCAGGAAGGAGCTGGCACCTCTCCACCCCCTGCAGCTCCCGCTCCTCCCAGTCTGAGTCAGGGTCTGGTTCAAGGCCCACAGGGCCTGGGCCAACCCATAGAGCCCCACAGCAGTGCGGACATGCCAGCCCAGAAGGCTCAGAGCAACCGCCAAGATGAGAACAGCTTTCCCAACAGTATACTTTTATTCTCTGTATTTTAGGGTTGCAGATTTAATCATCTAATCATTAGAAACCAAATGTTATTGTCATATGCTTTGTTGAAATCTTGAGACAATGTCCTTTGAGACAAAACAAGTATACCTTGTTGGGGACCATGGTACGTTTCCCAACATTTAAGTTAATTATAACTGTGGCTGCGTCTCATGGTTATACCTGTCCTTCTTATCAACCAGACTCTCAAATGTCATTGAACATTGTTTTAGTCAATTAATTAAAACTTTTCTTAGTTGCTTCCCTGGGAAAGGCCAGTACGTATGGCTAAAGGGAAACAAAGAGAACTCCCAAGGTCTAATTAAAGCAGGAAAAAAAAGATAAAGAAAAGGTGTCAGATTCAAGGGGCAATCCTGTTCAATAAATTCAAAACGGAAAACAAAATAGGCCCAAATGTTTAAGATTCACTATTGAACTGTTTTCACTATTCAATTTGTTTATGGTGTCACTTTGAACTATTCTAGCTGTATTGCCCTCCTACGTGAGTGCTCAATTCTGCCCCCTAGTGGAAAGCTGATTCAGACCAATTGAGGTTTCACCAGCCCAATTACTTAATTGAGTCACCTTAGGCTTAAAATTGGTCATGCTCAAGAACTCTTCCTGCTACCCCACCTCTTCAGCCCCTGCCCCCATACAAAATATCTGACAAGGAATCTACATGGTCCTCCACTTATTCACGTGCCTTTTTTCTTATGCTGACTACATGACCCTAGGCAAACTAATAACGTCATTTTCCTCACAAGTATATTTTACGTCTACCTCAGGACCCAAAGAAATGTTTACATCTTTTCCCAACTTTTAATTTTGAAATATATCAAATTCATCCAAAATTTGAAAGTACACACACACACATAAAAATGAATATTCACATACTCATCACCTTGATTTACCTATTGCAAATATGTTGCTCTATCTTCTTTCTCCATGTTTTTGGATAAACCACCTGAAAATAAGTTACATCAAACTTTGCAACTATATATTTCCTCAGGAATCTCCCAAGAGCAGGGCTATAACCCCAATAGCATAATCACACTTAAGAACGTAATATATTGCCTAGATTCTCATGCAAATGTGTCCAGTGTTTGCAAAAATACGTAGCTTTGTTTCTGTTCTCCCAGAAGCAGACCCAGAAATAAGGATTCAAGTTAAAGTAGTTTATTCAAGAAATAACACCTGAAAACACCAGAAAGGAGATGAAACAGAGTGAAAGAGAGAGGACATTAATAGAATACATTCTCAGGTTAGCTATCACTCAGACAATAAATATAATCCTCCTGGGGAATTCTATATAAAACATGTACCTCCTCAGTCCCATGTCTGGTCTCTAAACAATTAACTATGAACCTTGGTAGCATAAGTTAAAACCTGTTTCCGTGACTCATTACTTTTCCTAATGAAAAATTGCTAGGTGCCATCAGGTCAGCTCTGACTCACAGCAATAATATGGTTAGCAGAAGGAAATGTGACTCAATCTTGTGTCATCTTCGTGTTTGTTGTTATGTTGAAGTTCCATGCTGTAACTATTGTGTCGGTCCAGCTCACTGAGGGATTCTTTCATTTTGCTGACGCTCTAGCAGCCATGATGTCCTTTTCTACTGATTGTTCTATCCTGATGATATGTTTAAAGTGAGTGAGCTGAAGTCTCACTACCCTTGCTGCCAAGAAGACTTCTAGTTATATTTCTTCTAAAACATTTTGTTTGTCCTTCTGGAAGCAGATGGTATCTTCACTGTTCTTTGCCACCAACATAGTTCAACGAAAAATGGGGGCAAGTATTTATTAATGTTTGCTACTGATACCTGGAAGGAGCTCTGGTAGCGTAGTGGTTACAAATTGAGCTGCAAACCGCAAGGTTGGCAGTTCAAACCTACCAGCTGCTCCTTGGGAACCATACATAAGGTCACTATGAGTCAAAATTGACTTGACAGCACTTAACAACAACAATAGCAATGTGTCTCCACCACTCTTCTGTAAGTTTGTCACACTGTGGTGGCTTGTGATGCTAGAAGCTATGCTGCCAGTATTTCAGATACCAGCAGAGCTTCCAGACTAAGACAGACTAGGAAGAAAGAAAGGTGGACAACTTTGGAATGACCAGCCACTGAAAGCCTCATTAATGGCAGTGGAACATTGTCTGGTGCACTGCCAGAAGATGAGACCCTCAGGTTAGATTGCATTCAAAATACAATTGTGGAAGAGATGCTTTCTCAAAATAGAGTTGGCCTAATGATGTGGATGCAGCAAAGAATTCCAGACCTTCATTTGCTGATGGAGCACAACTCACATAATATGCAAAACATGTAATGTACAAAATATTTTCAACTGGAAGTTGACTAAATTAAATGAAAAGCATAAAGATCAATATCCTAAGCATTAGTAAATTGAATAAGTATTAGCAATTTTGACTCAGACTATCATATATGGTTTACTATGCCAGTAATGTTAAATTGAAGAGAAATAGCATCAAAAAGAACATTTCAAGATCAATCTTGAAGTACAGTGCTGCCTGTGATAGGATAATATCCATACATCTAAAGAAAACTGAAAACTGTCACTTTGTTCGAGGTTTTTAAACTTTACAGGTCTATACTCATTCAGAGAAGATCAGAAAGATGTTTACTTGTGCTTTATTGACTACACAAAGGCTTTCGATTGTGTGGATCATAACAAGCTATGGACAACATTTGCGAAGTATGAGTATTCTGGAACACTTAATTGTGCTCATGAGGAATCTGTAAACGGACCAAGAGGCAGTTGTTTGAACAGAACATGGGAATACTGAATGGTTTAAAATTAAGAAAGGTGTGAGACAGGGTTGTATTCTTTCACCATACTTATTTAAACTGTATGCTGAGCAAATAATCCAAAAAGCTAGGTAATATGAAGAAAAACGTGGCATCAGGATTGGAGGAAGACTCATTAACAACCTGTGATATGCAGATGATACAACCTTGCTTGCTGAAAGTGAAGAGGACTTAAAACATTTACCATGAAGATCAAAGAGCACAGCCTTCGGTATGGGTTACATTTCAATGTCAAGAAAACAAAAATCCTCACCACTGGACCAATAAACAACATTCTTATCAGCGGAGAAAAGATAGAAGTTGTCAGGGACTTCATTCTTCTTGGATCAGCTATCAACACTCATGGAAGTAGCAGTCAAGAAATCAAACGATGTATTGCATTTGGGCAAATCTGCTGCACAGGATCTTTTTAAAGTGTTGAAGAGCAAAGATGGCAGCTTGAGGACTAAGGTGCACCTGACCCAAGCCATGGTATTTTCAATAACCTCATATGCATGCGAAAGCTGGACAGTGAATAAGGAAGACTGTAGATTTTGAGTTACAGTGTTGGAGGAGAATACTGAAAGTGCCATGGACTGCCCATAGAACCAACAGATCTGTGTTGGAAGAAGTGCAGCCAGAGTGCTCCTTTGAGGCCAGGATGGCCAAACTTCGTCTCTCATACTTTGGACATATTGTCAGGAGGGACCAGTCGCTGGAGAAGGATACCTTGGCACTTGGATTTGAGCAGGTTCTGCTCCAGCTATACAGAGCCTACACAGAATCACCTGATCAGCCTCAAACTGGCCCAGCCCCTGGCAACCCTTTGATCCAGATGGACAATACCTGGGTCTGTAGGAACTCCATATAGGGCAAGGAACACTACCATTTCACCCCTTCCCCAGCCACATCGTGAGCTCCTTATCTAACAGGAGCCCCCTAGAGTTTTCTGCTCTCTTGAGTCCAGCACCTACACTGTTTGGTTTTCTCACATTTCATTGTTTTCCTTTGTTAGTTCATTCTTGTCCTTCCTCTCTCTCCCTTCCCTTTTTCAAAATCTTTTCTGCCTCTCCTTTTGTTTTTTCTATCTTTTGCTTAATTTCTCCACTTATTCCTCTTATTTTTGCTGTTTTTGTTTTGTTTTTCACTTGATCTTTACTGCTCTCTAGTCTCTTTTTTCACCTTCCCTCACCCTGGTTCTCTATTTTTTTAGGTCTTTTTGTGTGTGTTTTTCCTCTCTCTCTCCTATTTTTCTGTTCTATAACTCACTTTACTGTTCCTCTTGTTTCTTCTTGGATATTATTTTTTTTTCCTTGTTGCTGTTTTATTTTCTTTTTATTTTTCCTTTATTCTTTTCTTTTTTCACTACTGTTTCATTATTTGCTTTGTTTTATTTTCTTGAGTGTGTGTATGTTCTCTTCTTGTCCCACCTGAAAAGAGACAGAATCCATGCTCACACAATCCAGACACAACTTTGTCCTCTGCAGCTCCTCCCACTGGGCAAGAATCAATACCAATTGATCACCAGCCAACACCAACCAAACCTACCCTAACCTAAGCTGCACAAGTGGCAAATGGAAAGCAGAGCACACACTTCTATTCTCTAATTACACCCACCAGGAAGGAGGCAGTTGATGAGACTTAAGAATACACCAACGTACAGTCATCAACTAATATACAGTGTCTCACAACATCTCACAAACAACAGACAATTTCAGTTCACAAGAAAAAATGAGAGAGTGATTCAAACAAATGTCCAAGATGCAGAGCCAGTAAATGTTTCTAAGGAAGAAAAGGTAATGGAAATGCCTAAGGAAGAATTTGGAAGAGTGACATTTAGGTAATTTTAGTGGATTGAGAGAAAGATCGAGGAAAGCATGGAGAACACAGAAAAAAATTTTTGGAGGAATTTGGGACCAATTATTAATTGAAATTTTTGAACCATACAAAACCTGCCATAAGAAATTCAGATTAATTCTAAGATTTCAGAAATGGACAATACATTAAAAGGGTAAAAGAGTAGATTTGACTCAATGGAATCCCGAGTTAGAGAGCTTAAAGATAAATCTCTCAATACTAGTGAACTAGAATAACAATCAGAGAGAAAAAGGAAACGTCTGAATAAAGCCTAAAATTTATGTGAGATCCCATGAAAGGAATAACTTTTGGGTAGTCAGAATTCCAGAACAGAGACCAAAAAAATCTAGAAATAATTGTTAAAGAGCTGTTGGAAGAAAACATCTCTAACATCATTAAAGATGAGAAGATGCATATTCAAGAAGTGAAAAACACCATGCAGGATAGACCCCAAAAGAAAATCACCAAGATATATCATAACCAAAGTTGCTAAAATCAAAGACAAGGAAAGACTCCTTGAGAGCACCTCAGAAAAAATGAAAAGTCACCTATAAAGGAGAACCAATAAGATTAAGCTCTGATTTCTCAGCAGAAACCAAGCAGGAAAGAAAGAAATGGGAAGACATATACAAAACTCTGAAAGAAAAAAACTGCCAAGCAAGAATCATATGCCCAGCAAAGCAGTCCCTCAAATACATTTGCAGATAAACAGAAATTAAATGAGTAAGTAATAACAATACCAACTTTACAAAAAATATTAAAAGTTGTTCTTTGAACTGAGAACCAACAACTGCAGACAACAACTTGAGCTTAAGAAACATGACAGTACCACCTCAAACTCAATTCAGTTATTGTTAGGGGCCATCAAGTCGGTTCTGACTCATAGCGACCCTATGCACAACAGATTTGTGTTTATTGGTCCAGTGGTGAGGATTTTTGTTTTCTTTACATTGAGGTGCAACCCATACCAAGGACTGGGATCTTTGGTCTTCATCAGTAAGTATTTTAAGTCCTCTTCACTTTCAGCATGCAAGATTGTATCATCTGCATATAGCAGGTTGTTAATGAGTCTTCCTCCAATCCTGATGCCACGTTTTTCTTCATATAACACAGTGGAAACAACAATGGGCTCAAACATAACAACAATTGTGAAGATGGCACAATACTGGGCAATGCTTCACTATGTTGTGCATAGGGTTGCTATGAGTCAAAACTGACTCAAAGACACCTACCTCCATCACCAAAGCTGTGAACCAAGCACTATGTGTCACAGGTGCTTTGTGCTAACCTAAAGGCTGGTGGTTAGAACCCAGCCAGTGGTATCATAGGGGAAAAGACAACATGTTTTATACATTTTGCCTCAGTTCATTCTTACAGTAGCTGGACAGAAGTGCTAGTTCTTCTTTTGTTGTTCTTTGGTGGCGATGCCTACGACAAAACATCCACCAGTTAAAAACTTTCTGCATGTATAAATTCAGTGACATTGATTATATTCATGTTGTGTGGTCATTCTTGTTATCCTTTTCTGAGTTATTTCATCATCATTAACATATACTCCATGCCCCAAGTAAAAACTTTCCCTTTCCCCTTGCTTCTCACTGTTGACCACAAATTCGCTTTTGCTTCTATATTCTTGCTTATTTTGTAGAAGTGAGACCACGCTGAATTTGTCCTTTTGTGTCTGACTTACTTCACTCAGCATGATGTTCTCAGGGTTTATTCATAATGTGGAATGCATCAGGATTTCATTTCTCTTTATGGCTAAGTAATAGTCCATTGTATGTGGTGCTGGCTTTTGTGTGCTTTCCAGTCGGTTCTGACTCATAATGATCCTGTATAGGGTTTCCTGTACATTTTTAGGGGAGCAGAACGCCTCATCATCCTCCTGCAGAGTGACTGGGAGATTCAAACTGCTGACCTTGTGGTTCTCAGCCCAGCTTGTAATCCTCTATGCTATCAGAGCTCTTCCATTGTATGTATGTAAGCACATTTTGTTTATCCATTAATCTGTTGATGGAGATTTAGGTTCTTTCCAACTTTTAACTATTGTGAAAAATGCTGCAATGACTACTTCCTCTATTTTTACATATAGATACTGAGGTCCGTGAGGCCCTCAGCTTGTCATGACAGCTGAGGTCATGACCCTGAGCTTTGAATCCTTTCCATTATTGTAGAGTTGTGCAGTTCTTACTGTATAGAACAGCATTATAACACAGGACATAAGCTTTGGGAGGGAGCATGGTGGCTCTGTAGGATAAACAGAGGACTACAAACCACAGGGAGTCTAGGTGTGGCATTGTTGGCTAGTGCGCTGGGCTGCAAAGTAGATTTGAACCACAAGGTCACCGGTTCAAGTTCACCAGCTGCTCTTTGGAAACCTTCCCTATAGAGGGAACCAACTCGACAGCACTTAACAACAAAACGAACCACAAGTTCCATGGTTTGAGCTCATCAGGTACTCCGTGAGAGAAAGATGAAGGTTTCTGCTCTGGCAAAGATCAGTAACCAAAATGGCAAAGATAAACCCTATACAGTGTTACTGTGAGTCAGAACCAACTTGACACTTAACCACCACAACAACAAAGCTTTGTGAGTTGTTTTCGTGAAAATACTGTAGCATATAATATCTGATGAAAATTCTATGAACTTCTGTCGTATTTTTAACAGAAAATTATATAGTGGTTGCATTTCATGAATTTCTTTTCCTCCTCCAGGGTTGCATCAAAGCTGTTAGGGAAATGTACCAGCAGGTGGCACGTGGGAAACAATTAGCTCGTTTGCAATTCCAACAGTCGAGGGCTACCTTTGCACACTCCTTTTTGGATTTTAAGGTTTGTCTGTTTAGTTCATCACTGTGCAGAAAGCAACTAAGGACAGCGAAAACAAGCAGACACTGGGAATTTGCAAAGGTTAAAGAGCTTCAGAGTTTATTACACATTCTTGTTCAGTATTTCTTAATTGCCTTTTCAGATAGCAATTGAAAGTTCTGTTGTCTCTGTCTTTGTGCTTTCAGTTCTAACATTGTTGTTATTAAATGCCTTTGCATAGGTTCTGACTCACAGAGACCCTGTATAGGTTTTCCAAAGAGCAGCTGGCAAGTTTGAATACCCATTTTTTGCAATGTTAAACATACTTTTTCATGATCTACACAGTGGAATCTGTTTGCATAGTCAATAAAGCACAAGTAAACTCCACTTTTAGTCAAGATTCATCTGATGCCAATCATATCCCTAGTACCTTGAACTTTTCTGAATATGACTTGAATTTATGGCAGCTCTCTGTCAGTTTTCAATTATCTTCAGCAAAATTTTTACCTGCTTGTGATATTAGTGATGTTGTTCAATGATGTGCCCATTCTGTTGGGTCATCTCTCTGTGGAATGAGCACAAATAGGAATCTCTTCCAATCGGTTGGACGGGTAACTATCTTCCAAATTTCTTGGCATAGATGAGTGAGTGCCTCCAGTGCTGCATTAGTTTGTTGAAACATTCCATTTGTATTTTATTGATTCCTGGAACCTGTTTTTCACCAATGCCTTCAGTTTAACTTGATATGTTTCCTTCAATATCATTGGTACTTGATCATATTCTACCTCTTGAAATGTTTGAACATCTATCAGTTCATTTTTGTACATTGACTCTGTGTACTTCTATCTTTTAAAAAAATATATAAGCTCTTTTTTTTCCTAAGAAAATAAATGTACATTGTTTCCCTACCACTATATGAGCTATAAAAAGAAGAAAACAATTTTTCCTTCCTCCTTCTCTTCCTTTCTTTTATTTTTAATTACCTTTCTCATCACCCAAGTTAGCACATGTCTATAGTGGTACTGTGGGCTAATGCATCAG
>NW_006408568.1:12200169-12202409 GCF_000296735.1 Chrysochloris asiatica | reverse complement strand
AAAAAAAAAAAAAAAGTATTTATGTTTCCAACCTTCTGAGAAAGTGCCATACTGTTTTCCACAGCAGTTGTACCATTTTACAGTCCCACCAGCAGGGGAGGAGGGTCCCATACTCCCTACACCCTCTCCAGCACTTGTTGCTTTCTGTTTTGTTTTTTAACTTTCCTGTTAACACTGGGTAAGAGGATATCTCATTGCTGTTTTAATTTGCATCTCTCTAATGGCTAGTGATCTTGGGTATTTCTTATGTTTATTGGCCATCTGAATGTCTTCTTTAATGAAGTGTCTGTTCATGTCTTCTGCCTATTTTTAAATTGGATTATTTGTAAGGTGTTGAAGTATTCCATAAATTTAAGACAGTAGTCCATTGTCTGATATGTCATTGCCAATTTTTTTTTCTCCTTTTTGTTCTTTTGGTTAAATATTTTGATGCACTCAAGTGGCTGATTTTTAAGAGGTCACAGTCATCTATTTTGTCTTCTACTGTTTGTGTGTTTTTAGTTATGTTTGAGAATATATTTATGCCATGAATCAGAACATCTAACTTTGTCCCTATTTTTTCACTGATGATATTTATAGTTCTAGATTTTACATTGAGGTCTTTAATGCATATTGTGTTCTTTTTGTATATGGTGTGAGATATGAGTCTTGTTTCGTTCTTTTGCAAATGGATTTGCAGCTTTGCCAGCACCATTTGTTGAAGAGACTATCTCTTCCCCATTTAATGCATTTTGGTCCTTTGTCAAAGATCAATTGAGCAAGGGTGGATGGATTTATTTCTGGGTTCTCAATTCTGTTCCATTGATTGATGTGTCTTTTGTTATACCAGTACCAGGCTGTTTTGATTACTATGGTTTTTACAGTAGGTTTTGAGATTGGGAAGTGAGAGGCGGCCTATTTTATTCTTCTTTTTTAAGTAATGCTTTGCTCATCCAAGGTTTCTTTTCTTTCCATATGAAGCTGGTGATAAGTTTTTTTCATCTCTTTAAAGAATGTTGTTGGAACCTGGTTTGGGTTTGCATTATATCTACAGATTGCTATATTTATAGTGTTGACATTTTTACAATGTTAAGTCTTCCTATACTTAAGCATGGTATATTCTTCCATTTTTGTAGGTCTCTTTGGGTTGCTTATAGTGTTTTGTAGTTTTCTTTGTATTGGTCATTTGTTTCCTGGTTAGATTTATTCCTAAGTATTTCATCTTTAGTGTGGCTATTGCACATGGTACTGTTTTCCTTTTCAGAGTTGTCTTTATTGGTATAAAGGAATCCAACGGATTTTTGTTTGTTGATCTTGTACCCTGCCACTTTGCTGAATCTTTCAATGAGTTCCAGTACTTTTCTGGCTCAGTCTTGGGGATTTTCTATACAAGTATAGGATGACATCATTTGCAAATAGAGTTTTACTTCTTCTTTGCCAATTTAGATGCCTCTAATTTCCTTTCTTGTCTTATAGTTCTGGCTAGGACTTCCAGCACAATATTGAATGTTTTTGTTGTCAAGTGCCATTAAATCAGTTCCGATTCATAGTGACCCTATGTAGGGTTTCCAAGTAGTGGTAGGTGGGTTTGAACTGCTGACCTTTATCCTAAAGCACCACACCAACACTCCCAATATTGAATAGGACTGGTGATAAATGATATCCTTGTCTGGTTCCTGTTCTGAAGGGGCATGCTTTCAGTTTCTCTCCATTCAGAGCAATGCTAGCTGTTGGTTTTGTATATATATGCCCGTGCTTATGTTGAGAAATTTCCCTTCTATTCCTGTTTTGTTGAGTGTCTTTATTGGCAATGGGTGTTGGATTTTGTCAGAAACCTTTTCTGCATTGATTAATAAGATTATGTGGTTCTTTTCCCTTTTTTTACTTGTGTGGTAGATTACACTGATTGTTTTTCTAATACTAAACCATCCCTGTGTACCTGGTATGAATCCCAGTTGATCATGATGTATTATTTTTTAATATGTTGTTGGATTATATTAGTGATGATTTTGCTGAGAATTTTTGCACCTGTGTATATGAGGGATATTGGTCTACAATTTTCTTTTTCAGTGATGTATTTGCCTGCTTTTCATATCAGGGTTATGATTGCTTCATAAGATAAACTTGGGAGTTTTCCATCCTTTTCTATATTCTGGAATTACTTAAGTCGAATTGGTGTCAGCTCTTCTCTGAATGTTTGGTAGAATTCACCAGCAAAACCATCTTTTTTTGTTGTTGGTCGTTTTTTTATGATGTGATCA
>NW_006408568.1:12197452-12199180 GCF_000296735.1 Chrysochloris asiatica | reverse complement strand
TATGCTGTCCCCAGCAATAGACCAATGGCACGAGTGAACATCAGCTTCCACACCTCTGAGAGAAGAAGAACTAGATGGTGCCTGGCTACCACTACCAACTGCATTGAAAGAGATCACAGTAGAAGGTCCCAGATAGAGTGGGAGAAAATGTGGAACAAAACTCAAAATTATTTAAACAACAACTGGCTTACTGGTCAGAAAGAGACTGGAGGAACCTGAGAAGATAGCCCTCGACTACCATTCAGATCTAGAATGGAACTGACTCTTGTGGCCCAATCATCAGCCAAGAAGACTACTGGTGTGATGTTATAAGATCAGCACTGGGCTGTGAACCAAATGGTCAGCAGTTCAAACCCACCAACTGCTCCTCAGAAACCCTATACAGTTGAGTAGGAACCAACTCGACGGCACTTAACAACAACAACAGTAGACAGGTATATAGGGAGAAAACAATACTAGTAAGTTATGCTCACCATGGAATGGTTAACCATCAAAAAAGCAACATTTACCTAAAGACAAAGTTGAGAAGGGATGGAAAGCAGGGTGAAGTGGGAATGGGAAGCACAGGGAGGAAGTAGGATAACAGTTGTTGCAGGGAGGGGACTGCAGTCATTGAGATGAAACAAAGTGTGTGTTTGTTGAATGTAGAAGCAATGATCTTCTCTGTAACCCTTCACTCAAGTCACATAAAAAGTTTGGAAAAAAAAATTTTTTTTTAATAAGGCAGGGGAAAGCCTCTGTTGAATTGATACAGCTTCCCAGTTTTACCCAATTTTCCTGACAATGTTTGAATGTAAGGATTTTGCTTCAAAATTACCTAGCGGGCTGGATAATTTGGGGAGTATGATAGGGAGTATAGTCCAGAGAAGCCAGGTTGGCCATGCCTGATCATTGTTAAAGCTGAGTAATGGGAATACAGACTCTAAATACTACTTTCTCAACTCCTGAATGTGCTTAAATATTTCCCTAACACAATGTTGTGAGGAGCTGTGGTAGCATAGCAGTTACGAGTCAGGCTGTTAACCTAAAGTTCAGCAGTTCAAAACTACCAGCCGTTCCGTGGGAGAAAGATGAGGTTTTTTGCTCCTGTAAAGATTTACAGACTCAGAAACCCTATACAGGGTTGCTGAGTTGGAACCGACTCCACAGCACATAACCACCACCAACACAATGTCATTTTTTAATGTGTTCAATAAAATTATTTTAGAAGGTACAGCCCATATGGCATGTTTTGTAAAAAAAAAATTCCATTACAATATGTACTCACTGTATTCATAAGAATAGTATGGATTTTCCAGAGGGAACAAGAAACATTATTTGGGAATAATAACTCCAGAGAAGTAAATGAATTTATCTGAACATCCTTTATTCTTTTTAGAAAGTTATCCACAACACACCCACTTACTAACAGTTTTAGGCAGATTAGCACATTGTGATCAGGGCTTTCTTTCATTAACTAAATTAATGACACAGAATTCTTCAGAATTCTTCATTAAGTAAATTCTTTATTAACTAAAAATTAACCACACTGAATTCTTCAGATGGATCAGAGAACTGGTCTTCTGTTTCAGGCAGTAAACCACTCCAATTCAATGCTGCTCCTTCCATCACTAACCAGAGCACCTTTGTCGCTGTGGGCCCAGATTCCTTTGCACGGACAGGACAGAGAGGAACATTTTCAGGAGAGCCAACATCTCCAAACCTACTGATTTTTCTGGGCTGAGCAGG
>NW_006408568.1:12138939-12193557 GCF_000296735.1 Chrysochloris asiatica | reverse complement strand
AAACACATTTTAAAGGCTGGAGCAGCCTTGGCTCAGCATTACTGAGTGGGTATCTGGGGTGGAGAGAAATAGTATCATGCTAAGTCCACCAGCATCCCCACTGTAAGGACCAGCCTCAGCACTCTGGCCTTGCTCAACACCTCTTCTGTTTGCTTATTTAATCCCATTGACCCAGCTCTGGTTGTTGTTGTTATTAGGTGCCATCGAGTCAATTCTGATTCATAGTGAGGAAACACTGCCTGATTCTGCATCATTCTCACATTTGATACTTTGTTTAAGTTCACTGTTGCTGTCACTGTGTGAGTCCATCCTGCTGGGGTCTCCCTGCATAAATGCTTATCTCAGCTTTTAACCCTTCTTGAAATGACTGATGCTTCATCCTACTCCTCTTAGAATGCCTCTGGTCTCCATCCTTAGTTCACTACAACATAGCTGTTTGAGTCACTCAGGCCACACATCTGCCTGATTCTGACAGGCTGGTCCAGGAACAGCATCTCCCCTACTGAGCCCTGGCTGTACTGCAGGAGATAGAAGATACCTTAGTTGGGTACCCTTTGCTCAGCCTCCATGCAGGCCAGAAGTTAGTCAGCTACCATCTGTCAAATTCTTACAGCTAGCTCAAGATGTGAGGCATAATTCCAGAAAGCCCCTCAGAAGTCACAAAGAACAGAGCTTACAACTTAGACAAACTTGACGATGTTTTTCAGGCTTAATTAAGGGTTGGCTAACTGGTCTCCTTTAGCTGATCTACATAACTTAACGACTCAGGAAGGATGTATATACAGGTGGGAGGTAGGAACGGTAACATATTCCCCATTGACAACTTCTTGTTGTTGTAAAGTGCCATCAAGTCAGTTCCGATCCATAGCAACCCTGTATAGGGTTTTGGAGGAGCAGCTGGTGAACTTGAACTGCCAACCTTGCAGTTCAAATGACTTTGCATTCTTGGTGCATTAACCCACAGTGTCATACCAGGGCTTCCACTGACAGGTAGCCAATAGAAATAGTACTGTGATCACAAGGTACTCTGAACCTTTTCCAAGGTCTCCTGATCTTATGTATCCCGCCTCCACTAACGGGAAATACTACACTTTCCAATAACGAAGATGTGCCGCACACCAACCAACCTGCCATCCACAGTGAGCCCAAGAGTATCAGTCAATCCAATCAATAAATATTTACTGAGCAGTTGTTTTGTACTAGCTATTGTCCTATGCCCTAGGGCTACAATAGTGCCCTCCTGGCGCTCAAAGACCCACACGACAGTACACTTCTGGGCATCAGAGAACAATGTCTACTAGATATCCAGTTGCCTAGCTACTGCCACATTCACAGTCCATAGTGACATGATTAATGGATGTGGTCTACTAAGGCTATCTATCACCCATGGAATAGCTTCAAGGATGAGTCCAGTGGCAGTGATGCTGATAGTGATGGTTTGTAACTAAGATCAGATGTTTCTGTATCCCAGGCACTAGGTTAATCCATTTATATGCATTGTTGCATTTAATCCTCATAACAATCCTATGAGCTGGATAGTCTGATTAATCCTACTTTACTGATTAAAAGTAGGATAAACACTGGACCACAAGGTTGGTTTGAACCAAAAGGTGGGCGGTTCAAACTCACCAGCTGTTCTTTGGAAACCCTATACACGGTTGCTATGAGTCAGGACTGACCTGACAGCACTTAGCAACAACAACAAAAACAACTGATTAAAAAACAAAACACTAAACTTAAAGAGAGGTTTGAACAGCTGCTATGAGTGAGATGGGTTGGGTTTGTTGAGTCCCAAGTGCATGATTTTAATAACTGTGCTATAAACTGTGTTTTTAGGTTTATTATTGTTGTTGTTGTTGCTAGGTGGCATCAAGTCAGTTTCAACTCAAAGTGACCCTGTGCAAAACAAAATAAAACACTGCGCAGTCCAGCACCATCCTCACAATCGTTTAACCCATTGCTGATACCACTATGCCAATCCATCACATTACAGGTCTTCCTCTTTCACTGAGTGGCCTCTTCACCAAGCATGATGTCCTCCAGGGACTGGTCCCTCCTGATATGTCTGAAGTATGAGAGATGAAGTCTAGCCATCCTGGCTTCCAAGAAGCATTCTAGCTGTACTTCTTCCAACACAGATTAGTTTATTTTCCATGGTACTTTTTACTATTCGTCTCCAACACCATAACTCAAGTGCATCAATTCTTCTAGGTCTTCCTTATTCACTGTCCAACTTTCACATGCAAATGAGGCTATTGAAAATACCATGGCTTAGGTCAGGCGCAACTTAGTCCTCAAACTAACATCTTTGCTCTTGAATGCTTTAAAGAGGACTTGTGCAGCAGATTTGCCTGTTTGATTTCTTGACTGCTGCTTTCATGAGTGTTGATAGCCCTTATATAAAAGCCACATATTGTTCCTCAGACAAATTTCACAAACTACTGAAGTTCTTTGAGGTTAAAAAAAACAACACAAAAAAACCCTCAAAGAGATCATTTCCTCTCAGAGTTGTGGCCACCTTATGGCCAAAAAATAAGAACTATGCAGTCAGTTTCCATCCCACTTCTCAAAGGAAACTAAGCAGTAGTCGGGATTGAAAACCTTTTCAACATAACAGTCTAGACAGCCACTACCAAATGACCAGTTGGCAAGCCTCCCTGCGGCAGACAATGGCCAGCTGCCCCACCCCTAACCCTGCTTCCTCTTCTTCCTAAGCACACAACATCCCAGCCTCCTTTGCAGTTTGGTATGGCCTGTGTTTGTCTACTGCCAATTCAGTGACAGTGGACATGATATGGCCCCTAAGAATCTCCCACATAAGCTCCTCTTTTCTCTTTCCCCATCTGTGGGATGAATAAAGAAAAACCCAATGCCTTAGAGGACAGTGGAGCCCTAAAAGGGAAGGAACCTGCGTCCTTGACTCACTGAGTAAAAAGCTAACTACCAACACCCACAGTGAACTAGTAAGAACAGAGAAATAAACCTCTCCTGCAGCAAACCACAGGGGTCCTAGGGTGGTTTGTTACCATAGATGACCCACCCTAATTCATGCATGATCCTAAATCCTCCCCAAGAAAAGAAAACAAACACCTTCCTGGGTATTTTCTTGAATCCGCTTCGGAGTGACAGATTTGGGAATCACTATCACATCCCTCTGGATCTGAAATCGGATCAAAATCTGCCAGGGGAAAAAGAAATCTAGTATCACAAAAGGAAATCATATGGAGACAAATCTAAGCAATTTTTCTAACAGTTTGAATTTTATTATACAGGGAAGGTCCAAAAGTCCGGGACAATAGGAACGTTTAGTATAAACGCTTTCATAGCAAAGTCCTTTCGAAGTCAAGTTAACATTTTCTGAACAGTTCTACCATTATGTCTGTGTGTATGTCTGCCAGTAAGTGTGTAATGCCACTGGGCCCAAGGAAAAGGTTAGAGGACCTGCCTACACCTTAATGAGACTTCATTAATATGTGTCCAATCTGCCCAACAAGTCTAAAGATTTTAATAAACTACCTCTTTGTTCCACTTCATTAAAAATGAAAACACTGTGTTCCTGCCGATCCAGTTCAGATTCACGGCACCTCTACAGGACAAGAGTCCAACTGCCCCATAGGCTTTCCAGGACTGTAAATCATTTTGGAAGCTGACTGCCAGATCTTTCTCCCACGGAAAGTCTGGTGAGTTCAAACCACTGGCCTTTTGCTTAGCAGCCAAACTTTAAACCACCAGGGACCCTTTGTCCCACTTTATACTAGCTATCAATTCAATTGGTGGGGACCCAGACTGCCTAGGATCTCTACAAGTAGAAAATCACACTCTGGGTCTTGATTGGCAAGAGTGAATAGCTTGACTGAAGGAAACGTGCTAGAAAACATTGGAAATGCTGGATTAATCAATTCATCAAGAAGGAGCTAACCCTTTTCTGCTCCACAAAGTCCAAAGACTCCAAAGGGATGTGCAAGAGCCCACTGCCCACTAAGCAGACTGTCCTGTGTCTACACACCTGAGCTGGAGACTTATTGTGCTTCTGAGCAATCATCTTAATCACAGGATCATCCATCAGGTCAACGCCCTCACTAGAAAGAGATGGCCCAGGTTAGTGAGCTAAAAGATTAAACATATTTTCCTAAGTCAGCAAAACAGATTTTCTCTAATCACAATAATGCCCACTCCAAAAAACTTAAACAACCTAAATCTCACCTTTTACAAATAACCACTGTTAACATTTGGGTGAATAAAGCTACTACACATCATTGCTTTTCATGTACATTTTGTGCTGTTTCCTTAAGAAACAGCAATATCTGAGCATATCAGACTTTAGCATGCCTTTCTGCTAGAATCCAGACTAGCCATAAATGCTGACATTTAAGGGCTTTCTAACTTCACAACTTTCTACTTTAGGCTATCATGTTGGTTTAGATTCATAGGGAACCCACGTGACAGAGCAGAACTGCCCTGTAGAGTTTTCTAGGCTGTAATCTTTACAGGAGCAGATCCCAGATACTGAGTTAGGGGCTGGAAACATAGTAATGAATAATATGCAGAAATACATCCTCTGCTCTCAAATAGCCCTATCAAGTAGAGGAGATTGAGAAGAAATAATGACAAGAAGAGTGTGACTTGGTTCTATGAACAAAACATGGGTAAGGGGAATCCTGGAGCTTAAATCAGAAATTGGAGTTAGCCAGATTTAAAAAGGGAAAAAAGATAAGATTTGCAAACAAAAAACAAGAGAGAGGGAGAACAGTATATGCAAAGACAAACATACTTCAAAGAACATGGCCTATTCCAGGGAACACAAATAGTGGCATATGGTAGATGCATAGAATGTTTGTAAGCAGGGAAAGAAGTGAGGTCAGAGGCAGGCAGAGAGTCCAGATCAGATGAGCTTCCAATGCCATGTCAAGAGCTGGAGAATTTTTAAGCAGGGAAGAAGGCAATATGATCATATTGAGACAGCTCCTTTTAACAACCATGCAGGAAATAGATCAAAGGGAGAAAATCTGGGAGGGAGGGAAGGAGTTAAGATACACTTACAATAACCTCAGGGAATTCTTAACTAGAGGAGTGATGGTGGTGGTGGTATGCCGTGGAGTTGGTTTCAACTCACAGCGACCCTGCATAGGGTTTCCATGGCTGTAAATCTTTACGGAAGCAGAAAGCTTCATCTTTCTCCAGCAGTACCGCTGGTAGTTTCGAACTGCTGACCTTGTGGTTAGCAGCCTGACTTTTAACCACTACGCTACCAGGGCTCCTTAGAGGAGTGATATTGTTGTTTGTTGTTAAGTGCCATCGAGTCGGTACCGACTCATAGCAACCTTATGCACAGCAGAATGAAACACTGCCCAATCCAGGGCCAACCTCACTACTGTTGCCATGCTTGAGTCCATCGATGCTGCCACTTGACCAATCCACCTCGTTGGGGGTCTTCATCTCCTTCTCTGACCCTCCACCTTACCAAACATGATAGCCTTCTCCAGCAACTGGTCCCTCCTGACAACATGTCTGAAGTATGAGAGACGAAGTTTGGTCATCTTGGGCTTCAACGAGCACTCTGGCTGCACTTCTTCAAAAACTGATTTATTGTTTCTTTTGGCAGCCCGTGGTACTTTCAATCTTCTCCTCCAACACCATAACTCAAAAGCATCAATTCTTCTATGGTCTCCCTTATTCACCATCCAGATTTTGCATGCATATGAGGTTATTTAAAATGATGGTGACACCAAAAACCATTGCCAATAAGTCAATTGTGACTCCTAATGACCATGAAGCACAGAGAAGAACTACCCCACCGGGGTTTTCAGGGCTATAACTTTTACAGAGGCAGATTGCTACATCTTCCTCCCAAGGAGTGGCTGGTGGGTTCAAACCACTGATCTTCCGATTAGTCATCAAGTGCTTAGCCACTGCACCACCAGGGTTCCTTCCTTAATGGCAAGACTACAGATCAACAAACAAAATTCATCTACCAGAATAGCCGCTAAATCTTGGTGTTGAGGAGTGGGTTGAGAGGATGGGAAAGAGATGATTTCCAAGTTTCTGGCTTAGATAGCGGAATGGTAGCAGTTCATTAACTGATATGCAAATTTTAGGTTCTGGAAGAAAATGACATGTCGAATTTGAGTTGTGGTAAAGGAGCTCTGGTAGCGTAGTGGTTACGAATCGGGCTGTGAACCATAAGGTCAGCGGTTCGAAACTACCAGCTGCTCCGCGGGAGAAAGATGAGGCTTTCTACTCCCGTAAAGATTTACACCCTCGAAAACCCTGTTACAGGGTCGCTATGGGTCGGAACCGACTCGATGGCACTTAACAACAACAACAACAACAATGATAGTGGTAACGGTTGAACAACACATAGAGATTGAGATGTCTGTGGAGTACCTTAAGAGAGAGGTTTAAGAACAAACCAGATGTGCTAATCAAGAAATTAGCAAAAGAAGCCACCTGAAGGTAGTTTATGTCCTTTAAAATGTTGGACTGCAAGGTTGGTTTGAACCTCAAGGTCAGTGGTTGAAACTCACCAGCTACTCCTTGGAAATGCTATACAGGGTTGCTATGAGTCAGAACCAACTCTAGGGCACTTAACAACTCTCAAGCAGTCCTTCTCAAAGTGACTCCTTCTGGCTTCCAGTAAGAGCTCCCTCCCTTTAGTCCATAGCATCTGTAGGCATTAGCCATTCCAACTACAAGCTCCCTTGTGGTTTTTCTACGCCTTGTGCACATCTTCATTAAACCTTCTTCTAACTAGTGTGGCACTATGTATGGGTTAATGCGCTGGACTACAAGGTCAGTTTGAACTGCAAGGTCGGCAGTTCAAGCTCACCAGCCACTTCTCAGAAAACCCTATACAAGATCACTATGAGTCGGAACCAACTTGACAGCACTTAACAACAACAACTATCTGAATTCAGAGTGTGGCATATACTTCCTGCTAGGACCTTGATTAACACAACCACTGACATATCTTACCAAGAACCACCAAGAGGATGATAAGCAATCACGGAGACATCTCTAGATTTGCAAAACTGAATCAGGTTCTGCTGTGTAAGATATGGGTGGCATTCAATCTACAAATAGAATCACAGTTACAAAAAACATTCAGATTAAACTCTTCAAAAGAAGTAGAGAGACTGACATTAATATCTTGGTTCCAGTGCTCTCAAGCTATGTGACCCACCTCTGGGCCTGAGTGTCTTCATTTGTACAGGTTAGACTCAGTGATCACCACAACTCAATCAGCTGGAAAGGTTCACGGAATACCTGTGACCTCTGAATGCTTACATACCACCCTCTCAGTGAGGCCCATCCGGATTACCATACTCGAAAACTGTAACCTTCCATAGGGGGCCAGCAGGGAGGACTCACTGCTAATGGGGACACTGAGCTTCTCTTAAGGGCGACGGGAAAATCTGGCAACCAATAGTGGTAATGGTTGGACAATGTGATACTGTGATAAATACAGCTAGTGCATAATGGGGAGAAAGCAAATCACTTGTATATATCACAAAGTTTTTAAAACCACAATTTAAAAAAAAGCAATTCTCTAATAAGTCCGATCTCCCTTCTCGCCCTTATTTTCCTCTACAACATTTGTCATTATCTGGCATCCTATATACTTTTGCTAGTTGCTTATCTAAAGTCCTGGTGTGGTGCTGCAGGTTAATGCGCTGGATTACAAGGTCAGTTTGAACCACAAGGTCAGTGGTTCAAGCTCACCAGCTGCTCCTTGGAAACCCTACACAGGGTCACTGTGAGAACTGACTCTAGGCACTTAACAACTTAACAACAACAAAAAATTGCTTATCTGTTGCCACTAGTATGTAAGTTCCATGAAGCCACGGAATTCTGTTTGGTTCATGGAAGTCTCCGCAATACCTAGTGCAATGTACACATAGAAGATGCTCAATAAACACTTGTTGAAGGAATAAGTGAAAACAGGGGAGCTGTACATGCCAATACAAGGGGGCTTCAAAAAGTTCATGGGAAATTTCCATTATCTTTTCATTTCCTGTTTCCATGAACTTTTTGAAGCCCCTCATACATGCTATATAGGTGATTCCTACTAACTTTTTAAAAGATTTCTGTCTTCTCTACATTCTAGGAATTCTCATGCACAACCCCAGGTTGTAAGTCACCCTAAAATACATACTTGTTTATCATGAACTGAAGGGAACTATCAATAGAGCCTTGGAGGGTAGCAAAACAGGCTTACAGAACTGTGCAGAGCACAACATAGCAAAATCAGCAGTCAGGAAAGTCTCAGAAAGAAAAGCCGGCCTGGCTTTCGGAAAACACTTCCAAAGACTCTGCATTCCTGAATGTTGACAATCCTAGAAACCAAACCTGTCCAAACCCACTTCATTCCTACAGACGACGCAACAATCTTTGCTAGTTATTTAAAGTCCTGCTCAGCATAAAAATCAACACAAAACAGAATCTCTTACACACAGATTCTCCATGCACAGTAACACCTGTGAGAACAGGAGTGCAGTGGGATGTTGGTGTTGGTGTTAAGTGCTGCTGAGTCGATTCTGACCCATAGAGACTTTGTATGGAATTTCCAAGGAGCAGCTGGTGAGCTTGAACCACCACCTTGCAGTTCTAATGGCTTTGCAGTCTGGCGCATGAACCCACAGTGCCACACCAGGACTCCAGGTTTTCCGGGTCTCGTAAGTTTTCTGCCTTTGACAGGGTGCAGTGAATACTTTTCTAGTTCTCTCCAACAAAGGAAAATATTTGCGTTTTCCTTCTCTGACAGGATTCTGCCATACACAGGTCCTGGCTGTCACAGGTTTTGCTCTATAAAGTTTAAAATCAGACAAAACTAAACTACATTGGCAGTCAGGATGGTGGTTACTCCATGTGTTTAGTGACTGGAACGGGGCATGAGAGGTGTTTCTGCAAGGCTAAGAATATTCTGCTTCTAGTTTTGGGTGCTGAATATATGAATACGTTACTACCAACCCCTTCACTTGCCTAGCTGATACCATATTTTACAATTTGGAAAACCCTAAAGAAAAATGCTTACAGCATGCCGTTTTAGTACAGCCACTTGTGAAATTTTATGATTTATCCACTATTCTGTATATATGTGGTGGTGGTTGTTAAGTGCCATCAAGTTGGTTCTGACGCACGACGACCCTGTATAGGGTTTCCAAAAAGCAGCTGGTGGGTTTGAACCACCAACCTTGTGGTTAGCAATCCAGTGCTGATCCTACAGTGCCATACCAGTACTCCTTATGTATGTTACAGGCAAATGAAAATAAGTTTATTTATTTAAAAAGTGATGCTATATTCTTAATAGCCCCAAGAGTCAGTCCATCGACAGGAGACTAGATAACTAAACTCTGGTACGTTCACAGAGAAGTAAGAATGTACACTTTACAATCATACACAAATATAGGCATACTTAACAAACATCACATTGAGTGAAAGAAGCCAGACACAAAAGAATCAAGTATATATTGTTCTGTCTATATAAAAGCTCAAAAGCGAATTCTGTTGCTAATATCCAGAATAGTAGCTCCCTTTGGCAGAGGTGGGGCACAACAGGAGTACTTCTAGGGTACGGGTGATGTTTTCTTTCTAAATCTGGATGCTGGTCACTATTTAGAAGGGGCTTCAGAGAGTTCATGGAAAAATCCCATTATTATTCAACTCAATTTTCTCATGAACTTTCTGAAGCCTTCTTGTATGAGAATTCATCAAGCTCTATTTTAACATGTGCACTTCATACCTTAATAAAATGCTTAGGCAAAATAAAGTACGACATAAACATTTTCAATATATAAAGCCAGGCAGTCAATCTAGAAATGCAACAGACTTTTGTTCAAAAGTCATCTCTCCGTATTACAGGGGGAAAGTACAAAGCACAGGGTTAGCCAGAGTCTGTGAAGCTGGTCAGAGAGTCATTCCGTTATCCATCCCTTTAATGCAAAGAATCTCCACAGCTGGAGAACCCGTGACAGGGAACTTCCCTGAGGCTTTCAAGGGAAGCACCATGCCATAACTCATGACAGAACTGCCAGGACTGTTCATCAATTTGGAACAGACCTGGTGACTCACACAAAACTGTAAGTGGAAAACCAAGTTCGAACTCCAGCCCTGCTTTACATTCTCAACACCCTAACCAGAGAAGTATTAAATAGACAGGTGTTAGATAGATAGATAAAAACTTCAGTTGTCTATCAAACCCTTCACTTGCCTGATACCGTATTTTACAATTTTGATAACCCTAAAGAAAAATGCTTATTTCAAGCCATTTTAGTACAGCCACTTGGAAGTAGTAGGTGGAAAGCCAACAACATCCATTAAACCCTTTCACAATGTGTACAAGCTCACCTGGTTAGTTATAGGCTTGACTCTCAAATTAGGCTTATTCAAAAGTCTGTCCAGCTGTTCGTGGTTGAAATTGGACACCCCAATGTATCTCACCAGCCCTGTAATCAACAGGTCCTCCATAGCCTAAAAGAGAACAAAGAATGATTCTTGGGTGTGGCCTCTCCCCATTTCATTAAATCCCTCATCTCCTCTATCACAGTATTTTTGAAATGTCTGCACCAAATTTACAAAAAAAACAACCAACAGACAATTCTCGGGTTATATACGAAATTCATAAATATGTCTTTAAATCAGATTTGTAGGTTAAGTCAGAACAGGTGCATAGAGTTCTTATTTAGCCTTATGTTAGTGCAAGAGGCTCAGTGCCTTTTCAGTGATTTAAATCTGCACATGTAACAAGTGAAGCTGGCTGTGATGAAGAATTTGTTGTGACTCGGCATTGGTTCAATCATTTCAAAGCGAGGGCAAATTCCCATAACATAAAAGGGCAAGTTCAAGTTGGACATGCTGCCTGTATGTGTATTGGTGATTTTATTTGTTCATGGTCTGACTTATCTAGTGCTGCTGTGACAGAAATACCACAAGTGATTGGTTTTAACAACCAGAAATGTATTCCATCACAGTTTGTTGTTGTTGTTGTTAAGTACCATGGAGTCGGTTCTGACTCACAGTGACCCTGCACTGGGTTTCCAAGGCTGTAAATCTTTACGGAGCAGAAAGCCGTATCTTTCTCCCACGGAGCAACTGGTAGTTTTAAATTGCCGACCTTGAGGTTAGCAGCCCGATTCGTAACCACTATGGTTAGGAAGCTAGAATTCTGAATGCAGAAAGCCAGCTCTAGGGGAAGGCTTTCTCTCTTTTTTAGCTCTGGGGAAAGGTCCTTGCCTCCTTTCAACATCTATAGTCCCAGTGTTTCTTGGAGATCTCCAAGCATCCTAGAATCAGTGTTCTTCTGGACCTAGGAGCTTCACAGCACAGGGATCACAGGTCCAAAGGACACACTCCAGTCCTGGCTCTTCTTTCTTGATGGTAATAGGTCCTTCACTCTCTGCTCACTTCTGTCTCCTTTTATCTTTGTACAATGAAAGATGTTACAGGCCACACCCTGGGAAACTTCCTTACATCAGATGAGGGTGTGACAGGATTAGGGATATTACAAACCACCCTTAATCGTCTTCATTGGTTTATCACATAAAATCACATTATGGGGAATTATCACATAACTAACTGCCAAATCACAGAGAATCAGGGCCCAACCAAGTTGACACATATTTGGGGGGTTGGGCATAATTAAATCTATGACAGTTACTTTTCTTTACACCTAGATTAGAATCTTTTTTTAAAAAAAAACTTTTAATTGTGAATTAAGTGAAGGTTTACAGAACAGATTAGTTCCACATTCAACAAATCATATTCTTCGTGTCATTACAATGATGCAATATGCTTCCATGTACCATCAGTTAACAGTATTTACCTCTATTCACTTTAATTCCTGCGCACATCCCTGTATCTTTCACCACCTTCATGATTAGTGAAGTATTCTTCTTATACACAAAGATGTCCCTTCATTCTCCTATCCTGCCCTTACCGTTTAACATGGTAAGGAACTTGAGGGCAGAGCACTCAAAGCTTTGAGCTGTTCAATGACCAATAAGCCAGGCTGCCCCTCTAATATGGCCTGTGTGTCTGTGTAAGAAGGCAGCAGGAAGTCCTGATGGCCATGGGGTCAGGGACAAATAAATCAAGATGCACCATATGTTGTCTCAATTCTGTAACGATCATTCTCAGTTATACTACGTAAATAATCTAAAGTTTAACCCAAATTATTCAGGAGAGGCAATACAGTGTGACAGAAAGGTTTAGAATACCGTGGCACTAATCCTGGTGTGGTGCTGTGGGCTAATGCGCCAGACTGCAAAGAGGTTTGAACTGCAAGGTGGGTGGTTCAAGCTCACCAGCTGCTCCTTGGAAACCCTATACAGGGTCACAATGGATCGGAACCAATTCAACGGCACTTAACAACAACAACAATCCTAATATCTCAGACACCTCGGCTAATCTCTGTTGCTTAACTGACTCGTGTTTTTAAAAATGGGAAAGACAATGATAATGCCTAGCTCCAGTATTCCCACCTCCCTAACCTCATTATCCTTGGATAATCTCAGGCACTCCTATGGCTTAACCTACCAATTCCACAAACAGCTCTAGAATCTCTTCTTCTGAATTCAAGCTATTAACTAAACTCAGCAAGCTCAAATTTGAACATGCTTTCTTTTTCCTCCCATGCCCCACAATTGTCCCTCATCTGTTCCTCATGTTGGTGAGCAAGACTGTAGGCACTAAGTCACCCTGGCTAGAAGCCTACATCACCAGGGAGTTTCCCTGCCCCTCACACCACAACAGTAACTCTACATCCAGAAGTCTCTCAAATCCACCACTTCCTCTTGATTCCCACAGTCACTACCTCACTTCAAGCCCTATCCATTTCTATCTGCACTCTGGCATGATAAACCTGTTAACTCTACTTTATCACTTTCCCAAGCCAAGCATTACCACACTGCCCAAATTAACGTTATAAAATGCTTTAAAAGGCATTATAAAATATTAATAGTGGTTAACACTGGGTGAAGGAAAAACAGATTCTTTTTATTTTCTTTTATACTCTTTTAAGCTCTTCTGTATTTTATTATGAATATGTGATATTTTTTAATGAAAAAAATAAATATTTGAGGGAGAGAAAGGGGAGAGGTCTGGATCATTGTTACTTCTTTTTGGTACCACTGAGTTGGTTCTGACTAGTAGCAACCCCATGTACAACAGAAGGAAACACTGTCCCGTCCTGGGCCATCCTCTCAATGTTGTTATGTCTGAGTCCACTGATGACTCATGCATCAAGTCTTCTATAGTCTTTCTTCATGGTCCAATTTTCACATGCATATGAGGCAATTAAAAATACCCTGGCTTGATTCAGGCACACACCTAAGTCCTCAAAGTGGTACCTTTACTCTTTTTAAAAAATGTAAAGCGGTCTTGTGCAACAGACCTGCCCAATGTAATACGTTGTTTTATTTCTTCATTGCTGCTTCCATGAGCATTGACTATGGATCAAAGTAAAATGAAATCCTTGACAACGCCAATCTTTCCTCTATTTATCATGATATTTTTTTGGTTGACTTGTGAGGATTTTTGTTTTCTTTACACTGAAGCGCAATCCATACTGAAGACTATAGTCTTTGATCTTCATCAGAAAATATGTCAAGACCTCTTCACTTATAGCAAGCAAGGTAGTGTATCTGTATATCACAGTCTTCCTCCAACCCTGATGCCACGTTTTTCATATAATCGAGCTTCCCGGATTATTTGTTCAGCATATTATTGAATAAGTATGATGAAAGGATACAACCTTTCCTAATTTTAAACCATTCAGTATCCCCTTGTTCTGTTCTAACAACTGCTTCTTGGGCTATGTATAGGTTCCTCATGAGCACAATTAAGTGTTCTGGAATTTTCATTCTTTGCCATGTTAGCTAGTCTGGATATCCAGGTCTGGATTAGTTACCCCTAAAACAAATGTTTCAAAGATGAACCAAAGTAAAACTCAGGTAACAAGAAAGTCACTTGAGGTCTCTGAGTTCTTCAACCAAGTGTTCATTCCTAATTCATACTACTGCGAACCCTGTGTCGCAAGCAGTTTAGACTGGTGTGTTTGAACACAAGAAACTCAAGTTCTTAACAACTCCTGATTCTGACATGCATTGACTGGGATGCAAGAAGTTGGCAGAGGAGGACTCAGATGCAGACAATACAGACCCGGTCAGGAGGCCAAGCCCCTGTGGGCCCAAGCGTTGTTGACCGTCCAAACCATAGGCTCTGAGGATCAGACTCTAGCCACTTAGTAGACATAGCAAACTGTCCCTCATCTGATTATTCAGTAATGCTTGTTAGTAATCTCATACATGAGCCCTGGATATCCACAGACAAATGTAAAAACCTTCCCTAAAAGCCGAGACTGTAAATTCCCCATCCAAAAAAAAAAAAAAAAAAGCTAAAGAGGATAGAGAGAAACACTGTAAACTGATGATATATGGCGGGGATAATAATCAATGTAATGAAACAAGCTATATGAATGGTTGAATGTGAAGCTGATGGTGTGCCCTGTAAACTTTCACTCAATGCAAAATAAAAACATTTAATTAAAAAAAAAAAAAAGAAGTTGGCAGACAGTGTGCCTCAGCTTACCTCCCAGGTTTGCAGGTAGTCCGTTTCACTGGCTATTGCCATACCATTGCGATCTAAAGGCAAGTCTTTTTCCCCAGGCTGTGAAAACCAGAAGAAAGGGAGCTTATGAGCCATGCCTGATATGGAGATGGATAAAGGCAGAATCCAAATGTACAGAAAGAACACTGGATTATTTGTCAGAAAACCTGACTCCAAACCATGAACTTATCAATAAGCAACCCCACCATGTCCATGGGACTTCACTTCTCCAGACCTTCACTTTGATAGGACCATGGCTGGTTGTGTTGGATAGTCTATAAAGTCCATGACAGCCCTGAAGATCACTGTCTACCTCTCATAAGGCAGGAAATGAAAGGAAGACCTAGAATCTTTGTCATATGCCAGAAAATCGATTAGCAATTTCAGGTAAGCAACTTGCTGGGGGAGATGGATTCCTTCATGCTATAAGAGTTTCATCAATCTTCTCCCAACTCCATTGTTAGGATCTTCTTTTGAAGAATTCCCATCATCATAACCACTGCATCACCAGGGTTCCTTACTGCCTTACTACTCATCAAAAATCATAAGAGGACTACAAGTTCCTACTAGGCAGAGATATGTTGACTATGCTGTGAGCATAAACCCAAGGAGTCTTATTCCCTAGTAGTTCTGCCTGAAGCCTGAATTCCCTTCTAGGCAATTAAATTCGATATACTTAACTTTCAAATACTCATAGATTTCCACTGTGTAATCTATTGAGTGATCTGAGACCTCTCCCAACTCTGTTGTGATTAGGTGTTATCGAGTCAGTTCTGACTCATAGTGACCTGATATAAAACAGAATGATACATACAGTTCCCATAGAGTGGCTGGTGAGCTTGAACCACCAACCTTGCAGTTCAAACCAACCTTGCAGTCCAGCACATTAACCTACAGTGCCACACCAGGACTCCATATCATTATTAGCTTCTATTATTATCTTTTAACTACTAGTCTAAAAAAAATTACACTGAATTTCAAAGATACAAAAATCATTTCTGAATCATTATCTCTTAGTTTGCTTTCAGGGCATTTTCTGTTCTTTACTCATGTGACTGAAGTAGAGTGGCCTATATCCTTTATTGAAATTACATACAAAGCCTTAAACTAAAGTTACATTCAAAATGAAGAGATTTTAGTCATTAGTGTTTTCATCTTAAAAGATAACCAGTTGCTTGGCACACACCAGGTGCAAAAGTAAATGGAAGAAATGAGGAGGTAAAAGAGCTGAACAGAAAATTTCAAAAGGCAGTTCAAGAAGACAAAGTCTAATATTACAATTAAATGTACAAAGATCTGGAGTTAGAAAACCAAAAAGGAAGAATATGCTCAGCATTTCTCAAGCTGAATGAACTGAGGAAAAAATTCAAGTCTTGACTGGAAATACCGTAGGATTCTTTTGACAAACTAATGAATGATGCATCAAAAGAAGATGGAAAGAACACACAGTCATTGTACCAAAAAGAAATGATCTATGTTTAACCATATCCAGAGCCAATGGTACTGAAGGAAGAAATCCAAGTTGCACTGAAGACATTGACAAAGAACAAGGCTCTGGGAATTGATGGAATACAAATTGAAATCTGTCAGCAAACTGATGGGACACTCACTCATCTATGCCAAGAAATTGGGCTGATTGGAAGAGATCCATATTTGTGCACATTCCAAATGGAATGCAGAAATCATAGGACAATTATCATTAATATCACATGCAAGTAAAATTTGCTCAAGATAATCCATAAGTGGCTGGGATGGTGCATTGACTGGGAACTGCCAGCAATTCAAGCTGGATTCAGAAGAGGACATGGACATAGGAATGTAATTGCTGAGGTCAGATGGTTTTGGGCTGAGAGTAGAGAATACTAGAAAGATGTTTACTTGTGCTTTATTGACTATTAAAAAGATTCTGACTGTGTGGATCATGACAAGCTATGGATAATATTGTGATAAATGGGTAAATGTGCTCATTAGGAACTTGTACAGTGGATTCAGACGAGGACATGGAACGAGGGATATCACTACTGACATCAGATGGATCTTGGCTGAAAGCAGAGAATACCAGAAAGATGTTTACTGTTTGCCTGTGCTTTACTGACTATGCAAAGGCTTTTGATTGTGTGGATCATGACAAGCTATAGACAACATTATGGAGAATGAGTCTTCCAGAACACTTAATTGTGCTCATGAGGAACCTGTACACAGACCAAGAAGCAGTTATTTGAAAAGAACAAAGGACACTGAATGGTTTAAAATTAGGAATGGTGTGCACCAAGGTTGTATTCTTTCACCATACTTCTCTGTATGCTGAGCAAATTATTTAAGAAGCTGGATTATATGAAGAAGAATGTGGCATCAGGATTTGAAGAAGACTCATTAACAACCTGTGATATGTAGATGATACAAGCTTGCTTGCTGAAAATGAAGAGGACTTAAAATATTTACCAACCCTTCACTATGGGTTGCATCTCAATGTAAAGAAAACAAAAATCCTCACCACTGGACCAATAAATAACATCAAGATAAATTGAACAATAAATAAGGGGGAATCTGATGCAGACTGTGCAGACCCAGTCAGGAGGTCAAGACCCTGTGGGCCCAAGCGTTGTTGACCATCCAAACCATAGGCTCTGAGGATCAGACTTTAGCTACCTAGTAGACATAGCAAACTGTCCCTCATCTGATTATTCAGTAATGCTTGTTAGTAATCTCATACATGAGCCCTGGATATCCACGGACAAATGTAAAAACCTTCCCTAAAAGCCGAGACTGTAAATTCCAAAAAGGCAAGTTCCCCCCCTCTCCAGCCCCCCCCCAAAAAAGCTAAAGATGATAGAGAGAAACACTGTAAACTGATGATATATGGAGGGGATAATAATCAATGTAATGAAACAAGCTATATGAATGGTTGAATGTGAAGCTGATGATGTGCCCTGTAAACTTTCACTCAATCCAAAATAAAAACATTTAATTATAAAAAAAAAAAAAAAAAAAAAGATAAATTGAGAAAAGATTGAAGTTGTCAAAGACTTCATTTTGTTCAGCTCAACCATCAACACTCAGGGAAGCAGAAGTCAAGAAATCAAATGGTATATTACATTAGGCAAAACTGCTAAACAAAACTTCTTTAAAGTGTTCAAAGAATAAAGTTGTCAGTTTAAGGACTAAAGTGCACTCAACCCAAGCCATGGTATTTTCAATAGCCTCTTATGCATGTGAAAGTTGAGCGGTGAATAAGGAAGAGCATAGAAGAATTGGTGCATTTGAGTTACAGTGTTGATAAGGAATATTAAAGGTACCATAGACCGCCAGAAGAACAGGTGAATCTGTGTTGGAAGACGTACAACCGGAATGTCCTTAGAAGACAAGATGGCCAGACTTCGTCTCTCATATTTCAGACATGTTATCAGGAGGGACCAGTCTCTGAAGATTGACATCAGACTTGGTAAAGTTGAGGGACAACGAAAGAGAGGGAGACCCCATACACGATTGGCACAGTGGCAGCAACAATGGGCTCAAGTATAACAGCAATTGTGAGGATGGTGCAGGACCCGGCGGTGTTTTATTCTGTTATATGTAGGGTTGCTATGGGTCGGAATCAACACAAAGATACCTAACAACAACAATTGGAGGTTACGAGACAAGGTAAACACAAAGGAGACAGCTGAGCAGCTGGTCACAGAAGGACTCCATATTTCACATGTGCCACCTGTGTGACTAAGTCCTTGGCCAGGCAGGTGATCATTTTGGAATGGGGCAGATGTGAAGGGACAACATAAGACTGAAACAGGTACCCACCACCAGCCAGGTGGAGATAAACCACAGGAGATCTGAGAGAATTTTAAAGTGAGAGATGGGATATGAGATTCAATTAAATAAAAAGAGAATAAAACCAATGGAAAAATAATATAACCAACTGAACCCATTGCAGGTTGAACAACCAAATACCCCAGTATTGCAAAACAGCAGTCAACCCCTAAAGGGCACAGAATGTGACAAGTAGACAGCCAGCCAGAATTGACTGGGGACTTGGCATCTGAACAGGCAGTGGCCTTGAGCAGCAGTAGTTCTTCTGTCTGCTATCTGCTCTCACTTAAAAGCCCCATGGTGGAAGGCAGGAGGTGGGGAGGGGGAGTGGACTTTCCACTATCTGGACTTGATGAAAGAAATCAAAACTGGCGTGGAAGAAAGCGCCATCGAAAGTTAGAACTGTGCGAGTGCCTCAGAGGTTCTCTAGCCCAAGTGTCTCCTGAATTGAGACTCAGATATTTAGTGACTTCCCAAACCACGTGGTTTCTGGCTGTGCAGTAAATGAGCCCCTGTGCCCTCACTGTGTACTATCCTCTTTCCACCACACTCTGAAAGAAAAAGATACTGCAGACTGGGTATCAACCACCTACTGAACCGTACCTTGAAACCCATGGGCCAGTGTATGAGGTACAGGTCCAAGTAATCCAGCTTTAAGGACTTCAGACTCTTCTGGCAGGCTGTTTTCACCAAGGACTTTTTGTGGAAGGTACACCATAGCTAAGGAGAGGAGGAAAGCACCATGACACACAGCCACAAATCCAGTGTGGACCTATTCGCTCTTTGCCTGCACAGACCCAGTACATGGGCAGCCAAAAGCATCTAAGAGGTAATTACAGTAGTAGAGTATGACCAATTCAGAGGGGGGCAACAACATTATTCTCAGAAGTTTCATGACTCCCTCAGGGTGGGAATCTCCAAAGCTGGGCTCCTGTGTCTAGTTCCTACTGAACAGGAAACTCACGACACTGTGACATATTTGATGGGAGGGAGGACTGACTGGTTACTTGGATCTACTAGAACCAAAAAAGAAAATGCCTGCAGACATAGAGGATATAAGAAAAAATAAAAATTTCTATATTGTGCTTCCCACTTAAGTAGTGCCTGAGTCCCAGTGTGGCGCTGTGGGATAATGCACTGGACCACAAAGTTGGTTTAAACCGCAAGGTCGGCGGTTCAAATTCACCAGCCATTCCTTGAAAACCCTATACAGGATCTCTATGAGTAGGAACCGCCTCGAAGGCACTCAACAACAACAGCAATTTTAAAGGCTGGAGTCCTGGTGTGGGGCTGTAGGCTGTGCACTCAACTGCAAGGTGGGGTTGAACCGTAAGGTGGGCACTTCAAACTCAGCAGTCGCTCCTCAGAAACAATATTAGTTTCTCAACAACAACAGTAAAAATAAACTATGAGAAAATAAATTTCTGTTCTTTAAAGCCATCGACTTGTATTATTTCTGTAACAGCAACATTAAATAATTAAGACGGGCCAGTCTTAGAACTTCATCTCTTCACCTTGAGAACTCATAGGCAATTTTCATTCCCAAGTCTGTCTGCCCAGCCACGCACAGTGAGACTTATCCTCTTCACCTCCCTACTCTATCCGTAGATGGTAATGATGGATTATAAAAATTAAAATAAAGCAAAAAAAAGCAAATCTACTACAGAAACAGCATTCTATCATGGAATTATGGAGTTTTAAACCCATGGAAATCATTCTAGAAATTTTAACAAATTGTCATTTTACAATTGATGCAGCTGTGACCCTGAGTTGTCCAATGACTAAGCTAATGTCTCTCAGCTCATGAATGACATCACTTGAACCTTTAGATTCCTTATCTAATCGTTGTAACATTCTGCTTCAAAGTCAAAAGCAAATTAACTCCTTACTTCTCTGCTGTCTTGTCTATTTTCTTCAGGACTTACCACCTCATTATCTTCCATGTACACCCATCTCTCTGCCCTCTTTCATGTTTTTATCAACTCCCACCTAAAACGGTGCTTAGTTTCTGGTAACTGGTCTCCTGCCTCTAGTACCCTGTATAGGGTTTCCGAGGAGTGGTTGGTGAGCTTGAACTGCCGACCTTATGGTTTGCAGTCCAGTGTTGATCCTACAGCACCACCAGGCATTATAAACCTCACTTATATATAAGCTCCCCAGCTTAAAATCCTTCAATAGTTCTCCTTTTTCTATAGAAAAAAGTATACGTTTGTTACAATGACATACCAAGAGTTCCTAATCTGGCCCCTGTCAGCTTCTCCAGCCTAACATTTTTTGTTCCAGAAATACCAAACTTCTTATACCTGCTTGAGCCTTGTGCCTGTTTCCTGCCTTGTGCTTTGGCTCAAGTTGATCCCTGATTGTGATGGTACCCCCAACACTTTCATATAGCACTACTCCCAGAGTTTCTTATTCCGCAGATATGGGGTAGAACCGAGAAGCAGTATTCCAAGCACTTCCAGGTAATTCTGAGTTGAAGAATCATTGTGTAAACTGAATACAAGAAGTCTGAGACTTTGTCCTACTCACCACTGCATACCTAAGTGTCCCTCATTCAATACATTTTGCTTTATGAATGAATTGTTAGTTGAGGGATCTCTGTGTCTCCAATCTCAATGGCCAAATAAATTAGATGAAACAAATAAATTTATGCACAGTATAACTCAGCATGTTCACTAAAGGGCAAAAATTCTGATTCAAGTACAAAGCAAAGCCACCACCCCCCCTACCACCCCCCCACCCGTGAAATGAGGAAATTGGAGGATCCTTCACATTCTATTTCTGATCTCATTATCCAAGCCAGATGGCCTAGATCCTACTCTCCTGCGGCTGAGAAGTCACACCTTGCTGACAATAAACAAGTCCTCTCGTTTGACCACGCCTTCCTTGATCTTATGCTGGATCCCTGCTCCAACCTCATTCTCATTGTGGTAGAAGTAAGCACAGTCAAAGTGCCGATATCCCACATCGATTGCCACTTTCACCGCCTCTGTCACTTCTCCTGGGGCAGCCTGTGAAATAAACAAAACAGAGGTAATGCACCCACATTCAGGGAAGTCCCCACCCACAGGTATCCCCCTTTTCACTCTGTAATACAAAGTCAAACAATACATTTTAAAAATTAAGTCACTGAATTGGTACTAGTATCAACAGTCTTAAAATTAGGAAATGTCAGACAAGAATTTATAGATAAGCTCAGTTACAACTTCTTTACTTTTGAGGAAAACATCCTATAGGTGTGCTTTCTGTCTGCAAAGTACTGAGTTAAATAATACTGTAATGTGACTGTTCTTCCTGAATGAAAAAAGAAAGAACTTAATGTACAATAAGTGATAACTTATACAAATAAGTATAAGTCCCAGCTACGCTCAAAGACCATGCAGTCTGGTTGTAAAGGTAACACAAGGCAATATACTCACATAAAGGTAATCGACCATACTAAGGAGCATATGCCAAAAAAACAAATGAATGGTGGTTGCAAAACCCATAAATAAAAAATAGCAAATTGTATATAAAACAATGCATATGAAAAAATATATACATATATACACCACAAGCTGAGTTTATCTCAGGTTTGCAAGGATGCCTTAGTAATAGAAAATCCATGAACATAATTCACCATATTAGAACATGAAATGAGAAAACACAAAAACATCTCAATCAATGTTTGGATAAAATCCAAACTCTAAATATATTAGCAATAAAAGGGAACTCTAACTTGATCAAGAATGTTATTGTTTAGTGCCGTCAAGTTGGTTCTGATTCATAGTGACCTTGGGTAGTGTTTCCTAGGAACAGCTGGTGGGTTTGAACCATCACCTTGCCGTTCAAACTGACCTTATGGTCTACTGTTTATTATACAGAACCACAAAACAAACTTTTAAAACTCTACTAGGGAAAAAATCATCCTAAATGTGAACTGTGAGTTGACAGCAAGTGAAAATCTTCCTCTGGAACTGGCGCCCTGAATATGAACTTCTCGCCTCCTCATCTGTGAGAGAAGAAATTTCTGTTTGTTAAAGGCATCCACTTGCTTTTATTGTTTATTGTTGCTGTGGTTGTTAGTACCGTTGAGTTGGTTCCAATTCAGAGACCCCATGTAACATTTATGAGGAACAGTTAGTGGGTTTGAACCAGCAACCTTTCAGTTAGCAGTCCTTATCCTACAGTGTTACACCAGGACTCCATATTTATTGCCGCAGCACTAAATCACTAAGAAAGCTCTGTAGCTTAGTGGGTTACAAGTTAGGCTGCTAACCACAAGGTTACTAGTTCCAATCTACCAGGCGCTGCATAGGACAAAGATGAGAATTTCTGGTCCAGTTTACACTCTCAGAAACCCGATACAAGGTCACTATGAGTCGGAACCGACTCCACAGCACATCACTACCACCACCACCAAATAAGTCAGACTTCATAGGACACACCTGAGAACAGGCAGCCGGGGCAACTAAACGGGCGCTCCCAAGAAGCCTCTGGCGTGAGGTGTGCCCAGCCAGACCGAAACCACCAGGTGCTGATTTAAGTAACTGGGCATTGCACAAAAAGTAAAAGGCGCTGCACAGTGCAGGCCGCACTGCAGCTTTACCTTCCAGGTGCCCAGTCCCAGGACCGGTATCTTGCCCAGGTGTCGGGGAGGCAGTCCTGGGATAAACTGCGGCGACTCGCTGGCGAGACTGCTGGCGGCCATGATTGGCTGGCGGTAGCGCGCGCGAGGAGAAGGGGGTTGCTCCCAGGGGCCCCAGCAAGCGGGGACGCGCGTGGGAAGCAAAGGTTAAACCGTGGCTGCCTTGCCTGGTGAGTACTCTGCACTGTGTCAGTGTTTTGACTTATAATAAGACTGTAGTCCCCACGTCAAGAACCCAGGGAATGACCTGATAAAAGAAATGTGCCAGGATTCTATTCTCCGTAATTATCCTAAACATCATTGAATGGCCAACTTTAAACGAGTGTACTTTATGATATCTACATTATATCTCCAAAAGGCTATTTTTAAAAAGGTCGTTTGCAAAGATTAAACTATAAAAGTTCTACACAATTAAATGTTCGAAAGGCAGAAGCAGAAGCAACTAACTCCTAGCAGTCTAGGGCGATCATAGCATGGGTGATGGGCCAGTCTGAAATGCCAGTAGGATTGTAAGGTTTAAAAAAGTCTCCACTTGACTCAGTGAAGAAAAAAGAGGGAAGTAGTGGTTAACCTGGGCTCTAGAGTGTAAGTGCCTCTGTTTAAATCTTACCACTATAGACGTAGGCAAATTACTGAATTTCTTACATGTTACTGTTTCCTGATTTCTTTGTTGTTGTTGTTGTTAGGTGCCATCGAGTCAGTACTGACCCGTAGCGACCTTATGCACAGAACGAAACACTGCCTAATCCTGGGCCAACCTCACTACCATTGCCACGTTTGAGTCCATTGATGCTGCCACTTGGCCATTCCATCTCGTTGGGGGGTCTTCCTTTTTTTCTCTGACCCTACACCTTATCAAACATGATACCCTTCTCCAGTGACTGGTCCCTCCTGACAATATGTCCAAAGTATGAGAGACAAAGTTTGGCCATCTTGGCCTCCCAGGAGCATTCTGGCTGCTCTTCTTCCAAAACAGATCTATTGGTTCTTTTGGCAGCCCATGACACTTTCACTATTCTCCTCCAACACCATAACTCAAAAGCATCAATTCTTCTACGGTCTTCCTTAGTCACTCACTGTCCAGCTTTCACATGCATATGAGGTTATTGAAAATACCATGGCTTAGGTCAGGCACACCTTAGTCCTCAAGCTGACATCCTTGTTCTTCGACACTTTAAAAAAGTTCCTGTGCAGCAGATTTGCCTAATGCAATATGTCGTTTGATCTCTTGACTGCTGCTTCAGTGAGTGTTGATAGTTGATCCAATAAGAATGAAGTCCTTGACAACTTCAATCTTTTTGCCATTGATAAGAATGTTGTTTATTGGTCCAGTGGTGAGGATTTTTGTTTTCTTGACATTGAGATGTAATCCATACTGAAGGCTGTGCTCTTTGATCTTCATCAGTAAATGTTTGAAGTTCTCCTCACTTTCAGCAAGCACTTTCAGCAACCTGATTTCTTAGATAGAGTTAATAATAACCTGTACCTTACAGGGTTCTCAAAAAAACAAACAAACAAACAAACCCACTACTATAAATCGATTCTGACTCATAGCAACCCTACAGGACAACCAAGCCCAGGTGAAGATCCTCCTACTGCAGAAAAGAAAGAGTTAGAGGAGAAAGAGTAGAAAACTAGAATGGGAGAGAACTGTGCTGGTTCGGCACTGTCACCTCGCCCCACACAATAGATGCAGTTTCCCTTTTCCTCCTGGAGCACTTGGAAGGTGGCAAGCCCCACAGACAGATACCCCCATACGTCATTGGGAATCCAAAGTGATAGCTAAATGAGATTTTCAGTGACAGTCTGGAGTATATCCCGGTAACCTTTGAAAGGCCCAAAAGAACAATAAACTGTTCCTGTGTCCTCAAAAGGGTACGTTGTTGTTGCTAAGTGCTGTGGAGTCACTTCTGATTCACAGAGACCCTGTATAGTGTTTCCGAGGAACAGCTGGTGGGTTTGAACCACACCACCTGTGGCTAGCAGTCAAATGTTTATGCTACATCACCACCCCAGGATTCCCAGAAAGGGTATTGTTGTTGTTATTGTTAAGTGCCATAGAGTGGGTTCCAACCTATAGCAACCCTGTGTAGGGTTTCCAAGGAGCGGCTGGTGAGCTTAAACTGCCAACCTTGCAGTTCAGTCAGCTTTGCAGTCCAGCACACTAACCCATAGTGCCATACCAAGACGAAGTTTGCTAGAATGCCAAAGGCCCTCTGAACTGGAGATCACTCTGATCGAGTTCTCCATGAATCGCAAGGTGGGGAAGCACCCTTTTGTCTCCATGGATACCAGACCAGCAAGCATGGTATACATGCCTCAGAACCACCACTAAGACCATAATGGTAGAGTAAACATATCATAGGATACCAACTTAGGCATGAAGTCCAAAAGTGGATACCTCCTCCTCCCAAGCTTTGACCTCACTGGATTCTATGAAAAAGAACCTGGCATCAGGGTCTGATGAAGATTCATTAACAACCTGAGATATGCAGATGATACAGCCTTGCTTGCTGGAGTGAAAAGGATTTGAAATACTTGTGGTACCATAAGATACGCACTCGACCTCAAGCAAGGTCATTTTGAATCGCAAGATGGAGGTTGCTGCTCATTGAAAACTCTATACAGGGTCACTATGAGTCAAAACCAACTCGATATTACTTAACTACCTTGATAAAGATCAAAGACTACAACCTTCAGTATGGATTATACCTCAATGTAAAGAACATAAACATCCTCACAACTGCACCAATAAATAACATCATAATAAATGGAGAAAAGATTGAAGTTGTCAGTTTCTTCATTTTACTTGGATCCATTATCAATACTCATGGAAGTAGCAGTCAAGAAATCAAACAACATATTGCATTGAGCAAATCTGCTGCAGAAGGCTTCTATAAAGTGTTAAAGAACAAAGACATCACTTTGAGAACTAAGGTGTGCCTGACCCAAAAGCCATTGCATTTTCAGTTGCCTCATAGGTGTGTGGAAGTTGGACAATGAATAAGACCACAGAATTGATGCATTTGAATTATTGTGTTAGCCAAGTATATTGGAAGTACCATGTTCTGCCAGAAGAACAAAGAAATCTGTCTTGAAAGAAGTACATTCAGAATGCTCTCTAAAAGGGAGCATTTGCCTTGCTCTTTAGACTTGACCCATTGGTACTTTCACAGATTGTGTACTTTAATCACCAAGTCATCCATATCTGAATAAGCTATTTAGGGCAAGTAAGCATGCCAGCATGATACCTCCAAAACCCTGTTGACATTGGAGATTTACAACCAGGAAGTCATAGGGGAAATCTTGACAAAGGGTTCAATAATTGACTCCTGAATATTTTTATTCTCTGCTAAAAAGAATTGATTGACCACAGTTTTCCCTGTGATTGGTCTCTTTTATGTTCCTTGCAAGTACTGGACAGTTAGTTTATTATGCAAATAAAGAATATTTTTGTTGTTATTGCTGAGTGCCATCAAATCTGCTCCAACTCATAGCAACCCTGTATAAGGTTTCCAAGGAGCAACTGGTGGGTTTGAATTGCTGACCTTGCAACTGGCAGTCCAGTGCTTATCCTATAGTACTACACCAGGACTCCATAGACTATTAAGAATGCAGAACTATTGGAAGGTAAAGTTGATCACCACAACCTATTTGTTTGTTTGTCATACTATGGTGGTTTGCATATTGCTATAAGCCTGAAAACTATTCCAAATACCTGCAGGGTCATCTATGATGGATAGGTTTCAACAGAGCTTCTAGACTAAGACAGAATAAGAAGAAATATCTTCCAAAAATTGACCCATGAAAATACTGCAGATGACAACAGAATGTTGTTCAGTATACTGATGGACCAAAATGCATTATTTCCTCTACGGTCTTCTTTATTCATTGTCCAACTTTCACATGCATATTAGGCAATTGAAAACACCATGGTTTGGATTCAGGTCCACTTTAGTCCTCAAACTGATATCTTTGCTCTTGAATACTTTAAAGAGGTCTCTCGTGCAGCAGATTTACCTAGTGCAGTACATCATTTGATTTCTTGACTGCTGCTTTCATGATGTTAATACTGGACCTAAGCAAAATGAAGTCTTTGACAACTTCAATTTTTTCTCCATTTATCATGATGTTATTTGTTGGTCTAGTTGTGAGGATTTAAGTACCAGGAACTGCCAGAAGAACAAACAAATCTGTGTTGGAAAAAGCACAGCCAGAAAGCTCATTAGAAGCTAGGATAGCAAGATTTCGTCTTTCATACTTCAAACATGTCATCAGGAGGGACACATCCTTGGAGAAGGGCATCATGGGTCAGCCAAAAAAGGAAGACCCCCAATGATGTGGATTGACACAGTGGCAGCAGCATTGGGCTCCAGTGTAACACCTCATTGTCCAGTTTTCATATGTATTTGTTACAATTGTAAATGCCATGACTTGAATCAGGTACACCTTAGTCCTCAAAGTGACATCGTTGCTCTTTAACATTTTAATGAGGTTTTTGCAGCAGATTTGCCCAATGTAATACATCATTTGATTTCTTGACTGCTGCTTCCATAAGTATTAATTGTAAAGTAAAATGAAATCTTTGACAACTTCAAGCTTTCCTTAGTTTATCATGATGTTTATTGATGCAACTGTGATTGTTGTTGTTAAGTGCCATCCAGTTGGTTCTGACCCATAGCGACCCTGTATAAGGTTTCAGAGGAGCAGCTGGTGAGCTTGAACTGTTGACCTTGCAGTTCAAATGGCTTTGCAGTCTGGCGCATTAACCCACAGCGCCATACCAGGACTCCGCAATGTGAGTGGTGGTGGTAGTGATGTGCCATGAAGTCGGTTCCCACTCATAGTGACCCTGTACACGGTTTCCGAAGGTATAAATCTTTACAGGAGCAGAAAGCAAATAGGCACATGAAATTGTGGGCAACTATAATTTCAAGCTATGTAGACTTCAAGATACAACAGAGTCTACCTCAGTAATAATCAACTGATTCTTCAGGAGATAGCAAAGCAAAAAATGTGCCAGTGAAATGATACCCTAAAATATCCAGAGAAGGTCAGATACTTTCCCACACAATATTACTAGTCTTAATTGTGATTTGAGCTATTCTCACTATCCCTTTGCATTGTAGTGATTTTGTCTTTATATATGGCCTGACCCTGGGTTTGTAGCTCTGCTAAAAAGAATTGATTGACCACAGTTTTCCCTGTGATGGGTCTCTTTTATGTTCCTTGCAAGGACTGGACAGTTAGTTTATTATGCAAATAAAGTGCATAAAACCCTTGGGGGGATTTGTCAGTTTACTGTGCAAATAAAATGTGTTATGAATTGAATTGTGTAACCCAAAAGTATGTAATGTAAGTCCTGGTGTGGAGCTGTAGGATAAGCACTGGACTGCTAACCATAAGGTCAGTGTTTCAAACCTACCAGCTGCTCTTTGGAAACCATATACAGGTTCACTATTAGTCTGAACTGACAGGTTATAATCCTATTTGGAAATGGGTTGTGTTTGTTATGTTAATGAGGTAGGATTAGGTGTAAGGTGTGTCTTGAGTCAATCTCTTTTGAGATATAAAAGAAATTAAGCAAAGGAGAGAAGGGGAAGAGATGACAAACTACATGAAGATCACCAAGAGTAGAAACTCCAAAGAGACAAGGGCTTTCCTACAGAGCTGACAGAGAGAGAAAGCCATCTTCTAGGGTTGGTACCCTAAATTCAGACATCCAGCTTCCTAAACTATGAGAAAATAAATTTCTGTTTGATAAGATGTGGTGTTACTGATATAGCAGAACTAGATAATTAAGACAATGTGTGTCCCTTTTGGAGATTTATGAGTTACTCTGAAAACTAGGTGATGGTGGCCTACCTAGGGAACTGGTCAGTTTTGCCATTCTGCTAGGCTTAAAGGGGCCAATCTCACAGAAGTTGAGGGGAGATCTCAATACCATCAAAAAGAAGAGTCTGGAGAGGATTGAGTTCTTTGGGCCCAGATCTCTGCTCTAAGAACCTGCTAGACCCAGAGGACTATAATCCTGGAGATAACTTGAAATGGCGGAGATGATATGAGCAGCAAGGAACAGGAGACCAGCAGATGTCTGCAGTGGGCTTCCTAGCCATGGAATGAGGCAGCAGCAATTGGCACGCCAACCCAAGAGCAAGAGAGCTGTCTTTGGGTAAAAGGCTTGCTGAGTGCAGTGCCTATAACACTTGACAATAGAGTCAAAAGAGCTATACTTGACCCAGAGGGATGGCCAGAGGTTCAAGCAGTAGCCCAGCCTGTGGAAACAGCCTAGAAGGAGCTAAGATCTGTCCTGATTAATAAACTGTCTTCTGTCTCCTGAGTTTTGCCTACTACCTCCAAGCTGATCCTGATCCCAAGATGTAGTTTGTTAACTTCTCTAATAAGCCATATAATTCGGAGTATGCTCTGGGAGTTCTGGGTGGCCACTGCAATGTACTACCACCCCAGCAGAGAAGTAGAGTATCATGAAGAGGCTGGGTGTTGTTAGAATTTGTTTAAAAAAAAGAAAAGAAAAGAAAAAAGTTAGTGAGTGGAGGTAGACTGACCTCCACCTCATAGCAATCAGCTTTGAGCTAATCTTGATCCTCCTGCACCTCCTGAATTTAGAAAGTTTTTAATGCTACTTGCATCCATGATCCTGTAAGGTAAACCTTCTGAAAAGAAAACCAGGGGATGAAAGTATTGAGTGTTAAGTGCTAAAATGGTATGGGCAGAGGACAACAGAATGAAGCAGCAATAATCTTAGATCCTTCAAAACGAAAACACAGCCAAGGTTACATCAGAACTGGACCCCAGGCATCATCGTGAATTCTCAGTTAATTGTTGGACAAATGGATGTGTGGGTGAATGTGTGAGTACTTTAGAAAAGAAAACATCAGCTTCATCTATAAAATCGAAATCAATAGACTTAGCACCGTCCAGTGTATGGTAAAATGCTACTACCCTTCCTCTTTAACTCAGAGTCTCTATCCCTTCTATTTTCTGATTCCCTTCTGTCTTTGTCTCACATCTCTGATTCCCTCCCATTCAAGATAGTGGTTTTTATCTGTGCTTATAGTCACTTTTTACATGCTGTCTCCCAGTCCCTTGTTCAAATGATTACACTTCATTTTCTTCCTTTGTTAAAAAAAAACAACTTTTTATTGTGAATTACAGAGCAGATCATAAGTTTTACATTCAGCAAACCATGTACTTTGCTTCATTACAATGATTGTAATCCCTTCCATGTACCAAGTTAATATTATTTACCTCTATTCACTTTAACTATTAGCATTCCTCCCTATATCTCCCACTATCATATCTTTCTCCTGCTAACCTCTCTCTTGTTGTATATTCCCTGCCCTATCCCCATGTTACCATGTGTTTACCCTCTAGTGCACCCTACACAGGGTTGCTATGGGTTGGAGCTGCCTTGACAGCACTTAACAACAAACAACCCTCTAGTCCATGGATAATTTTCCCTCACTCCTCCCCTCCGTAACCATAATTGATGGTTTCTTTTAATAAAAAAAACTTTAACTTTTTATAACATTGGTATCATACAATATTTGTCCTTCTGTGATTGGCTAATTTCACTCAGCTTAATGTCCTGCCAGTTCATCCATGTTGTGAGGTGTTTCACAGATTCATCATTATTTTTCAGCACTGCATGTGTGTGTACCAAAGTTTAACCATTTGTAATGGTTAGGTTTCTGTGTCAATTCGACTAGGCCAGGATTTCCAGAGATTTATTAATTAGGTTGTGCTTATTCCCATGGCAATGAAACCTAATACAGGTATAGTTAACTCTATGATGAGCGGCTCTGAGTAGCCAATCAATTAAAGGGATGCTTCCTTGGGGGTGTGGCCTGATCCCTATATAGTGGACTTGTGGAAAGGACTCGCTCTCTATCTCTTTCTTCTGCTGGGGACCTGGGGCTCTACAATTGTAAGATATTAAACTTTTCTTTATATATATACATATATATGTTTCACTGGTTTTGCTTCTCTAGAAATTCCGGCCTAAGACATCGTTCTTCTGTTGATGGGCATTTAGGTTGTCTATATCTTCATGATGTGTCTCTCATAGACAACATATTGAAGGATCTTGTTTTCTTATCTGCTCTGCTCTGTCTCTTGACTGGTGCATTTAACCCATTTATAGTCAGTGTCATTATCAATAGGTATGAAATGATTGCAGACATTTTACTGGGTATTTTATGTGGTGCTGCTGGTTTCTTATTTTCACATGATTTCCTGTGCTTAGCTCATTTTGTTTGTGGGCTTTCTTTTCACTTTCCTCATTTCTGTGGTATTAATGTTCGCTAAATCTTTCTGCTTATCCTCTTTTTTTATTTTGATGTGCAAGTATATGAATTTTCTTTGATGTTACCTTGCAATTTATTAATTTTTTCCAGTATTTTAAACTGTCTGAATTACAAGTTGGGCTGCTAACCACAAGGTCAGTAGTTTGAATCTACGAGTTGCTCCTCAAGAGAAAGATAAAGCATTCTGCTCCCATAAAGATTTACCACCTCAGAAACCCTACACTAGGTCACTATGAGTCAGAACCCACTTAGTGGCACATAACCACCGCCACCCTTAATCCCACCATGTCTCTCATCCAATGTACAGGAGATTCCCAAAGGGGTGGCATGTAACGCCTTTTATCTTACAAGAAATAAAAGGAGAGTCATGAGCAGAGAAAAAGGGACTTACTAAAGAGTCCTGGTGTGGCGCTGTGGGTTAATGCACCAGACTGCAAAGCCATTTGAATTACAAGGTCAGTGGTTCAAGCTCACCAGTCACTCCTTGGAAACCTACACAGGGTTGCTATGAGTCAGAACCGACTCAACGGCACTTAACAACAACAAACCACCAAGAAAGAGCCAGTAGTGGAGCATGTCCTTTGATCCTGGGGTCCCTGCAATGTGAAACTCCTAGATCCAAGGAATGATTGATACCAATACAAACAAGATCTCCACGGAGTGCTCGGCCTACAGATGTTAGAAGAAGACAAAGGATCTTTCCCCACAGCCCATGCTCTAAATTTGGACTTCTGCCCTCCAAAACTGTGAGAGAATAAGTTTCTATTTGTTACAGCCATCCACCTGTGGCATTTTTGTTATAGCAGCACTATATAACTAAGACAAATGGAAATTCCAGAACACTTAATTGTACTTATGAGGTACCTGCACATAGACCAAGAAGCAGTTGTTCAAACAAAACAAGGGGACACTGAATAGTTTAAAAACCAAGAATGGTGTGTGCCAGGGTTGTATCCTTTCACCGTAGTTATTCAAATTATATGATGAGCAAATAGTCTAAGAAGCTGAACGCTGTGAAAAAGAATGTGGCATCAGGATCAGAAAAAAACTCATTAGCAACTCAACTCAAAACTCATTAATAGCCTGCAATAGCAAATGACACAATGTTGCTTGCTGGAAGGGAAGAGGACTTGAAATACTTATTTATTTATTTTTTTTTAATAAATGTTTTATTGTGAATTGTGTGATAGTCTACATGGGAGAACATTAGTTTTACATTCATTCTATCATACATCGTTTCATTGCCATAGTTACCATCCCGTCCATGCATCATCACCCAACCAAAGGTTATACCCTGCAAGCCTACCCCCCCCACACACACACACCGGAATAAAGTACACAGCCTCCCTCCCTCTCTGGATCTTAAGTCCCCAGCCACTTCATCTCTTCACGTTATCTTCTCTGCCTCCATCTCAGGCCTCACTGCTTCTCTGGGTGGGGTTCTGCTCTCCGCTCTTCTCCATTGATGGTTCCAGGGCCCTCCGCTCCTAGATTGGAAAGTTAATCATTCCCCTCCTTGCTATAAAATGTTCACCTTTACAATTTCCAATCCTCACAATCAGTCCTGATAACAATTCTTCACTACTGCATCACAAGAGAACTATCTGCATTTCATTTCATCAGCCCTTCCTGGAGAGGTTGGATACTATTCACTGGAGACTCTACCTTCCTCCATGCCCTTTGGATCTAGGTTTCCTCTCGAAAGCGTGTAAGCCAGTCACTTCTTACCTTTGTATCCCTCCCCCCATTTTGGGTAGCCAATGTCCAAGTTGCCCATCCCTGTCCACTCTTTGTGTGGAGCGGGTGGGAATAATTCTTGCAGCAGGGATTTGTTTCCTCTTTTGTGCTACTGCAAATATGGGTGTAGGTCAGGTTATATCAAATGACGCCTTTTTCCTCTTCTTTCTTCTTCATGTTGAGTTCTATTCATCCAGTCATTGAAGCCAGGTCAAGTGGGTATCATCTGCAAGTGTGGGTATTCTTTCGTCTGTCAGCCCTCTTCATATCAGCTGGCCGTTTCGCTCTCCACTCTAGTTCTCTGTGGTTGTGTCCTTAACTCTGAGCCCATGAGTCCCCAGGTCCTGCCTCACTGCTGGCCGGCCAAGTCTCCACCCGGGTTCACAGTAGTCTGCTGGACGATTGTAGGGGTTAGCTGGCCACTTCATTGATGTTCGTCAGTCACTTCCCCTTATGGATGACGTATGTGGTTGCCAATCTGAGCGTGTGTTTCCATTGCGTCTTAGCCTTGGAAGTCCTCCTAGAGGACCTGACCACCTGCCTTGATGTCTCTTGGGCTAGCAACTTGCTCATTCTTGTGGTAATAGTCGGACTGCCCTTATTGTTTTGTATTTTTCCTGTAGGTCTTTCTTTCAAGAAGTATCTTCTGGTTTTCTGGCTGCTCCAGGCTGGTCTGCTTATCCTTTTATGTGGAAGATTTCCCGTCTCTGAAGATCTGGATGTGGTTCAGGCTTCCACCTATAGTCTTATGTAATGCAGAGGCTCCTCAGGAAACCTCCTTCACTGGACACATTGTAGCCCCATTTTAGGTATTCCAATCAGTTATAGGCAGACGATGGATTTATAAGCTTTCTATGTTAATATTTCTGGCTATTCCTTTCTCTCCCCGTCCAGTGTTTTATAATATAATGCACAGGAAACCAAGGTTCAAAAGACAGCCAAGCATCTTAACATTATTCCCCCCTTTTCCCCATTCCAACTATGTCTCAATCTCTGTATCCCAGAGCCCTGTTGTTCTAAAGCTGTGCCTACATCATTTTTTACCTCTGTCCCATTTAGTCCATTCATACCTAATTGTTCTCCCATCTGCTTTGTTCTTCCATTCCCCTCTCCCTACTTGTATATTGCCTCTCTCCCCAACACCCAGCTTATCCTGTATCTATTCCCTGCCCTGTGCTCCACCTTCCCCTCCCGCCCCTAACCCTACCCCTACGTCCTAGCAACCAGCTAAGAATCCACTTTAGTGGATTAGTATGGGTTCTTTTTCTTAGTCTTTTACAGTAGTGGTCCTATGCAGTATTTTTCCTTTTGTGACTGACTAATTTCACTCAACATAATGTCCTTAGGGTTCATCCATGTTAGGAAGTGGCATGCAGCTTCCTTGTTATTTTTCAAAGTAGCGTAATACTCCATTGTGGTATGTACCACAGCTTGTTTATCCATTCTTCAGTTGATGGGCACTTTGGCTGTCTCCATCTTTTTGCTATTGTAAATAGTGCTGCTATGAATATTAGTGTGCATATATCTTCCCGTGTTGTGACTCATTTTTCTTGTGGGTTGAAATACTTATTGATGAAGATCAAGGATTACAACCTTCAGTATGGATTATACTTCAATGTAAAATAAACAAAAATCCTCACAACCGGATCAACAAACAACATCCTTATAAACAGAAAAAGAGAATGAAGTTGTGAAGGATTTCATTTTATTTAGATCCATAATCAATACCCATGGAAGCAGAAATGAAGAAATCGAACAACATATTGCATTGGAAAAATCTTTTGCAAAAGATCTCTAAAATGTTAAGAGATCAAAGATGTCCCTTTGAGGACTAAGGTGTCCCTGACCCAAGCCATGGTATTTTCAGTCACCTCACAAGTATTCAAAAGCAGTACAATGAGTAAGGACGACCGAAGAAAAATTAATGCATTTGAATTATTGTGTCGACAAAGAATATTGGAAGTACCATGGACTGCCGGAAGAATAAACAAATCTGTCTTGGAAGAAGTACAGTCAGAATGCACCTTAGAAGTAAGGATGGCGAGACTTTGTGTCATGTACTTAGACATGTTATCAGGAGGAACAAGTTCCTGGAGAATGACATCATGCTTGATAAAGTAAAGGGTCACCCAAAATGGGGAAGATCCTCAAGGAAGTGGATTGACATAGTGGTTGCAACAATGGGCTCAAACAGGAATGATTGGAAGGATGATGCAAAACCGGCAGTATTTCGTTTTATGGTGCATAGGGTCACTCTGAGTTGGAACCAACTTGATGGCAACTGACAACCACCACCAAATTTTTTAGACACCCATGCCTTTTGACTTCATATCTATAGAAGTATTTACACATGTGCACAAAACAATCTCTGAAAAATGTTTACTCTGAATTTTTCACAATAGTGAAAAAATGGGAATGCCCTACATTTTTACCAACATGGGAATGGATACATTATAGTATCTATGGAATTAGGTGCAATGATTTTAAAAAATATTGTTTGCCTATATGTATAGACTTGGGAGGAATTTCTAAGATACTACATGAAAAAGAACAAAGAGAAGAATCATTTGTACAATATAATTTATGTGTTACAATTATTTATACCTAAATATATGACTGTATTAACTCAAATGCATAAAGTAGACCTAAAAAGTATACAGTTGTTTACTAGCTCTAAGGAAGGGAATTCTCTGTTTCTATATTGTTTGAATGTTTTACAATGAGAATATATTTTTGCATGGCACATTTTTTTAAGCCAATGAGGATAAAGCGATAGAGAAATTACTTGTACTTTGTGTTGGAAGTTTCTGCTCTGCAACTTGCCAAGTGTGAAATTATGAGTAATTCATTAACTGTCTGAATGTCTCAATCCCTTCCTTTGTAAAATAAGGTAGCACCTACTGTGCTTAACATCTGGATTCTTTCTGGAGTCTCCTTGGACCCCTCTTCTCTCACCCCCCACATCTGTTCTTCCTGCATAATGGCTCTTTTAACTGGAAATGTCTGCCATCCCTATTGCCAGCCCCCAAGAGATTAGTTCAGTGTTCCTCTTTTTGAGCCTCTTCAATGGTTCTTCATTGCCTATCAAATTAGATCCAAACTTCTGAGCCTAGTTCAAGATTTTCTACATTTGAGCTCCACCATCTTTATCTCTCACCACTGGCTTCCCTATACCAATGGAAGATTTCTGAACCTTACCTTTCTTTCAGCTAAGCCTTTGCATTTGCTCTTCCCCCTAAATGGATTGCCCTCCACCCTAACCCTCTTTCAAGACCAAAGGCTTCTCCCATGCCCCACCCCAATAAAGTGATTGCACTTCCAATAAAAGTGAGTGTTCTTTCTTTAAATTCCTTTGGACTCTGATAAGACAAACCCTGTACTGTTGTAGTATAATCACTGGACTGCTAATCACATGGTTCATGGTTCAACCCACCAGCCACTCCTTGGAAACCCTATATAAGGCCGCTATGAGTTGGAACAGAGTCAACAGCATGTAACAATAACACCCAATTAAATTGAAAGTGTCTTTTGAAGAAAGCCACTTTATTCAATATTGTGTCTATGAAGAGTGGGTGATCAATAAATACTTGTTGCATGAATGAATATCAATAACACAACTATTAAGTTTTAAGAAATTAACACAGATTCTAAAAATACATCATTGGAAACAGGCCTGATATTCAGACAGTACACACCAGGATGTAAAATATTGACATACTAGACTTGGACATACTCCCCTACCATTGTCCCTTGCTATCTGAATCCATCCCACTCCCACTGGTGCCCTGGTCTGTCCTCAACTGGAAGTACCTAGACTCCTCCAATCTCCCAATTGAAATGTTAATACCTTGCACAGTAAGAAGCACCCCAGACCCTGCTCCAGACAGGTGATCCAGGTCCACTGGTAGGAGTATCCATTCCAACTGACCAGAACCCATACCATTTCTTTGTTTAATATGTCGGCAATCACCCTCAATTATAAATAAAGTTCAATGATACAATTTAAATTCTGTACTTCTCCTCATTGCAAGATTTCTTAGAAAAGTTCGCAGATCCAGAGAAAGAAAGGGAAGATGACAGTTTGTCTCTGGGGTTTTAGAGCACATCCATTAGGGCTTCGTCTTCATATAAACCAGAAGATAGGCAGTTTCTCTCCTAAAAAGAAAACTATATATCAGCAGTAGCAGAAATGAAGCATTTATAGTAAAACAATGCTGTAGCTATGTTGTTGTTAAGTGCCGTCGAGTTGATTCCGACCCATAGTGACCCTGTATAGGGTTTCCAAGGAGCAACTGTTGAGCTTGAACCAAGGACCTTGCAGTTCAAACGGCTTTGCAGTCTGATGCATTAGCCCACAGTACCACACTATTTATTATTATTATTATTGTAATTATTAAGTCCTTACTAAAACTGGACTCATTGTACCAGGCAAAGGTACAAAATTAATAGCTACAGTGGGGAAGTGGACAATGGTGATTTCATAGTAGAATTTCTGTTTTCCAGGAGGGAGATCCAGCTTTGATTCCCATTAAGTGCACTTGTGAGCAGCCACAGCCCATTTGTCAGTGAAGGCTTGTGACATACGATGATACTGAACAGGTTTCAGGTAGCTACTAGACAAGATCGGACTACAAAAATAAAAAAAAATAAAAAAGATGAAAAAGGAGATCCTTGTCCCACAAAAGGAGCACTGGTGGCGCAGTGGTTAAAGTGCTCACAAGGTAAGTTGTTGGAAAGATGTGGCCGTCTGCTTCTATACAGATTACAGCTGTAGAGACCCTGCAGGGGCGGTTCTATTCTGCCCTCCTGGGTCTTTGTGAGTTGGAATCCACTAGATGGCAATGGGTGTGGTTAGGTTTGGTTTGTCCCTCAAAGAGCTCGTGGTCTAATGTAAATGAAAGTTTTGTAAGCAAACGATTATTATACAGTGGGATCCTTGCTGAAAAGGAGGTATGCTCAAAATGCAGTGAACCCCATACAGGAAGTCCTTACAGAGTAGAAAAAGGCCATAAGCAGAGGTATCGAAGCCTAAATAGGTGTTGGCCTGGATGATAAGTTGCTGTTGTTTGTGTTGTTAGGTGCCATCAAGTCAGTTCTGACTCATAGCAACCCTGTATAGGGTTTCCAAGGAATGGCGGGTGGGTTTGGACCACCAACGTTATGGTTCAGACTGATCTTGTAGTCCAGTACATTATCCTGCAGTACCACACCAAGATAATGCAGTTCAGGCCAGGAAATGCATGTGCCAGGTTACAGAGAGAGAATGGAGGAAGTGATATTTGGGGAGCTACTTGTGCGACAGCACTTAACAACAACAACAACAACTTGTGCTACAATCTAAACTGTGAGAAAAGCTTGGTGGAGTGAAGCAGTGTTGAGAGATGAGACAAAGGAAAGTCATCAACGTATAATAATAGCGGAACCCATGGGAGTTTCGAACAACCCAGGGTATTTTCAGTCACGTCATAGGCATGTGAAATTTGGACAATGAATAAGGAAGATAGGGAGAAGAACTGATGATTTTGAAATATGGTATTGGCCAAGAATACTGAAAGTACCATGGCCTGCTAGACAAATAAATGAATCTGTTTGGGAAGACATACAGCCAGGATGTTGAAACTTTGTGTCACATACTTTGGACATGTTTTGAAGAGAGACCAATTCCTAGAAAAGGACATCCTGCTTGGTAAAATAAAGGGTCAGCTAAAAAGAGGGAGACCCTTAATGAGATGGATGAACACAGTGGCTACAACACTGTACTCAAATATAACAATTGTGAGGATAGCCCAGGACCAGGCAGTGTTTTGTTCTGTTGTACACAGTGTCACTATGTGTTGGAGCCAATTTGACAGCACCTAACAACAAGAAGTGGCAACGCTGTTGCTAATAAGCTCAGCAGGCTTCCCCAATCCAAACACTTCTCTTACCAGCGACAGCGATGATTCCCATACGTACACTGGATGTCCTCCCAGGACACCTGAAAGTACACAGATGAAGTCAAGCAGCCAGGTAACAACTTGCCTTCCCTCATTACTTCAGACAAACTCATTCTAGGGACACTCACAACCCAGAAACATCTAGTGATGAAATACCATGCATATATGAAGTCTCTTCTATTACCTTTGTTCCTCTGTTTAAACTTAGTTGTATTAAGCCTAGAGTTCTAACTTCCATACTGCTGACCCCTCTCACTTTCCAGAGCATGAGGGTCACTGAGCCTATGGCACCAAACACCTAGACCTTGAGGTAAGTAGGCTCTGACAGCACAAGGAACCAGGTGGAGGTTCAAGCAGAAAAGGCCATTAAGTCCCAGAATAAGCCCTACACCCAGAGAACAAGACCAGAGTGTGTCTTGACCTCACCTCAAGGACCCCTCCAGTCCTGGGCTCAGAATGTATTAAGCTATGAGCCAGCTGCCATCGAGTCAACTCTGGCCACTGGGTGATTGTTCCTCTGGATGAACTTAAACCCCCAACTTTTGGATTAGCAGCCAAGCATGTTAACCATTGTACCATCCAGGGTCTCCCAGAATTCACTGTTGTTGTTATGTGCCGTGGAGTCGGTTCCGACCCATAGCGACCCTGTACAGGGCTTCCGAAGCTGTAAATCTTTATGGGAGCAGAAAGCCTCATCTTTCTCCCACGGAACACCTGGTAGTTTCGAACTGCTGACCTTGTGGCTCTCAGCCCGATTCGTAACTACTACGCTACCAGAGCTCCTTAGAGGTCGCCAATGTGGGGCAAGAGGCAAATTTGGATGGATGTTTCTCACCGAACAAACATTGGAGTCATTGAAGCAGAACCATTGGCCATCCTTAGAATTCCGGATATAGGCACAGTAATGACCAAAATCAGCCATTCCCACGTGGGCAATCACAGCAAAGAGCTCATACTGTCTTTCCAGCTGCAAAGAAACAAGTCACAAAATGACTCACCCATCACTCCTCCTTTTCTCTCACCGTAGCCTAGAATAAGGTGACATTATTTCAACACACGTTTACTGAGTGTGTAACTATATGGCAGGCACTGGTACTTCAGTTACCTCACAGCTAATTAAAGGGTAGATGTATATCCAGATGCACTTACAAATTAATTTGGGAAGACTCAATCCCACCCCCCTAAAAAGGAAAAAGAAACAAAGACAGTAAAAGGAGCAACCAGCTGAGAAAAGACAGAAACTGAGGAAGGCTCCCCCAGAGAAAACATGCTGGAGTTGATCTTGACGGATAAACAAACTTGGCACACAGGTTGTGAGGAAGGGGTATGTTGAATGTGAGCCTGGATGAGAATTTGCAAAGAACTCAGCAGTATAACAAAGCGGAAGATGGAGTGGGAAGGTGGCGAGGAGTCACCAGAGGAAACTACAAAGAGAAATGGGAACTTTATCCCCAGTGTTGAGGAGCCACAGAAGTGGGTCTTTAAGTGAAGGAATGTGATTAGAGAAGCCAGAAGCCAAGGAGATAAATTTTGGCACCACATGATACAAGAGAAATAGGGATTGCCTGAAAAACCACAGTTGGAAACGTAGTACATATTATAATGATAATAATTATAAACATAGTAATTATTACCTGTCAACATTTACTATGCATTTAACTAAATCCTTTACACAAACTCTTTCATTTAATACAAGAACCGAGGTTTGTTATTGTTGTTAAGTGCCATCGAGTCGGTTCCGACTCATAGCCACCCTGCATAGGGTTTCCAAGGAGCGGCTGGTGAGTTTGAACAAGATCTTATTGTTCAAACCAACCTTGGGGTCCAGAGCTTTATCCCAGAGGTATCACCACACCAGGTAGGTGCTATTATAAATCCTGTTTCATAGAGGCAGAATCTGAGCTCGGGAAGGTAAGGTTATTTGCCCAAGGTCAGAGCTTATAAGCAAAGCCAACCAAAGCGAATCCACTGCTGTCGAGTCTATTCTGACTCTTGGTGACACTACAGGACAGAGTAGAACTGTTCCATAGGGTTCCTCAGGCTCTAATCTTAAGGAAGCTGACTGCCACACCTTCCTCCTACAAGTTGCTGATGGGTTCAAACTGCCACCATCATTTTGCATAACAGCTGAGTGCTTAGCCATTGCGCCATCATAAGCAAAAGAGGTAGGATTTAAACCCAGATCGATCTGGCTTCAAAACCCAGGTTCTTAACGCCTATGATAGACTCGATGGCAGCTAACAGCAACAATAGTGAGAAAGTTTAAAAGGAAGTGGAAAAGAGAGGCAGAATTGTGCTAAATTAGATTGCATTTACTAAGGGTGCTTTCTAACTGGTTGGACATAGAAGTTAAATTAGGAGAAGAATGAATCTGAGATTTCTGGTTTAGAAATTAGGAAGATGCTGATACTACAAAATTAAGTATGGGACAGAGCTGGCAGGAGGCATAGTTTGGGACTGAAGATAATGTATTCATTTGGGGACTGTGTGGAATCTGGGCGGTGACATTCAGTAAGGAGGTGGATATACACATGGATTTGGAACTCAAGAGGTATGTACTTGGACTCAAACCAATGAATTAGAACAGACATTCCAAAAACAGTCTCAAAAACATTTGGGAATACAGCATTTTCTAAATGCAACATTTCAAATCTATGGAGAAAAGATACTTGAGCAATTTTGATTTCAGCACCACCTATTAAGTTAGAGCTCAGGACAATTGTATTAAACTTTATTTTTAATTTAACTTGGTCCAGTGAACTGGCTAAGGAGCTCTGGTAGTGTAGAGGTTACAAATCAGGTTGCTAACCTCATGGTCAGCAGTTCGAAACTACCAGCCATTCCGCAGAAGATGAGGCTTTCTGCTCTCATAAAGATTTACAGCCTCGGAAACCCTGTACTGAGTTACTGTGAGTCGGAACCGACTCCATGGTACTCAACAACAACAACAAATGAACTGGCTACTTTCCTACAAGAAAGCTTCAAAAAGTTCATGGGAAAAATCCATTATCTTTTAATTTCATGTTTCCACATACTTTTTGAAGCCCTCTTGTACTATCCCCACAGTGAACACAGGCTATTTTAACAACAACAAAAAAATTTGATTGGTACTCTACTTAGAACCCAAATGTTGTGTTTGCCTGTGTATTTTTTAGTATCTCAAAAGGAAGGTACTGAATTATGGGTACCTTCTTTAATGCTTTCAGGCATGAGTGCAAATGCAATTCTTATAAATAAGAAAATCTTTTGACTTTTAAGAGAAAATAAAAGCAACTGCAAACAGCAAATGCTGGTGGCAGTAATTTGTGATAACAACCCATCATAGTTAACACAGAACAGATTCCTGGCATTAAAATATTGTTTAAAAATTAGGTTTGTTGACTTTATAAATATGCTTCTATATCACACTAAGAAATGGACGAGTTTTAGTGTGGCACTATAGGATAAGCACTGGACATCTAACCACAATCTAAGCAGTTCAAATCCATCAATTGCTCCTCAGAAACCCTATACAAGATCACTGTGAGTCAGAACTGACTCTGGCACTTAACCACAACAATTTACGTATGACCATCAGGGGCATTTATTTCTGAACTGAGAGAAGGGCACAAAGACACCCAAAGGTATGTCTCTGATGAGCAGTGAGCTCCAGAGCAGGCAGAATTGAAAGGATATGGTATCTAATGAGGTGGAAGATGCAAAGGAGGTTGGGAGCATATCACCTGGTCCTCAGCATTGCAGAAGTCTTGCTCACTGGAAAGGACCTGATTAAAATCCAAGCTCTGGGGAAAACACAGTGAGTGGCAGATCTTTTCTATCCGCGAGTTTCTGATGGAGAACCGCATGAGGTGAAATGTCATGGTCTGGGGCAAATAGGTCAGCTTCCAGACCTAGAACGCAAAATCATTGTGGAGATGAAGTACAAAGGCACTTGAAGTAGGTAGGTTCAGAGAAATTCTAGGACTGGGTGGTGTGCTCTTCTTCCCAAAGGGAGGGGAGCAAGGGCACCATTCTCTGATTCTAGTGCTCTTTCAAGAACAAAGTTCTGATTAACCATTACGCCAGTACGGTCTCCCACTGAAGGCATGAAGAGCCCAGGAATCTGAGAATGTGAGGAAGGTAACTTAACCCTAATGGGAAAAAATAACTGCCCCTAGATGTTTCAAATGGGCCTGGCTGCTAACCAAAAGGTGGGAGGTTAAAGCCCACCCAGAAAGATCTGGTGATCGACTTCCAAAACACCAAAATCCTATGGAGCACAGTTCAACTCTGACACACAAGCACCAGTCAGTAGTGACTGGATAGCTACTGCTTTACTTGTATTGCTCTCAGAACTTCTCTTCTCATCGTCGATAAAAACAAGCTGTCCTGTCCACTTCAGTGATACATCTGACGGTCAATGTCTACAGTTCTGAGACTCAGAGGGCCAAGGATCCCAAATTCCAGCCTGACCCTCTTCTCTCCCTCAACACTATGAGGTGCCTCAGGACTGTGAAAATGCTATAGAACCCCCAGGCCAGACTGCGAGGGCCCAGAAATCCATCAGGGACCATTCCAGACCCAGGGAGCATCTGGTTGAAGGGCAGAGTACCTGTTTCCCACAGGTCTTCTTCTCACAGTTCTCACAGAAGTACTTGCTTTTGTCTGCCAACTCCTTGGGCTGGAAGAAGCAGTTCAGGGCATCTTCCTGGCCGAAGAGAAAAAGGAAAAGATAGAGTTAGCATTTCCCTCCTAGAGTACAAGCCTTCCACCCATGCCATGTGAATGGGGACGGAAGCTTTTCTTGTAATTCTCTCCACTTCCCCCTTAACAATACACCCAGTGTGATACACTTGACAGGACCTCAAAAAATACTTATTAATTGTTGTTAAGTGCCATCGAGTCGGTTCTGACTCATACTGACCCTGTATGGGGTTTCCAAGGAGCAGTTTGTGGGTTTGAACCACCAACCTTCTGGTTAACAGCCCAGTGCTTATCCTAAGCGACACACCAGGACTCCATATATATGTTGTTGTTGTTGTTAAGTGCCGTCGAGTCGATTCCGACCCATAGCGACCCTGTATAGGGTTTCCCAAGGAGTGACTGGTAAGCTTGAAACACAGACCCTGCAGTTCAAACGACTTTGCAGTCTGACGCATTAGCCCACAGTGCACTCCAGGACTCACTCTCTCTCTCTCTCTCTCTCTCTCTCTCTCTATGTATATATATATATATATATATGCCAAATTAAAGGAAAACTGGGCCTGAGCGATATAAATAAAACAATGGGTTGTTTGTTTTTTAATCTTAAGCCAAAAAAATTAAAAAAACTATTACTATTAAGCTGATTCTGACTCATGTAACCCATGTATTTCAGAATAAAATTGCTCCATAAAGTCTTGTGGACTATAATCTTTACTGAAGCAGACAGCCAGGCCTTTCTTCCATGGTACTACTGGTTGAATTTGAACTGCCAACCTTTAGGTTCATAGTTGAGCACAAACTGTTTGTCCCACTGAGGGGTCTTGTTAAAAGAAGCAATGGGACAATGCCATATTGGGTTTCACAGGAATGTAAGTTCACCAAGAGAAAATTCTTACCAGTGTAGTCAGGGGCTTTGAGTCTATGTCGAAAAGAGAAAGGGGGAGGGTCAGCATTTTACTGTTTCTACTACTCTCCATGGAACAGTCAAGGCAAATCAAGGACTCCTTCATCTGGATTGTAAACAGAGTTTGTAGTCTCTCTGCCTGCAAGCAGGAGAAAGGGGAGAGGTAAGTTAGCTACCACAGCCACAAACTAGGTTCAGCCAGTTCCTGGAAACTGGAGTCACCTGAAATGGGAATCACTAGGATCCTTGCCCTGCCATTAAGGTGCAAAATAATGACACCATGCAACTGTAACAAGCATTTTATATGGATTCCCTCTGTTGATCCTCCTTCCACACTGCATAAAAGCGAGCTGCATGAGCTAAATGAGCAGTATTGTAAACTTCTGAGTTCTCTTGTCCTCGGTTCTTACCAAGTCCACTTCAGTGATTTGGTCCTTAATCAGGTTCCAGACTGTAAGATAGAGTTGAGCAGCATCGTGCTGGACAAACACTGGACAAAAAGAAAAATCCAATGAGATTAGTGAAGCCTCCAGACACTCTTCCGACACTCCTGAGTCCTGGCTACCCAGGTGTACATTGTCGTTCGTGTCTTCTCTACCTCTTGTAAAGGCTACATTCCCACTACATGTCAAGAGGTCACCAAATGAAAAACAAGCTTGTTCTTGAAGACTCCTCTTGCAACTTGAGCTCCAGTCCCACGTACTCTTATCTTCTAACTGCACAGCACATGCTCTTTCTCCCTTCATGTGCCACTGACCCTGCTAGCCTCCACTGGAGGAGCAAGCTACAGGGAACCAATAGCCGGCAGTGGATTTCCTCTATAATACTCTAATTGTAGCCATCACTGGCCACTCATTTACCTGCCCCTTATGTATTTATTTATTCACCTGCCTCTAAAAATTTAGAAGTTCCCCAATGCTGAGGTCTGACCCAGGCTTTCCACAAAAGATGCTTGGGTGAACAAGAAAGGAAAGAGCCATCTCAGTGTCCGCTGATGCTGGTTAAGAAGGGCACACTGAGTCGTGAACTCTACATTAGATATATACTTTCATATACTAGCAATGAACTACAGAAACAATTCCATTTGCAATGGCTTCAAAAAGAATGAAATATTTAGGAATAAATTCAACACAAGAAGCACTAGCACAATGACAGCCACAAACTCTCTTTGAAAGGGATCGAAAACCTAACTAACTGGAAAGGCATCCATATTAATAATCCAGAAGATATAATATTGTTAAATTAGCATATTCCCCAAAATGATCCAAGAGTCCGATGCACTCCCTGTCAAAAGCTCAGCTGACTTTCTTCTTGCAAAAAGTGACACTATTCTAAACTTTGGGTGGAAATGCAAAAGGCCCAGAATAGACAAAGCAATCCTGAAAAGGAAAACAAAGTTAGAGGGCTCACACTTCTCCTTCAAAAGCTCCATTTATTAAGAGAGTCTGGTGCTGGCATAAAGGTGGACATAAAAATCAGTGGGATAAAATTGAGGGTCCAGAAGTAAACACATCAATGGATGTTCCACAAGGGTGCCAAAACAACTCAATGGGGAAAGAATCATCTTTTCAGAAAATTGTGCTAAAACACATGGATGTCCACATGCAAAAGGATAAAGATGCACCCCTAATTCCCACCACAACACAAAACTAACACAAATGTAACAGCTAAAATGGCAGGATTTAAAAGAAAGTAAGAAAGAGCGAGAAATGACTGCTGATAGGTACAGGGTTTCTTTCAGGGTTGATAAAAATATTATAGAATTAGCTTGTAATGAGGGGCACACAAACTTTGTGTGCATACTAAAACCCTATGACTTGTACTTATTAAATGAATTCTATAAGATGATAATATTTATTGTTGTTTGTTGCATGCCATCAAAATCTATTCTAACCCATAGCAGCTAGTAGGTTTGAACCACCGACTTTGAGTTTCTAAGTCCAGTGCTTATCCTACAGCACCACACCAGGAGTCCAAAATCATCCTATAGTATGTAAGTTACCTCTCAAAGCTGGTGGTGCTGTAGGATAAGCACTAGACTGCTAACCATAAAGTCGGTGGCTCAAACCCAGTCACTCGATGGGGGAAAGAAAAGGCTGTGTGCTCCCGTAAAGATTTACAGCCTTGGAAAACCTGTAAAGGGTTGCTGTGAGTTGGAATGGACTCAGTGGCATTTGGTTTTGGTTTATGATTTATGTTTAAAATGAAGCTATGCATTTGCACAGTTTTTCCTTTCTATTCCTTTCTATTCCACCTTTCAGAAAATTCTCCTGCTTACTTGCTTTACTGAGAGGCAGGGAAAGGATGAGAGTACGGAAGTAGTGTGGGCATAAACTATACCCATTCTGCATCTCAAAAAAATGTGAGGCTCATCAAATTTTACTCAGCTCTACACAAATGCCCACCAACACAAAGATCCAGAGACTACCTAACTGCCCATCGGTTCCCCTCCTCTTCACTCTCTCTCAAGCCCCCAGTCCCTCTAGAGTACCAGCCAGTCTTACAAGGCACGTTGTAATTCAGGAGGCAGGAGGCAAGCTCCAGGGGCCGCACTGCTTTCCTCCGAGTGTCCTGCATCTTCTCCAGCAGCAAGAGAAACTGAAAGGGGACACTTCTCTTCTGCTCTTCAACTTCCCTGGGCACAGTTATCCTGACAAATAAAAACAGCCAGCTATTAGTGGTTACCAGGGGTGGGGGTGAGGGTGAAAAAAAGAACTCATTGACAAAACAGTCCACAAAGACAATGTTCTCCTTCCTACTTTGGTGAGTAGTGACTGGGATCTTAAAAGCTTGTGAGTAGCTATCCAAGATGCAACTTTTTGTCCCTCCCTGTCCGGAAGAAAGAAGAGTGATGAAAATCCAAGAGGAATGGAAAACAATGAGTCCAATGGGCTGATGGATACAGTGGAAGCAACATGGGAAACAACATTCAAAATCATTAAAAACAAAAACAAAAAAGACCACACTTGTGGTCAGATAGAGACTTGTGGAACCTTGAAGCGTAACCCCTTAGTCATCCTTCAAGTCTGGAAGTGAACTTACACCCATGGATTAATTTTCAGCCCAACAATTTGTTGTTGTTAAGTGCTGTCAAGTTGGTTCTGACCCATAACGACCCTGTTTAAGTTTCCGAGGAGCGACTGATGAGCTTGAACCACCACACGACTTTGCAGGCCAGTGCGATAACCCACAGCACCACACAGTCCAAACAATAGGCAGGTCTAAATGGGGAACAATAACACTGGGGTACTATGCACACCTTACAATAATCAACCATTTGAGATCAAAGGGGTCGTATCTACCCAAGGACAGAGCTCAGAAGAGTTAGGAAAGAAGGATGAATAGAAACAGAAAACACAGGGATGAAGTGGGATGAGTGATACTCTACTGTGGGGACTGTAATCAGTGAGATGAAACAAATGGTGAATGTATTGTTGAACGGAAAACTGATCTGCTCTGTAAACCTTCACCCAATTCATAATAAAAAGAAGAAAAAAAGGAGCAATTGTTTAGGCACTGAGCTTCTGTTGTTTAAGGTGATGGGAAAATTCAGAAATGGATAGTTACGATGGTCACACATGATGAATGGAATTCATGACAGTGTATATGTAAAAAATGTTGGAATGCCAAATGTCTTGTTAGATACAGTTTTGCCACAATAAAGAATAAATATAAAAACAGCTGGCCCCCTTCCAAGACTAAGACGTAAGGGGAATATACAAGCAGGCATGCAGTCTGACTGGTGACCACGTTGGGGAAGTGAGGGAAAAACAGCAATGAAGCTGCGAGCTAAGTCCTGCCACATTCAATAGACTCCTGTGAACCCAGGTGGAGACCTGGTTGGCCAGCAGTATGGCAAGACCTGGGGACTCCTGGGCCAAGTCAGTGTCAGTGACATAGCCACAGAGGACTAGAGTGGAGAGTGAAGCGTCCAGCTGATAAGAAGAGAGAGCATATGCATAAGAACACCCACACTTGCAGATAATACCCACTTGACCTGGCTTCAATGACTGGATGATCAGAGCTCAACCAGAAGAAGAAAGAAGAGGAAAAAGAGTCGAATCTGATACAATTTGATGAAGTTGACCTACACCTATGGATGCAGTAGCTCAAAAGAGGGAACAAATCTTTACATCGAGGATCATTCCCACCCCCTCCAAACACAGAGTAAACAGGGATAGGCAACTTGGACATTGGCTACCCAAAATGGGGGCGGGGTGGGGGGTTGCTACAAAGGCAAGAAGTGACTAGCTTACAAGCTTTGAAGTGGGATCCTAGATCCAGAGGGCATGGAGGAAGGTAGAATCTCCACTAAGTAGTATCCGATCTGTCTGCATGGGACTGATGAAAGGAGATGTGGATAGCACTCGTGTGGTACAATAGTGAATATTTGCTATCAGGACTGACTGTGAGGGTTGGAAATGTAAAGGTAGACATTTTGTAGCACAAGGAGGGGAGTGACTGAATTTGCAGTCCAGGAGCAGAGGTCCCTGGGACTATTCATGGGAAAAGAGTGGAGTTTGGGACCCTACACAGAGAAGCAGTTACACCAGAGATGGAGGCAGAGACGATGATGTAGAGAGATGGAGTGGCTGGGGACTCTAGACCCAGAGAGGGAGAGGGGCTGTGTGCTGAGGACCAGGGGGCAGGCTTGCTGGGTATACCCTTTGGTTGGTTGATGATGCATGGAGGGGATTGTAACCATGGCAATGAAACGATATACAATAGAATGAATGTAAAACTAATGTTCTCCCATTTAAACTATCACATAATTAACAATAAAACATTAAAAAAAAAAAAAAAAAAAAGCTAGGAACCCCCTTACACCCTTGGGAAACTTAAAAATCGCCATGTCCAGCTCACTCCCCAGAGAAAGGAAATCAGAATTTCGGGGAGTGGCACCAATGTTTACATTCCCCAGATGATTCCAGTGTATAGTCAAGATTGAAAACCACTATGTTGGTGAACTGCACTACCCAATGGAAAGGGGGCACAACACAACTGCTGCCTCAACTCTCCACACCCTGCCCAACAATAACACTTGAGTGATAAGACCATACCGAGGCCAAACAGCAAATCGTCCAGCCTGAAGCACTCCAAAATGAAAAGCAAAAACTAACCTAGAAAGACAGTGTGAAGGGATGTAAGTGTATCTGGGCCAGAATAAATTAATTATATGGTATTCTCAATTTCCCAGGGAAGTGTTTGTGTGTGTATGTGTGTGTGCGTATGTGTGTGTAGCTGGTGTGAGAAAAATCAATAGAGAAACAGTCTACCCACTGACTTCTGCTCTCTCTACAATGACCTAGTCCAAATCCCTTTTACCAGATCCAGTTATAGTCATAGTTTTCTTCCAAGGTGCTTCTGAGTGGACTAGAACCTCTAACGCTTTGGTTAGCAGCCCAGCATGTTAACTCTTTGTATCACCCAGCAACTTTAACAAAGACACTGGCTGTCAATCCTGGCTACACTTTAAAATCACCTGGTTGTTGTTGTTGTTAAGTACCATGGCGTTGGCTCTGACTCATAGTGACCCTGCACAGGGTTTCTGAGGCTGTAAATCTTTACGGGAGCTGAATGCCTCATCTTTCTTCTGCAGAACCGCTGGTAGTTTCAAACTGCCAACCTTGAGGTTAGCAGCCCTATTCGTAACCACAACGCTGCCAAAAATCACCTGGGGGCCTTTTAAAAACTACCATTGCCTGTGTCCCACCCAGAGCAATTGAAACCAAATATCTGAGAGGGTCCTGATGAAATGAGATTTTTTAAAAAAAAAAACCTTCGTAGGTGATTCTAATGTGTATCTTAGGAAATTTTGAAAGATGACCTCTAAGAGTCCAAGTCACTGTAAACAATTTAATATTTGTAAATGTGAATATGCATGTTTATTAGCCTGAAAAATAAGTCTTACCTCTTCAGTATCTTGGTGAAGTCCACGTTCATTTTGAACACCTGAATCAGGGAGTTAAGGCAGCAGGTCTGTCCAAGGTTATGTAAACCAACCAGGCCTATAGAAAGAAGAGAAAACAGTAATGAGGACAAGGTCTAGCTGAGAGATTTAGCACACACAAAAAAAGGCATTTATTTGACATCTATTAAACACGTAAAATTCTATAAAGTACTGTAGGAGGACAAATAATTCCCTCAGGAGCTTTAAACAAATTAGAGAGGAGAGATAAGGCAGGAACCTTTGAAAAGTTTTAACAGTAAAAGTCTTACTAATCTATTAAGAAAAGAGAGAGGTCAAAAGAAAGTATATTATTTTTTTTTTAATGTAATTCATTGCAAAATGAATGGCACAAGCAATTGTTTCTATGAAGCAAAGGAAAAGAAACATTACAGAAAGGATGCATGTGGTAATTATGGGTTCATCCCATTCAAACCTTCCCTTCAGGAATGAGTATAAGAGCCCATCACTGGAGCTCAGAGATGACATCAATTCTTCAGGCTAATCTACTGCCCCTACCCAGTCCCACCACATACCTAGTTGCCGTCAATCAATTTCATCTTATGGCAACTCCACCATGTATCAGAGTAGACCTGCGCTCCATAAGGTTTTCTGTGACTTTTTGGAAGTAGATCACCAGCCCTTTCTTCCAAGGTGCCTCTGGGTGAATTTGAACTGCCAACCTTTTGATTAGCTACTGAGCAGTTAACCATGTGTACCACCCAGAGACTTCACATCAGTGGAGGAAAGCTTTGGGGAAGATCTAGCTAATCTAAACTCACCCCTCGAGGCTAGAAGCCAGGAGGGCCTAACAAAGGCGTGAGTAAACTATCATGTCATCTTTTTCTAATGTGATCCACTACCAACTAAACAAGGAGCCCTGGTGGTACAGTGGGGTAAATGTTGAACTACTAACCCAAAGGTCAGTAGTTTGAACCCACCAGCAGCTTCATGGGAGAAAGACGAGGCTGACTGCTTCCATAAAGATGTACAATCTGGGAAAGTGTACGCAGCAGTTCAGCAATGTCCCACAGGGTGCTGTGAATCAGAATGAACTCCACAGCAGCAGCAGCATCAACCAACCTCTTCCTTCCCAGCCTTGTACTCAGAAGACCACAAGGTGAGCAATTTAAGAGGGAAGGAGTAGCTCTAATCCCAATGGGATATGTGAGAAGGGCAATACAAATGAGAAACCCCTAGGAGAGTTGGTGAGAACAGACTTCTGCTTCTGAGTTGACAGGCACACCAGGCTAAGACACGGATAAAATAATAATGACAGGCACTAATGCTAGGTGCTACTATATGGCTTAAGGAGCTCTGGTAGCGTAGTGGTTATGAATCAGGTTGCGAACCGCAAGGTCAGCAGTTCGAAACTACCAGCTGTTCTGCAAGAGAAAGATGAGGCTTTCTGCTCCTGTAAAGATTTACAGCCTCAGAAACCCTATACAGGGTCGCTCTGAGTCAGAACCGACTCCACAGCACATAACCACCGCCACCCCACTATATGGCTTAAGGTAGTTTCCACAGATTCTTTCAATCATCTCAATAACCTCACGTGCTGGGTACTAGGCGTGATCCCCATTTTACAGATTCAGAAATGGAGGCACAAAAGATGCAGAACAGTTAACCACAAAGCTGTAGTGCTTCAGAATATAGTGAGTAAGCAAAGCAGTCAAAATGAGACAAATGGGGAGGATGTAGCGACCATGAGGGCTGTCCCAGGCACTAAGGCTGTCTCCTTGCCGCTTCATCATCTTCTTCATGTTTTTATCTTCTTGCTTCTCCTCAATGGGTTCTTCTGGGAATGGCTGAGATGAAGCCAGAACTGACTGGCAGGTTGTCCTCAGGAACCCAAACACTTTGCCCATTAGTGATCACTCCAATATTCCCAGGCCGCTGGCTGCCTGGCCCAGGTGTGGTGAGATCTCTGTGAAAACAAACCACAGGTAGTTATGGGTAAGAGAAGAGGCGAGGCATATCTATGCAATCAGTTCTGATTCCAAAGAGGCAAATCTTAGAGCAAGGTGAATGTTTGAGAATGGCTTTAAAAGTTTCAAGGCTGGAAATGGCTACTGCCACATCCTCAAACTGAACTCAATCTCTTCCTCCTAGGTTCTCCACCCTGGGAAACAGTGTGCCATTCACCAAGAAGCCAATCCCAGAAACCTGGGTGTCTCCTTGCTCCTCCCTCCCATGCCCAGCAATCAGTAAGAGCTGTGGATTCTAGTGCCTAAACTTCTCACAGGAACTCTCCACACTGTTCTTCTGCCACGCCCTTGGCTTCCTGAGACAGTCCTGTTGGTGTTGTGTTGTGAAGTGCTATCGAGTTGGTTCTGAACCATAGCAACCCTGTATAGGGTTTCCAAGGAGAAGCTGGTGAGCTTGAACCGCTGACCTTGCAGTTTAAACGGCTTTGCAGTCTGGCGCATTAACCCACAGCATCACACCAGACTCTCCCTACAGACTGCCAAAACCAAACCAAACCCACTGCCATCCAGTGGATTCTGATTCATAACAACAGAATTAAAAGATACTGCAATTTTCCACATGCTTTTTGAAGCCCCCTTGTAGAGAGGTTTCCTCCTCCAAGAAGCTTGTCCTCGTTTGGGTTGCCTATCCCACAGTATTTTTATGCAGCTATTCAAAAACTGGGCTTGTTATTATTCTAATGTGAGGTGTGTCCGTGCTTCACCACTCAAGACTTCCCCTTCAGGATGGACACTCATTCCCCCAGCAGAGAGGACTGTTGGTAGATGATGGTCCCCAGCAGAATCCCTTTTCAGAGCTTTCTGCCATTGAAGAAAGGTGGCCCATAATCATGCGCCATCCCAGGTCAGGTAAGGATGAAAGCAATCCCTATCCAATGACTGGACAATAAGGACAAATTAAGGCCTTGTCCCCTTGCTTCAAGGTGGGACCACTCAGAAGAGTTGTCCCAGCCCCAGAGCTCAGCTTAGGATCAGCAGAGCATCTGCTAGGACTGCCTGCCAATCCTATGGTTCCCTCTGCCCTCTCCATCTCTCATCCCTCCCGAGGGGAGTTCCAAGTGCTCTCTCCTCCAAAGCCTTCTTCCTTCACATCTCAGACCTCAGTGCCTGACCTCAGACACTAAACCACGAGCCTCTAGAAGGTAAACCATGGAGACGACAATGACTCTTAGCGCCCCAATACAGCGTTTCTGACATAGGGTTTCCAAGACTGTCAATCTATATGTCAGTCTTTCTGGTGGATTTGAACCGCTGACCTTGTGATTAGTAGCCCAGTACCTAACCCACAGGGCCACCAGGGCTCCTTTCTAGACGGCAAGGAATGGATATTTTCAACTCTTTCCCCTTGCACCTTGCACAGTACCCACAGAGTGGGCCTTCAATAAATATCCACTGAATGAATGAATGATGACTTACAGGAAGAAGCCAGTGTCTTCAGTTACCTGAAAGGCTATCTTGTGGAAGAGACACCAGAACACTTACTGTCTTTGGGCCTTGTTGGGGTGGGGTGTGTCAGACTACCTAAGAAACAGATTCCCTTTCAAACTGAGAGCGTTCTCAGAGCTAGCGAGGGGGCTTCCACAGCCATAACTTCTCTCTCATGGAGGTGCTGAAGCAGAGGCTGGGCCAGCACTTGAAAGAGAGTATAGAAAGAATGTGACCAGTGAATGGGGTAGGAGGCTGTTGAAATCTTCTGTTTCCCTTCTAAAGCTGAACTTCTGTGAGTCCTCAGTCCTCGATGTTACTGTTAAGTGCTGTTAAGTCAGACAACTCATAGCAACCCTGTATCGGGTTTCTGAGGAGTAACTAGCGGGGTTAACCCACAGACCTTAAGGCTGTTAAATGCTGTTGAGTTGGTTCCAACACATAGCAACCCTATATAGGATTTCCAAGGAGCGGCTAGTGAATCTGAACTGCCAACCTTGCAGAACTTAAGATACCTACTGAAGAAGATCAAAGACCACAGCCTTCAGTATGAGTTGCACCTCAATGGAAAGAAAACAAAATTCCTCACCAGTGGACCAAAAAATAGCATCATGATAAATGGAGAAAAGATTGAAGTTG
>NW_006408568.1:12127578-12137654 GCF_000296735.1 Chrysochloris asiatica | reverse complement strand
GAGTTGGTTCCAACCCATAGCAACCCTGTACAGGGTTTCCGAGGCTGTAAATCTTTACGGGAGTAGAAAGCCTCATCTTTCTCCCACGGAGCAGATGGTAGTTTCGAACTGCTGGCCTTAAGGTTCGCAGCCCAATTCGTAACCACTACGCTACCATATATATATAGAGAGAGAGAGAGAGTCATGGTGTGACAATAAAGGATAAGCACTGGACCGAAAGGTCGGTTTGAACCATTGAACCACAAGGTCTGTTTGAACCGCACAGTCAGTGGTTCAAACCCACCAGCCACTCCTCAGAAACCCTATACAGGATCACCATGAGTCAGAACTGACTCGACAGCACTTAGCAACAACAAACAAAAACAAAAACACAGTTGTCATGGAGTTGACTACAACTCGTGCTGACCCCAAGTGTGTCAGAGTAGAACTGTACTCCATAGAGTTTCCAATGGCTAAATTTTGGAAAGTAGATTTCCAAATCTTTCTTCCAAAGTCCCTCTGGTGGACTCAAGCTTCCAACCTTTCACACATGTTCCTAAATGCCTGGCATCCATTTATACTCTGATCAGTGGGGTCTGAGAGGACATCAGGACTCAGTGATCACGTGAAATGAGTTCACTGATAATCACTAGGATGGATCTCTTATAAGAGAGGAGACTCTAGAACTGAATTTATTACAGAAGAGAGGAGGGTGGTTTGAAATAAGGGAGCATCTTGAAGTGGGGCAGGGACGTGCAAGAGCTCAGTGGTTGTGGGAGAGGAATCCACCGAAGTGTGTGCAAAGGACTGTAAGCAGATTTGCATAGATGACTTTAAACTGGAACTGAAAGGAAATGTAGAAGTCCAGAATTTCGTCTTTATAAAAAACAACCATTTTAGGCATCATAACTAGTCAGTATATCAACTGCCCTGGAAGGGGTCCCATTAGAAGGTCCCAGATAGAGTGGGAGAAAATGTGGAACAAAATACAAATTATTAAAGAAAAAGACTGGGTTTACTAGTCAGAAAGAGACTGGGGGAACCAGAGACTATAGCCCTCAACTACCCTTCAGGTCTGGAAAGAACTCATCCTTGTGGTAAATCTTTGGCCAGGCAATAGATAGGTATAGAACAGGGACAACAACACTCGAAAGGTATGCTCACTATAGAAAAGGTAATCATTCCAAATCAAAAGGGCAACATTTTTCTAAGGAGAAAGTTGAGAAGGGATAAGGTGGGTGAAATGCAAATAGGAACCATCTGGAGGAAGCAGGATAACTGTTGTTATATGGAAGGATTGTAAATATGGAATTGAAACACAATGTATGGATATGTTAAATGTAAAGCTGATGATCTTGCCTGTAAAACTTTACTCAATTCACAATCAAAAACTTTTAAAAAAACAAGAAACAACAATTAGTCACCGGGAAAATACAAATCAAGACCACATGAGATACTCTTTTACGCTATCCAAATGGCAACAGTTAATTCTGATGGAACCTAGTGTTAAAGGGGAGGTAAATAGAATCCTTTATACACTACTGAGTTTAGATTCCTGGTGAAGTACTGTATTGTTAAGTACCGGACTACAAACCACAGGTCATCAGTTTAAATCCACCAGGGTTTAAACTGCTCCTTGGAAACAGGGTCGCTATGAGTCAGAACTGACTCAAAGGCACACAAGAGAAGGGCGTAAAATAATACAATTGCTTACGAAAATAATTTAGCATCATCTTGTAAAGTTAAACATTTACTTCACCCTGCTGTAGAGCATAAAATCTAAAGGCTTTTTGCCTGTGAATGTAGTCTTGAAAGCCCAACAGAGCTTAATTCCATCTTGTGCCTAGGTTTCAGTGTTCAGAAGCCAATTTTTCTTGAGTACCTCATGCACCTCTGACAGCTGAAATGACAGAATTAGAAACAATGTATTTTAAAGTAGGTTTGGAGCCACTTCCCTCAGCCAGCCCTCACAGGAACAGTCCTAGACACATCCCTGAATGGCTGCCTGGTTGTGATGTCATACCCCGAGAGCCTCAGAGACTTTAAGCTTTCATATCTGCAACAGTCCTCTCCTGCTCTCTGTAGGCCTAGCATGAGTATGTGATGTATGACTGCTGCTGTCAGTCCTGGGGGTGGGAGGAGCCTCCTTTGTTCTCTGTGCCCTATAGAAGGTCACCACATGGACACAAAACTTTGGAAATTCATCTTGGTGTCTACAATATCCCTCACCTGGGGGATCTATGTTTGTCTTTGTCTTATGTTTACTCCTATTTAAGACTTAATGAACAGTCTCTGTAATATTTATAAATTCAAAGATGGGCTCTCTTTTCTCCCCTAAAACAAATCCAAAAATTCCAAGAGGAAATCCCTGCACAGACGTCCTGGAGAGATAAACAAGAATGCTCACAACACCACTGTTTGTAACATCAAAAACCTGCAAGCAGATTACTGTGTTCAATCTAATCAACATAAGAATGGATGCATAAACTGTAAAACAGACACACAATGGAATAATATTCACCAGTGAATATAGATGAACTATAACCACATATTACAATGTAATGCTAGAAGGCAACATATTATCATTCTTTAAAAATAAACTCAAACTCAAGGAAAATGAAACATGATATGTGTATGGGGAATAAAACTTTAAAAAGCAATGACAAGACCTTCGCCTTCCTCTTTCCGCCATCTTTGAGTCTGTGGAGGCCTGCTGGGAACAGGACTTGAAAGCCAGCACTATGTCTGGAAGGCTATGGTCCAAGGCCAGTTTTGCTGGCTATAAACAGGGTTTCCGGAACCAACAGGAGCATACAGCTCTTCTTAAAACTGAAGATGTTTATGCTCGAGGTGAAACCGAATTCTACTTAGGTAAGAGATGTGCTTATTTGTACAAAGAACAATACAGTGACTCCTGGTGGCAAACCTAACAAAAACAGAGTCATCTGGGGAAAGGGAACTCATGCCCATGGAAACAGTGACATGGTTCAGGCTAAATTCTGAAGCAATCTTCTTGCTAAGGGCATTGGACACAGAATCCGTGTGATGCTGTATCTCTTATTGAACTTATTGAATTGAATACATTTAAAATAAAATTATCAATTTGTTTAAAAAAAAAAAAGTTGATAAAAATCACAATGTTTAGACAGTTAACTCTGAGGGGGTGGCAGGCACTGAGATAGGCAGCAGGTTGATGCTAGTAATGTTCTAGTTGGGGGGGGGGTCAAGGGCTTTCACAGGTGTTTATGTTATTCGTTGGTTAATTCATTATTAACAGCTTTGAGTCAAAGCTGAGGGTCTGAGGAAAACAAATGTAGTCTCGAATGGGACTGAAGGAATCCTTCTCACTGTAGAGTACAGGTTCAGCTGAGCTAATACAAGGGATGACAGTCTGAATTACAAATCATTTTGTGGCCCTGATTTTCCCAGCAGCCCTAAGTTTTGACTTGACTGCTGTGGGGAGTCCTTAAGAGCAGGAGTGCAGAGACAAAGCTTATACTGTTGTGTCTTCAAATGGAAAAAAGCAAAAGCCAAACTAAGTTCTTAGAGCCTATGCTTGAGTTGTCTGTGTGTAGGCACTGCCCTCTAGTGGAATATACGAGGAATGTGGTTGTTAGTGCCCTCGAATAGCTTCCAACTCATAGCAACCCTATGCAGGAGTCGTGGTGTGGCGCTGTAGGATAAGAACTGGGCTACAAGGTCAGTCTGAACCGCAAAGTCGGTGGTTCAAAGTCACCAGCTGCTCCTCATAGGAAACCGTATACAACAACAAATTGTATGGGTAGATCAATGGTTCCCATTTCTAGCCAGGGAATTTATTGAAATGCATTCTAAGTATTCGTTGAAGACCTGAAGTAGGGAAATCCCAAAATGTTCCACATAAATATTCTGCCAAACTCTACTCCTTGTTTGGTCTCAAACATTGCAAGAGTCCCATCCTTCAGGTATACCTTCAGGAAGGTATTAGCACAGTAGAATGAACCAGAAATCCTGGCCAAAGAGAAAGGTAGTGAGATCCATTTTATCCTTCTCCATCAGTTGAGAAGAGTTGATTTGTGCAAGATATTTAAACACAAGATAGCAGACATTACATGCTTAATAGGTTACTTGAATAGTAACTACCACCACACACACACAAAGTTGTCATAATGTAACTTGCAGAACTTTGGAATCTACAGTTCATTCAAGAGAACCTGCTAAAGAAGTACCCAAACTGTAGTGGCCTTTGCCTTGAGAGTCCAAACAAAGATGCTGAAATTAGTGCACATGTTAAGTAACGATTAGAGGCAGGTGGCATCACCTGTGACTAAATATTTATTTTAACCCTTCCCCCAGTTAGTATTCTGCCAAAAGGAGCCAAAACGTGGGTAGATGCTATCATAATTATAAAAAATATATTACTGTTGTGTGCTGTCGAGTTGATTTTGACTCATAGTGACCCCCTGAGACTGGGCGGAACAGCCCCAGGGTTTCCTACGCTGCTGTCATCTTTATGAAAGCAGATCGCCAGGTCTTTGCTCCCATGGAGCCATTGGTGGGTTTGAACTTCTGACCTTTTAGTTAGCATCTCAGTGCTTACCCATTACGCCATCAGGACTCCTTTCTATAAAAACAAAAATTCACATCAAAGTTTTAGTAACTCCATAATGATTTTCAGTGTGTCATCTCAATTCATGGATACTAATAGTCGATGATTATTTTGAGTACTGTGGGGCCCTGCATGTCTTTTTTATTTTCTGAGAAGATTGAGAACCACTGGTCCACCATCTTGCTATTGAAAGACAGGTCCCTGGACCAGCACTATCAGCACCACTTATTCATAGATGAGTCCTCTGATTCAACAGGTCTGCAGCTGATATTGTGGACAACTGCAGAGCTTACTAAAAATGCAGAATACTGAGCCCTGCAGCAAATCTACTGAATTAGCATCTGCGTTTTCACAGGATTTTGAGATGATTCATATGCACATTAAGGTCTGAGAAACCTTACTCTAGATAAGTGCTGAGAAAGCTCCGGCTGAGGAGGGCTAACCAGGTTGTAAAGTACAGCAACTGCCTACAATTATTTCATCCACAAAGATTGTTCTCAAAGTTAATTTACCTAAAGACATATGATTTCCGGGTTGCTTTCTTTCCAATAAAGGAAGTCGTTAATAAAAAGCCTCATGCTATTTCCCTTTGTGTAGATACAAATGGACAAAATCTCTTATTCTTTCTTGTTAGCCCACTGCCTGGATGTCCCAGAAACTACCACAAGCACAGCCAGAGGAAGGCCGATTTGACAAAACGTTTCACAACGTGAAATAAACAAGCTTTCGGGGCAGCCCTCGTTTCTGCCATTCCAGCACGCCTCCTCTTGATAGCAGATTCACTTTTCTTTTCAGAAACTTTCTGTTCTCCATTTCTAGACCATGAGGATTGGATGCGGTTCACCCCAGCCACCCATCCCACTCCCTGATTAGAGACTTGTGGATCACGTGGCCCAGGCCTGACCCAGTAATCAGATCGATCACAATCGATCAACTCTGCCTAGATTTGGCAAGGGGCATAAGCTAGAAGAATGTAAACTGACCATCTTTTTCATCATTTGAGGGAAATGTGACAGATAATAACGCCAAGTAGTTGTTGTTATGTGCCGCGGAGTCGGTTCCGACTCACAGCAACCCTGTACAGGGTTTCTGAGGCTATAAATCTTTACGGGAGCAGAAAGCCTCATCTTTCTCCCACGGAACACCTGGTAGTTTTAGACTGCTGACCTTGCGGTTCGCAGCCCAATTCGTAACCACTACACTACCAGAGCTCCAAGTAGGGTCATACTCAAATAGGGTGGGTCCTAAGCCTAATCACTTTTGAGTTATAAAATGAAAGAGCATATTAGATAGAGACACATGGAGGAAGGCAGACATCATGAAAGGAACATCTACAAACCAAGGAACCAAGGAAGGCCCAGGGTTACTAACAAAGGAACAGCTGAGCCCTTAATTTGGACTGTTGGCTTCTAGAAATATGAGAAAACAAATTTCTCTTCTTTAAGCCACTTACGTGTGGTATTTGTGATACAGAAACTTTAGGTAACTGAGACACTAGTAGCTTAAGGTAAAAATCAGAGTTAGATACAAAGATCTGTGTAAGACATTATTTATCAAAGTTCTAACATTTGGGGTTTTTTTGTGGTTTTTTACCACTGTTGTTCTTTGGTGCCATTGAGTTGGCACCGACTAATAGCGACCCAGTGTACAACAGAACAAAAAACTGCCTCATTCCTGCTCCGACCTCACATTCGTTGCTACATTTGAGCCCATTGCTGGCATCACTATGCCAATCCATCTCATTGGAGGTCTTCCTCTTTTTCTCCAACGCTTCAGTTTTCCAAACATGATCTCCTTTCTCCAGTGACTGGTCTCTCCTGATAATATGTGCAAAGTATGAAAGACAAAGTTTGGCCATCCTGGCTTCCAAGGAGCATTCTAGCTGTACTTCCAACATAGATTGGTTTGTGTGTTTTTTGGCAGTCCATGGTACTTTTAATATTCTCCAACACCATAATTCAAATGTACCAGTTCTTCTATGGTCTTCCTTATTCAATGTCCAACTTTCACATGCATATAAAGTTATTGAAAATACCATGGTTTGGGTAAGGCACACCTTAGTCTTCAAACTGACATTTTTGTTACTGAACACTTTAAAGAGGTCTTATGCAGCAAACTTGCCTAATGCAATACGTCATTTGATTTCTGGACCATGATTGCTAATAGTTGATCCAAGCAAAATGAAGTCTTTGACAATTTCAATCTTTTCTCCATTTATATGGACGTTGTTTATTAGTCCAATGGTGAGGATTTCTATTTTCTTTCCATTGAGGGGCAACCCATGCCCAAGGCTGTAGTCTTTGATCGTCATCAGTAAGTATTCTATGTCCTCTTCACTTTCAGCAAGCAAGGTTATATCGTCTGCAGATCGCAGGTTGTTAATGAGTCTCCCTCCAACCTTAATGCCACATTTTTCTTCATATATACCAGTTTCTTGAATTATTTACTCAGCATACAGATTGAATAAGTATGGAGAAAGAATACAACCTGAGCACACACCTTTCCTAATTTTAAACCATTCAGTGTTCCCTCGTTCTGTTTGAACAACTGCCTCTTAGTCTATGTACAGTTTCATAAGCACAATTAAGTGTTCCAAAATACTCATTCTCCACAATGTTGTCATGATCCACACAGTTGAAAGCCTTTGCGTAGTCAATAAAGCACAGGTGAAATCATTTTGGTGTTCTCTGCTTTCAGCCAAGATCCATCTGACGTCAGCAATGATATACCTCATTCCACGTTCTCTTCTGAATCTGACTTAAAACTCTGGAAGTTTTCTGCCAATGTATAGCTTGCAGTCATTTTTTAAATTATATTTAGCAAAATTTTACTTGCATGTGATATTAATAATATTGTCTGATAATTTTCACATTCTGTTTAGTAACCTCTCTTTGCAATGGGCACAAATATGGCCAGTCAGTTGTCTTCCAAATTTCTTGGCATAAATGAGTGAGCGGCTCCTTGTTCTTTTCCAGTGCTTTCAGTTCACCTTGAACTTCTTCCTTCAGGATCATTGGCTCTTAATCATATGCTACCTCTTGAAATGGTTGAACATCAACCAGCTCTTTCTGGCACAGTGACATTGTGTATTCCTTCCATCATCTTTTTTTATTGTGAATTATGTGATAGTTTACATGGGAGAACATTAGTTTTATATTCATCCTATCGTCTATCGTGTTTCATTGCCATCCTTCCATCTTCTTTTGAGGCTTTCTGCATCATTCAATATTTTGCCCATAGAATCCTTCAATATTTCAAGTCAAGGTTTGAATTTTTTCTTCAGTTGCCTCAGCTTGAGAAATGCTGAGTGTGTTCTTCCCTTTTGGTTTTGTAACTCAGATTTTTGCATATTTCATTATAATATTTCACCTTGTCTCTCGAGTCAACCTTTGAAATTTTCTACTCAGTTCTTTTACCTCCTCATATCTTCCATTTGCTTTAGCTTCTCAATGATGGAGAGCAACTTTCAGAGTCTCTTCTGACATCCATTTTGTTCTTTTCCTTCTTTGATGTCTTCTTAATGGCCTTTCGCTTTCTTCCTGTATGATCTTGATGTCATCCCACAACTCTTCTGGTCTTTGGTCTGTAGTGTCTGATGCATCAAATCTGTTCTTCAGATGATATCTAAATTCAGGTGGGATATGTTCAAGGTCATATTTTGGCTCTTGTGGACTTGTTTTCATTTTCTTCAACTTCAGGCTGAACTTGCATATGAGCAATTGATTATCTATTTCACAGTTTTCCCTTGGCCTTGTTTTGACTGATGATATGGAGCTTTTCCACTGTCTCTTTCCACAGATGTAGTCCATTTGATTTCTGTATATTACATCTGGGGAGGTCCATGTGTATAGTCATCTTTGTGTTGTCTAAAAAAGATATTTGCAACGAAGAAGTCATTGGTCTTACAAAATTCTATCATGCGTTCTCCAACATCATTTCTGTCACCAAAGCCATATTTTCCAACTACTGATCCTTCCTCTTGGTTTCCAACCTTTGCATTCAAATTGCCAGCCATTATTACTAAATCTTGATTGCATGTTTAATCAATTTCAGACTGAAGAAGTTGGTTTTGTTGTTGTTGTTGTTAAGTGCTGTCGAGTCATACCAACTCATAGCAACCGTGTATAGGGTTTCCGAGGAGTGGCTGGTGAGCTTGAACCACCAACCTTGTGGTTCAAAGTGACCTTACAGTTCAGTGCATTAGCCCACAACGCCACACCAGGAGTTGGTAGAATTCCTCAAGTTCATCATCACTGGCTTTAGTGGTTGGTGCGTAAATTTGCATAATAGTGGTATTAACTGGTCTTCCTTATAGGCGTATGGATATTATCCTATCACAGACAGCATTGTTTTTCAAGACAGATCTTGGTATGTTCTTTTTGATGATGAATGCAACACCATTCCTCTTCAATTTTATATTCCCAGTATAGTAAACCATGTAATTGTCAGATTCAAAATAGTCATCATCTGTCCATTTCAGCTCACTAATGCCTAGAATAAGGAGCTCTGGTAGCGTAACGGTTATGAATTGGGCTGCTAACCTCAAAGTCAGCAGTTCGAAACTACCAGCCATTATGCGGGAGAAAGATGAGGCTTTCTGTTCCCATAAAGATTTATAGCCTCAGAAACCCTGCACAGGGTCACTATGAGTCAGAACCGACTCCACGGCACACCATCACCACTACCAATGCCTAAAATATCGATGTTTATGTGTTCCATATCGTTTTTTACAATTTCCAATTTTCCTCAATTCATACATCGAACATTGCATGTTCCAATTATTCATGGATGCTTACAGCTATCGCTCTTCATTTTGAGTTGTGCCCCAGTGGCAAATGAAGGTCCAGAAGGCATTACTCAATTTGTGTCATCACAGTCAACTCTACTTTGAGGAGGCAGCTCTTCCCGAGTTGTATTTTGAATGCCTTCCAACCTGAGGGCCTCCTCTTGTGGGCACTATATCTGACAATGCTCTTCATCATGTTTCAGTAGTTAATATTTTGATGCTGACAGTGTTCCACTGCTATTAATAAGGTTTTCAGTGACTAAATATTCAGAAATAGTCCGTCTCTCCTTCTTCATTGTCTATCTTCTTCTGGAAGCTGAACTGAAACCTGTTCACTATGGGTGATGCTGCTGATACATTCCTGGCAGAGTTTCCAGAATCACAGCAACACGCAAGTCACCACAGTATGAAAGACGAACTCATGAGTGGTGGTCTTTTGGTCATAGTGATTTCATTTGTGTGTTTTAAGAGTAACATAAAATAGAATATTGATAGAAAAATTAATTGCAGCTAGCAGATTTTGACAAAATAATTACAGTACCACATATAAAAATATCCACTGTTTTTAAAGAGCTTTTTGTCCCTCCAATTAGCACTAAATAATTTCTTTTTAGCACTAAGTAATTTTTAAATGGTTAATGTTCAACCATTTCAAGAGATACCATATGAACAAGAGCCAATGATACTCAGAGAGGAAGTCCAAAGTGCATTGAAAGAAGTGGC
>NW_006408568.1:12112503-12126178 GCF_000296735.1 Chrysochloris asiatica | reverse complement strand
GCAGCGGTGGTGAGGTTGGCCCAGGATCGAGCATTGTTTCGTTCTGCTGTGCATGGGGTCACTATGAGTCGGTTCCGACTCGATGGCACCTGACAACAATAACAACAACAACAATTTTTAAAGAGAATCTGTTTTGTTGTAATCAACCACCAAAAAATAAAAATATCCTTTCTTTTAGAATTCAAGAGTTGCGGCACTATCTAAATGCCTACACCAACAAAGGAAAATGCAACAATAATCCATTTAATGAGTGTATAAATAAATCAAGATATACTCACTTAAATGGAATACTATGATGACATTGAAATTGTTTTTGATTAATAAATATAGGGGAAATTATAGTGACACATAATTGAATAGATAAAGAAACCATTAAGCATTTATTTGGTCTTTTTGTTGTTGTTGAGTGCTGTCGAGTCAGTTCCAACTCATAGCGATCCTGTATAGGGTTTCCGAGGAGCAGCCCGTGGGTTTGAACTGCCAGCCTTGTGGTTCACAGTCCAGTGCTGATCCTACAGCACCACACCAGAAGTCCATATATGGTATAAACCAATTAATTAAAACAATAATATACCAAACGGGACAAATGACTAGGAGGCAATATACAACAACAAAAAAAATAATTAAAAGCTAACTCTCAATGGGGTGATTACAAATAATTTTTACCTTTTTTCTTGACACCAGAATCTAAACTCAATGCTGTTGAGTGGCTTCCAACTTATAGCAACCTAAGGAGCTCTGGTAGCGTAGTGGTTACAAATTAGGCTGCTAACCTCAGGGTCAGCAGTTCGAAACTGCCAGCTGTCTCATGGGAGAAAGATGAGGCTTTCTGCTCCTGTAAAGATTTACAGCCTCAGAAACCCTGTGCAGGGTCGCCTCTGAGTCGGACACATAACAACAACAACAGAGTTTGCAAGTCTGTAAATCTTTACAAAACAGACTGCTACATCTTTCTCCTGAAGAGCAGCTGATGGTTTCAAACTTCTAGTCTTCCAGTTAGCAGCCAAGTGCTTAATCTCTGTGTTCTTCTTGTTGTCAAGTGCTGATGAGTGTTTCCAACTCATAGCAACAACCCTGTTAAAGGGTGTTTGAGGAACAGCTGGTGGATTTGAACTGCCAAAGTCCACTGCTGATCCTACTGTTTTCTTGATAGTTCTTTTAATTTTCCAAATCTCATGATTAATATGTAATTTTCAAATAAGTAATAATTCACTTAAGGGATAGATTTGATGTCTACTAAGGAAACTTTTGTTGACAATAGAGTTCATATTCCAAGACCCCAAAAAATCTTGTAATAACTTAGGGATAAAAAGGAGTTTTAGAATTTTTTGTATTCTTTTGCAAAGTGAAAGGGGCACATCTGAGGTGGGAAAACAGTTAAAGATAGGTGTCATATTTCATGACAAGTGGTTAAATAACAAGTAATCGCTTTCTTTTCTCCTAAATATTTCTTTTCCATGGTTATAATTTTACCTTCTACAAGACAGCCTAACAGGATAAAGTTGAAAGAACAATGGCAAGAAATAGGATATTATGAACCTCACTCAGGAAAATCTGGTGAGCCAGAGTTGTTGTTGTTGTTAAGTACTGTGGAGTCGGTTCCAACTCATAGTGACCCTGCACAAGGTTTCCGAGGCTGTGAATCTTTACGGGAGCAGAACGCCTCATCTTTCTCCTGCAGAACCACTGGTAGTTTCCAACTGTTGACCTTGAAGTTGGCAGCCCGACTTGTAAACTCTACGCTAGCAGAGCTCCTTGGTGAGCCATTGTCTTGCATTCTGCCAAGACCTTGCAAATACTTTGTTCAGAAAATTATGGCTAGACAACCATTCATCCAGAACCACTGTCTTGCATTCTGCCAAGACCTTGCAAATACTTTGTTCAGAAAATTATGGCTAGACAACCTGGTGGAGTGTGTCACCTAGGCAGGCTAGCTATCAGGTCTAAAAGAACAACAGAAAAAAGAAACAACCTTCAGGACTGATCACGGAGGAGAAACAGGGAGGAATGCAATGGTAGATCATTGACAGTCCTTAGGGATGGTGTCACCCAGTGCAGTAGAATCTTTCAACAATGAATTAAAGCATCGTTAACCTTTTCTATTCTTCTCCTTTTTCCTTAATTACTACTTCATTCTTTTAAAAGTTACTGATAGAGATTCACAAATGCCACTCTATTATAGCTACAACACCAGAAAATCTGACAAAATCAGAGACTATAAAAGCACCATCAGCAAAGAAAACAAGTGTTTGCAGCAAGTGTAGATGAGACCACATGACTCAAAATGTGTCTGGGTAATAATGGTAGCTCAGCTCTGACCAGAGTTCATTGATGTTAAGTGCTATCCAGTAGGTTTCAACTCATGCGGCCCTGTACAGGGTTTCAGAGGGACATCTGGTGGGTTTGAACCACCAGCCTTTCAGTTAGCAGTCCAATGTTTATCCTATAGCACCATACCAGGACTCCAAAGTTTGTTTGTTTGTTGTTGTTGTTAAGTGCCGTCGAATTGATTCCAACCCATAGCGACCCTGTATATGGTTTCCGAGGAATAGCTGGTGAGCTTGAACCACCGACCTTGCAGTTCAAACAGCCTTGCAGTCTGGCACATTAACCCACAACACAGTTTGTTAGATGCTCCCAAAAGTAAATTAGTGTAGTTTTTACCTTCTTGGTCTATTGATAACATGTAAACTGGTCTTAACGAGAAATGGTTTTGTTGCCTGGCAATGAAGGGAAGGAAAGTGAAACTTACGAGATCTGAAAGGGTGGGTAAAGGCAGGGTGGACACAGAAAATGCAGTTAAGCTAAGCAGCTGGCAGTGACACATACCAGAGAAAAGGCTGCACATATTCCAAGAAAGTTGAATTTCCAAACCCAGCCCCTGGCTCAAAACTGTGGCCACCAAATAGTAAACTTTCTGAACGTTCTACCACCACCTTTGCTACAGAATCACTCTTCAAGAAAAACAGTAAAAGAGCAGAAGCTGTGATGCAGGAAAACTGAGATGGTCCCTGTTTTTTACTGGACTCTTCACTCACAACCAAATTCACCACAGGTGACCCAGCTCTGACTTTAAGTGTCCTAAGAGGGGCACCATTAACATGACAGGAACGTGATTTAAGCAGCTTCACTGTCTTCCAAACCCAACCCATCATGTCACAATAGACTCGGCCCTTATTCTGAACCATTTCTTGAGAAATGTTAATGGCCTGGGCACACAGATTAGAACATTCCAGAAGAAACACAAAGTAATTAAGGAATCCTTGTTACAATTTTATCACGGCCTCTGAAATTTTCCTTATATGGTGTCCTACTCAAGTAGTTAAAAAGAAACTCTAGGGGGATTGTTAGCATCGGATACCACAATCTGGATTTATTATATTCCCTACTGTCATTAAAAGGAGCTCTGGTAGCGTAGTGGTTACGAATTGGGCTGCGAACCGCAAAGTCAGCAGTTCGAAACTACCAGCTGCTCCGCAGGAGAAAGATGAGGCTTTCTGTTCCTGTAAAGATTTACAGCCTCGGAAACCCTGTTCACTATGGGTTGGAACCGACTCAACAGCACTTAACAGCAACAACATTGTCATTAGAGGACTCTGGGTGTGGCGCTGTGGGATAAAAAAACTGGACTGCAAGGTTGGTTTGAACCCCAAGGTCGGCAGTTCAAACTCTTCAGCTTCTCCTTGGAAGCTCTATACAGGGTGACTATGAGTTGGAACTGACTCAACAGCACTCAACAACAACAATTATCATTAGAAGGAAAGTTGCTGGTGCAGTGGTTAAGCATGAGACTGCTAACCAAAACGTTGGCAGTTCGAATCCATCAGCTGCTCCAAGGAAGAAAGATGTGACAGTCTGCTTCCATAAAGATTTACAGCCTTGGCAACCCTACTGGGCAGTTTTCCTCTGTCTGCCCTACAGTGGCCTCTATGAGTCAACTAAGCAGCAGTGGGTTTTAGTTATTGTCGTCCTTCATTTTGACCACTATTCTACATCCCGTTTCTTTGGAGTTATTAGAAAACATACACAATCTGGTTGTTTTTCAATAATTAAAAATCATTCCAGGTTGGGCTAGGGAGTTATGGGAGGACCAGATCTTACAGGGTTTGAGGATATCATATAGATTTCTGATTTTGTGCTAAAAGCAATGGTAGATCATTGACGTTTTCTGAGCAGGGATAGCACACAATCAGGTGTGCTTTTTAGAAAAGATCTCAGTGAGACTGGACTCACTGATGACTGAGGAGTTTAAGTATTAACTCAAATTAAACCTAAAGTCATCAAAGTGGAGGTGCAATTGTTCATTTGTTTTTATTGTTGCTGTTGAGTGACTTTCAGTTGGTTCTGAATCATAGTGACCCTGTATAGGATTTCCGAGAAGCAGCTCTGACCTTGTATTTAGCAATCCAGTGCTTATCCTATAGTATTATACCAGGACTCCTTGGTAATCTGAAAATAAACACTGTTTGGTGTCTCTGTTCAGAGAAGGGGAAAACCCACCAGATGGACTCACTAGGAGTGTTTCTCAAGGATGCTCCATGAGGGGTTGATTTGGGATTTACATGCATGAGTGAGGTGCCCCCAACTCCTTCTCACCCTTTTTCCCTGCAAAAATCTCTATCCCTCAGTTACTAAAAAATTAAGCAGAAAGTGGGGGGGTGGGGGAGTGAACCCAAAACAACTAAAAAATATCAAATTTAAAACTTTTAATTAATGTGTCCAGATGACACACTAAAATTCAACTGGAAATGTAATAAATTATTCAAATAATTCAATCATTGAAAATTACTTTTCCGCAGAAATTGAAGCAAAAGTAGGGGGGAAGGTATTTGAATTACCTAGATACCTGATTTAATCCTCTGTCTTACTCTGTACAATATAAAACCAAAAAGAAACCATCATATGAAATATTTTTAAATATTTGCCCAGTTTTTTTCTATAATTTCAGAAGATAATGACCTCAGTGCTGTTAGGTTTGAAGTTAAGGCCTCTGCTTTAATTATCAAACACTTTGAAGTGAAGTTTTATGTTTGTTTCAATGTTTAAATTTAGCTGTTTTCCAGGAAAAAAAAAAACTGGAGGGAGGAAAGAAATTACGGCTAGACTAGTCTGCTTTGCACAATTTGATAGAATTTTTCAGATTTTTCAATATGCTTGTTCATTGACTCAGTAATTCCACTTCTAGATATTTCCCACAAATCGATTTGCATATTTGCATGGATGCATACATAAAATTGCAGTCCTGGTATGGCGCTGTGGGTTAATGCACAAGACTACATAGCCATTTAAACTACAAGGTCGGTGGTTCAAGCTCACCAGCTGCTCCTTGGAAACCCTACACAAGGTTGCTATGGGTCAGAATGGACTCGATGGCACTTAACAATAACAATTCATAAAATTATATCAATGCTGCATCTTTTATACTAGTGAAAACTGACAACAACTTATATGTCCATGTATTATTTAAACAGATGATATATTTCCCATATTATGCATAAAAACCAAACCTACTGTTGTTGAGTTGATTCCAATTCGTAGCAACCCTATACTAAGTATCAATAAAAAAAAAGAGAAAGAAATGAAGTTAGTCTTTCTATATGTTATGCTCTAAAAAGATATCCATAATATACTATTAAAAGTGTAAAAAGCAAATTTCAAAGCAGCATTACATAAAGATATCGCTGTGGATTTTACAAACTTGGCTGTTGTTGTTAAGTGCTGTCAAGCTGGTTCCAACTCATAGTGAGGATCCATCCTGTTTAGGGGTTTCCAGGCTACATATCTCTGCAGGAGCAGAAAGCTGCATCTTTCTCACCAAGCAGCTGGTGCACTCGGACCACCAACTTTGTGGTTAATAGCCCAGTACTTATCCTAGGGCATAGAAAAATAACCTAGTTTCCCAGTATCATTTGTTGTTAGGTGCCGTCAGGCCAGTTCTGCCACATGAAACCTTTATAGGGGTTTCAAGGGACAGCTAGTGGGTTTGAACTGTAGACCTGTGGTTAGCAGTCCAGTGCTTATCCTACAGCACATATACATAAATGATACTGATATTGCAAGTTTTGTTTCTGCTTTAAACTTTTGCCTGCATTGTTTGAATTTTTACAAGCGTGCAATACTTTTTTTTTTTTTTCTTTTTAAAGTTAAACACAAAGTCATGTAAAAAGTCCAGGCAAAGCAACACATGGGTTCAATCTCTCCATATGATGAATATCGATCATTATTAAACCAGAGACCAGATAAATTCCTTAATTACACAGGTGGCATATGAACCTAATACAGAATCCCACTGGATGTCTTTTCTGGAAAGAAAGCTTCCAAAATTACCATCAAACTTGCCTCAAGTGCCACGAAAACGTCAAGCCTCCACTGCTAAGCTGGAACGCAGAAAAGGTTCCTGGTTGGCCCGCCCGCTAGCCGCTATGGCGGAGGAGGACCGAGCAGGACCAGAGCGCCGTGGTCAGCCACTTGCCTGGACTGATTGGAGTGCCGCGGTTGGCTGGCCGGTGGGAGTCTGCGGAACATCTGCTAGGGCTCCCAACTGCACGCCCGCCGGGGGGGCTGTCTCCTACAGAGCCCTTCCCTGCTCCGCCTCATTTGGCCGCAGTGCCAGGGCTTTCGTTTCCCACAGAATGGAAAGTGAAACTCATCTAGAGGCTGCCCAAGGCGGCGGGCGGGGATGAAGGGCGGGGGAGGGGGACAGAGGGGTGGCGGCGAGGACAATGCTGGCTGGTAACCCGAGCGTCTGGGTGCTGAGATGCCCCATGTGAGTCATTCGTGGGAATCCGGTGCCTATGCTATGTATTGAATATATACTATTTGCTATCACAAGACCTCTACAATTAGGATGAATTTTTATTATTTGGGAGGAGGTCTCATAGGATAGATGGCAACCTGTTTTTCTTTCCTGATGTAGCTAAGAGAACTCTGGTAGCGTAGTGGTTACGAATCGGGCCGCTAATCTTAGTGGTCAGCAGTTGGAAACTACCAGCTGTTCTGTTGGAGAAAGATGAGGCTTTCTGCTCCCATAAAGATGTACAGCCTCAGAAACCCTATACAGGGTTGCTATGAGTCGGAACTGACTCCATGGCACATAACCACCACCGCCACAAATGTAGCTGGACCCAAAAGGTCAGTGGTTCAAAACGGCAAGGTCAGTATGAGTCAGAACCAACTCGATGCCACTTCACAACACAACAATGCTATAATATAATTTATTAAGCAGTGCAGCAGTGTTCCAGGAGTCCTGATACAATGGTGGGATACGCTTTGGGCTGATAGTTGCAAGGTCAGAGGTTCGAATCGATCAGGACTAAGCAATGCTTAGTTCTGTTGTACAGACATACTCAGAGATATTTTGGGTTAGGCTTCAGAAACAACATACCATACAAATTTGTTTGTTTCCTAGTATATATAAAAGGTAACTTGTCTGAACTTAAGGAGCTCTGGTAGTATAGTAGTTACAAATCAGGCTGCGAACCTCAGGTCAGTTCGAAACTACCAGCTGTTCTGCGGGAGAAAGATGAGGCTTTCTGCTCCTGTAAAGAGTTACATACAGCCTCAGAAACCCTGTACAGGGTCGCTATGAGTCAGAACCAACTCCACGGCACATAACAACAACAACAACAATCTGAATTTAGCTTTGCCCAGCCCAGGAACATCTTCATGGTAATTGTTTGAGCCCCATTGTTGCAGCTAGGCATTAACTGTTTCCATTGTATTCTCTGATCCTCCCTACCAAACTTGATGTCCTTCAGTGATGATTGACTACTTCTAACCCATCAGTTCACTCTGCTTGAATCTTGGTAGTGCAGTGTAGGAACTCAATTGGCATTGCTGTCTCAGCACAGAATTTCAAGTTTGAAGAGCACATTGGCTCTGTAGGATACACACTGAACTGTGAACCACAAAGGTAGGCAGTTAGAACCTACCAAGCAGCTTTGTGGGAGAATGATTTACTGCCTCAGAAACCCTATATAGGGTTGCTATAAGTCAAGATCAACTCGACAGCACCTAACAACGACCTTGGGGTTTAGACAGAACCACATAATGTGAGAGAATCCATTACAATTATTATGGAGGGCCTTTCTCTTCCCTTTCCCTTTGCTTACCTTACAGAACAATTAAGTTCTAAAGCCATTAAATGGGTCAAACTAAGTAAATGTCCACACAATATGGTTTCTCAGTGGCCCAGAGCAGAGTGTTAGAATTTAAACTAGGCAGGACATGTATGTACCTGGGACTCTTGAGCAAGAAATCAGGTAAAGGAGGGTTTCCACATACTTTGATAGTGGTGGGTAGTTAAAGGTTTATGAGGGATTAAAAAAGTGTCTAAACTCCTGATGCAGTGCTGTAGAATCAGCACTGGACTTGAAAACCATACATAGGGTCGCTAAGAGTTGGAACAGACTTGATGGCACTTAACAACAACAAAAAGGCGTCTACTTGAGAAGGCATCCCAACATGGGATTTTGAAGCATGAGCAAGGTAAGGAGAACACCCTCATGAAGGTTGTGGGGACAGTAGTCTGAGCAGGGTGTCAGATACCAAGCAGGATCCAAGTTGAGGGCTGCCTAGCACTGAGTATCAGAGCCAAAATGTGAGGAGGAGGGTGTCCATGTAAAGGGCAGACTGGCCTGAGGTGTCAGAGCCCAAGTGGCTTGAGGAGGACTTCTATGTGGCAGGGTGGTATAGTGTTTGGTGATAGAACATAGGCAGAGGGACAGCCATGCGGGGGAGGAAGTGGTAGAGATGAGAGATTGGTTACATATAGAAGGATTGATCAAATGAGCAAGTATATAATAATAGTTGAAGCCAAGTGTATCACTGTCAGAAAAGGGATTTACAAACATGAAGAAGGAGAATGAGCCCTGAGAAGTTGGATTGAAAAGTGGAGCCATGTCCATCTAATTGGAGAGTCTTGTTTTCATTCACTGACCAAACATGATGTCCTTTTCCAGGGACTGATACCTCCTGATAACATGTCCAAAGTACATGAGACAGTCTCACTGTCTTCAGCTGAAGAGCATTCTGGCTGTACTTCTTCCAACACAGATTTGTTTGTTCTTCTTACAGTTCATTCCATGGTACTTTCCATATTATTTGCCAATATCATAGTTTAAATTCATCAGTTCTTCTCCAGTCTTTCTTATTCATTGTCCAACTTTCACATGCATATGAGGCAATTGAAAATACCATGAGTTGAGTCATGTGCACCTTAGTCCTCAAACTGACATCTTTGCTCTTTTACAGAGGTCATTTGTAACAGATTTGCCCAATGTAAAATGAAATCCAAGACTACTTTAATCCTCTCCGTTTATCATGATGTTGATTATTGATCCAGTTGTGAGGATTTTTGTTTTCTTTACATTGAGTTGTAATCCATACAGAAAGCTTTATTATTTGATCTTTGTCAGTAAGTGCTTCAAGTTGTCTTTACTTTCAGCACGCAAGGTGTTTGTGGCTTCTGCATACCGCAAATTGTTAATGAGCCTTCCTCCAATCCTGATGCCATGTTTGTCTTCATATAGTCCAGACTTCCGGATTATTTGCTCAGCATGCAGATTGAATAAGTATTGTGAAAGGAAACAACTGAGACGCATACCTTTCCTGATTTTAAACCATTCAATATCCCCTTGTTCTGTTCAATTGGCTATCTCTTGTTCTATGTACAGATTTTGCGTAGCACAATTAAGTGTTCTGGAATTTCCATTCTTTGCAATGTTATACATAGTTTGTTGTGATCCATGCAGTTAAATGCCTTTGCATGGTTACTTAAACACACGTAAACATCTCTCTGCTATTCTTTGCATTTAGTCAAGATCCACCTTACGTCAGCAATGTTATCCCTCTTTCCACATCCTTTTCTGAATCTTGCTGAAATTTCTGGCAGCTCTTTATAGATGTACTACTGCAACAATGATCTTTTCTTAAATTATGTTCAGCAAAATTTTACTTGTATGTTATATTAATGATCATTTCCACATTCTATTGGGTTACCTTTATTTGGAATGAGCACAGAGGTAAATAGCTGTTTTCCAATGTTCTTGGCTTACTCTTTTCAGTTGAGTAGGTTCAAACTTTTAGCAACCCTGTGTAGGGTTTCTGAGCAGCTGGTGGGTTTGAGCTGTCGACCTTGTGGATAGCAGTCCCGTGCTTATCCTACAGCAACACACTATAAATAAATACAGAAGTTAGTGTGTCTACGTTGTTGTTATTGTTAGGTGCCATCAAAGTCAGTACCAACTCATAGTGCACCCTACGCACAACAGAAAGAAACAATGCCCGGTCCTGGGCCAACCTCACAATCTTTGTTACATTTGAGCCCATCACTGCCATCACTGTGCCAATCCATCTCATTGGGGGGTCTTCCTCTTTTTCTGTGACCTTCTATGTTATCAAACACGATATCCTTCTCCAGTGACTGGTCCCTCCTGATAAAATGTCCAAAATATGAAAGATGAAGTTTGGCCATCCTGGCATCCAAGGAACATTCTGACTGTACTTCTTCCAACACAGATCTGTTTGTTCTTTTGGCAGTCCATAGCACTTTCAATATTCTCCTCCAGCACCATAACTCAAATGCATCAATTCTGTTACGATCTTCCTTATTCACTGTTCAACTTTCACATGCATATGAAGTTATTGAAAATACCATGGCTTGAGTCAGGTCACCTTAGTCTTCAAACTGACATCTTTGCTCTTCAACACTTTAAAAAGGTCTTGTGTAGCAGATTTGCCTAATGCAATATGTTGTTTGATTTCTTGACTGCTGCTTACTTGATTTTAATGGTTATCCAAGCAAAATGAAGTCTTCAACAACTTCAGTCCTTTCTCCATTTATATGGATGTTGTTTATTGGTCCAGTGGTGAGGATTTTTGTTTGTTTTACATTGAGAAGCAATCCATACCTAAGGCTGTGGTCTTTGATATTCATCAGTAAGTATTTTAAGTCCTCTTCACTTTCAGCAAACAAAGTTGTATCACCTGCATATCACAAGTTGTTAATGAATCTTCCTACAATCCTGATGCCACATCATATAAGTCAGCTTCTTGGAGTGTTTGTTCAGCAATCAGATTGAATAAGTATGGTAAAAGAATACAACCCTGACACACACCTTTCCTAATTTAAAATCATTCAGTGTTCCCTTGTTCTGTTCAAACAACTGCATCTTGGTCTATGTACAGGTTCCTCATGAGCACAATTAAGTGTTCTGGAATGCTCATACTTCACAATGTTGTCCATAGGTTGTCATGATCCACACAATCGAAAGCCTTTGCATAGTAAATAAAGCACAGGTAAACATCTTTCTGGTATTCTCTGCTTTCAGCCAAGATCCATCTGGCATCAGTAGTGATGTTCCACGTCCTCTTCTGAATCCAGAAGTTCTCTGTCAGTGTATGCTTGCAGCCATTTTTAGATTACCTTTAGTAAAACTTAACTTGCATGGGATATCAATGATATTGATATGTGTATCTGTACATACATTCCGTAGCTCTGGTGACTGAGAGGTCCTGGGAGCAGTGACATCCCATTACCAAGGAGTACACCTACTATCCTGATCTTGGTTTCTAATTGCCATTCTCTTGTGTACTGGGTTGCTAACTGAAAATATCAGTGGTTCAAGCCCACCAGCAACTCCAAGGAAAAAAGATGAGATAGTTTGCTTCTGTAAAGATTCACAGCCTTGGAAGCTCTAGGGAGCAGTTCTACTCTGCCCTCAAGGTCTCTATAAGTTGGACTTGACTTAACAACTGCTAGCTGAAAGAGTGCCCCTTTGAACCCCTCCAGAGTCCTGGTGTGGCACTATAGGAGAAGCACTGGACTGCTAACATAAGGTCGGTGGTTCGAATCTACCAGTAACTCCTGGAAAACCTGTGTAGGGTTGCTATGAGTCATAACCAACTCAACATCACTGAACACAACAGAGACACCTCCAGAGATAGACTTCACAATCTGCTGCTGGAATGTCCATTCTGCAAACCCCATGGTGCAGTTCCACTCTGCCTACATGGAATTGCCGTAAATCAAAATCACCTCAGCAAGATCTAGCAAAAATTACGACAGTAAAGGGGGCCAGAGTTGCTTCAAGAAATGGCTATTACCAGGATTGTTGTTTTTCTTGTTAGATGCCATTGAGTTGGTTCTGACTCATAGAGACCCTATATGCAACAGAAGAAAAAATACCCCAAAATATACCATCCTCACAATCATTGTTATGCATAAGCCCATTGCTGATCCCACTGTGCCACTCCATCTCATTGGGGGTCTTACTCTTTTTCACTGACCCTCCACTTTATCTAGCATGATATCCTTCTTCAGGGATTGGTCCCTCCTGTTAGCATGTCCAAAGTATAAAAGATGAAGTGTTGCCATCATGGCTTGTAAGGAGCGTTCAAACTTCATTTCTTCCAACACAGACTTGTTTGTTCTTCTGGCAGTCCATGGTACTTTTAATATTCTTCTCCATCACCATAACACAGATACATCAGTTCTTCTATGGTCTTCCTTATTCACTGTCCAACTTTCACATGCATGTGAGATTATTGGAAAATACCATGGTTTGGGTCAGGCATACCTTAGTCCTCAAACTGACATCTTTGTTCTTCAACACTTTAAAGAGACCTTGGACAGCAAATTTGCCCAATGCAAAATGGCAAAGTATAAGACAAACCCCTGATATCTTGTTCTACCAGAAACAAGATGTTCAAATAGTGATGTTGTTGTTAAGTGCCGTCGAGTCAGTTCCAACTTAGAGCAACCTAGTGTAGGGTTTCTGAGAAGTGGTTGGTGGGTTTGAACCATCAACCTTGCAGTTAGCAGCCCAGTGCTTGTCCTACAGCACCACACCAAGACTCCCAAATAATAATAGGGATGTGTTAAAAATACACAGATACAGCTTGAAGAGGCTTACATTGGACAAATCTGTAGCAATCTATCAAAAGAATTAATGATATAAAGAGATTTTAACTCATTTCATAAACTTGGGAAAACTTGTCTATAACAATAAAAAATAAGTCATTGAATTAATTGAAAGTTTGAGGAAGAATCGAATATATGCATTTTTCAGGTGCTTTACTACAACAAACATGTTCATTAAAAGGGGGGAAGAGTACCTTCACAGTGGCAGATGCCACCTTAATCCAGTGATCAAAATAGCCATCATCAGTGATGCTTCAAATCAAATTTTGTGCCCTAGCAGGACACAATGAAAAGAACAAAGCATCACTTCTGTGATATTCCTGTCAAAGAGGCATAACAGGAGTCCAATCATGAGAAAGCATGTGACCAATTCAAATTGAGAGACAATCTACGAAATAGCTGATCTTTAATGTTAAAAAGTGTCAAGACCATGAAAATCAAAGAAAGGGTGAGGAATTGTGCCAGATATTTGGGGGAAAAAAGAGACAATAACTATATGCAACAGTAGATTTTGAAACTGAGTCTCTTCTTACAAAGGACAATGTTGGGACAATTAAATGGAGTGAAGTGTAAATGGGGTCTGATGGTTGCTGTTGTTGTTAGGTACCATCAAGTCGTTTCCGACTCATAGCAACATTGTACACAACAGGATGAAACACTGCCCAGTCCTGGGCCAACCTCACAATTGTTGCCACGCTTGAGCCCTCAGATGCTGCTATTTTGCCAATCCATCTTGCTGAGGGTCTTCCTCTT
>NW_006408568.1:12099464-12101140 GCF_000296735.1 Chrysochloris asiatica | reverse complement strand
CATCAAGGGAGAAGAACACAAGTGAAATGCAGGGGACCCTATCCAGGGACACCAGAGATGGAGGCAGAAATGGGGACATGGAGAGAGGGAGCAGCTGAGGACTCTAGATTCATGGGAAGACAGGGACTGAGAGCTGGTAGCCAGGAGGCAGAAATGCGGAATGTGCCCTTTGTTGGTGTAAATTATTATATATACCTGAGTGTTTAAAAATAAAGAGAGCTAAAATGAATAGAGAGAAATACTGTTAACTGATGGTACATGGAGGGGATTAGAACGATTGTAATGAAACAAAGTGTATAATTTGTTGAATGTAGAACTGATGATCTACCCTATAAACTTTCTCTCAATTCATATTAAATACTTTAAAAAAAACAAAACCTGTGGATGGCTTTTTATCTGGCGATCACTTGCAGAACACTGGATGAAAGATTTTTCAGCACCATGTCAAAGAGTTTAAACTGAAGCTGTACAAACTATGTTTCAAAACAAAGTTTGAGCCCTGAGAAGTATTTGTGCTGTTTAGGATAGTTTTAGCGTCACTCATGTGCTTGTTGGCTAGTTTCTAATTGTTTTTTCTTTCTTTCTTTTTGAAATGTGGAGCAAAAAGCTACTGAGTGCCTTGCTTGAAAGTTTTTCCTAAAAACTCAGTCAAAGAAGATGTCTGACTGACTTTCTGAAATAATCTAGTTCTTCACAGTGAAAACTCTTTCAGGTTATAAACTGTTTGTCCAAGGTGAGGAACAATATCTAGAAACTGATGTTGACTTTTGTACAGGAGAAAGGACAGGTTTTGTTACATGGGATAAGAGCAAGAATAAAAAGAATGAATTATTAATAAAATACCTGTACTTATTTACAAAGCTTATTTCTCTATAAACACATGTGTCTTCCGGTGATTGTCCATCAGTTCCCTCTCCTCAGCTCTTTCCCCTGCCTATTTTTCTCTCTGTGTTTTGTCAAAATACGGTTTTCTTTTTTTTTAATTATAATATGTTTTTGTAGGCTGCCAAGAATAAATAAACTTTGCTTTGCAAGTATGTAGATTGAATCGCCATCACAGAATTCTTTGGGGTAAATTTATCTCCTAAGAAGGAAAGGATGTTAGTAAATTGAAACAGTCAGAAAGAACTCTTAAGTTTCATTTTCCTGGTTGGTTTCAGGGTAGAAGTAAAACAGGCTGTCTTTGCATGTAGTACCATAATGATGATACAAATCAAAATTTTATATTATATAAAATGCAGCAATTTGTTACGGTAAAAAAGACCATTTGTTACTTTTTAAAAAAATGATTTCTTTATTTTGTAAAATAAACTTAAAACATACAGAAAAGTTAAAAATATTTTACAATAATTTTATATACTCTTTACTAGTTATTAACATTTTAACACAATTGCTTTATTGTGTTTCTCATATACATATATTCATGTATGCACATACAACACACACCCCTCCCTCTATGCATATATATAAAATAGCTTTTTTTTCTTCTAGACTCTCTAAAAGTAAATAATAAAGATCAAGATTTTTTCAGCCTGAAAATATCCCATGTATTTTGTTATTGTTAGGTGCCATCGAGTCGGTACTGACTAATAGCGAACTTATGCACAGTAGAATGAAACACTGCCCGATCCTGGGCCAACCTCACTACTGTTACCACGCTTGAGTCCTTTGATGCT
>NW_006408568.1:12074423-12099170 GCF_000296735.1 Chrysochloris asiatica | reverse complement strand
GGCTTGGGTCAGGCGCACCTTAGTCCTCAAGCTGACATCTTTGCTCTTCAACACTTTAAAAAGGTCTTGTGCAGCAGATTTGCGTAATGCAATACATCATTTGATTTCTTGACTGCTCATTCCATTAATGTTGACAGTTGGTTCAAGAAGAATGAAGTCCTTGACAATTTCAATCTTTTCTCCATTGATAAGAATGTATGCCTCAGTGCAATTATTACCAAATTTAGGAAATTTTAAATTGATGCAATTTTAATTGTCTTAAAGCTTTATTTTCCTAACTTTGAGAACCACTTCAGACAATGTACTTTGAGTTCCCACAACCAGAGTCTCTTATTGTTGTTGTTGTTGTTAAGTGTCATTGAGTCGGTTCCAACTTATAGTGACCCTGCATAGCGTTTCTGAGGAGCAGCTGGTGAGTTTAAACTGTCAACCTTACAGTTCAAACCGACCTTGTGGTCCAAACCACTCTTGTGGTCGAGTACTTATCCTACAGCACCACATCTTATTAATATGGTTGACTCCTGGTGTGGCACTGCAGGATCAGTACTGGACTGCAAACCAATAGGTCAGCAGTTCAAACCCACCAGCTGCTCCTTGGAAACCCTATTCAGGGTTGCTATGAGTCAGCATTTAACAACATTAATATGTTGCATTTGTCACAACAACTCATGAACCAGTACTGATATATATTATTAACTAAAGTGTATATTTAGGTTTTGTCAAATGTTTTTATTGCATCAATTTATTTTAATCATGTTTTGTTGTGTTTTTTTTTTTTACTTTATGTGGTGGATTACATTGAATGTGTTTCTATTGAACCATTCCTACATACTTGGCATGAATCCTACTTGGTTATGATGTATTATTTTTTAATATGTTGCTGAATTCTGTTGGCTAGGATTTTGTTGAGAATTTTTGCATCAATGTTCATGAAAGATGTTGGTCTATAATTATTTTAGTGATGTCTTTGCCTGATTTTGGTATCAGGGTTATGCTCACTTCATGAAATGAATTCAGGAACTGTTCATTCGTTTCTATATTCTGGAATAATTTGAGTAAAATGGTGTCATTTCTTCTCTGAAAGCCTGGTAGAATTCACCAGTAAAACCATCTGGGTCCAGACTTCTTTGGTTGGTATTTTTTTGGTGGGATCATCATACACATCCTTGTTGTTGGGAGTTTTTAAAAGACTTGATCAATTTCTTCTTTTCTTGTAGATCTGTTCAAGTTTTCTATTTCAGTCTTTGCTGTTAGGTAGGTCCCTAAAGTCTATGTCTAATAAAGGAGCCCTGGTGATGTAATAGGCTAAGTATTGGATTGCTAGCCAAAAGGTGCTTCCATTCGAGCCCAGCAGTCACTTCATGAGAGAAAGATGTGGCAGTGCGTTTCTGAAAAGCTCACAGGCTTGTGGGTCCTAGTGGGCAGCTCTCTCTGTCCTGGCAGCTCTGTATGATTTATTGGATGACAGTGAATTTGGTTTTAGTTTATACTTTATTCATATCTCATTCGTTTTTACTCAATTCCCTTTTTTAGTTCCAGGATCCCATTACAGTCATCCTCATGTTTCCTTAGGCTCCTCTTATTAGTTGGACAGTTTGCAGAGTAACACAGTGAGCTAAACTTCAGACTGCTTACAGAAAGGGAGGAAGAAAAATGTGGCAGTCTGCTTCCGCAAAGATTACAGCCTTGAAATCCCCAGGGGGCAGTTCTCCTCTGTCCTACAAGGTCTGTGAGTTGACCCCACAGCAGTGAGTTTGATTTTGGTTTGATACCGGTCAGGTATTTTGTAAAATACCAGAGACTTTTCTGATGTTTTTCTGAGGATTATTAGAGAGGAAGACCACAGAGGTGAAGGTGGCATTTTCACCAAATGACAGTAAGCATTCACATTATCCTTAGTTTTCATTTGGGTCACATGACTAAGGTCATATTTTTCAGGTTTCTATGCCAGAAAGTTCCTCTTTTCTCCTCTTTCTATCCTTTCTATATATTCTTTGAAGAAAGTTACTATGCACAGCACAAATAAAGGAATGGAATTTATGCTCTTCCTCCTTAAGGGTGAGGAGCATAGTGGTTCAGTAGGATACACACTGAACTTTGAACCACCAAGTCAGTGGTTCGAGCCTACCAGTCACTCTGCCGGAGAAAGCTGAGGCTTTCTACTCCCGCAAAGATCAACAGTCTCGTCTCGGAAGCTCTATACTGGTTTGCTGTGAGTAGGAGCGAGCTCAACAGCACTTAACAGCAACAGACAACTCCTTGAGCGCAAAGTTGCTACTTAAATCGTTTGGAATTCTTCTGCAGGGGATATTTCACTCTTCTTCCTATTTATTTATTCAATTGTTCATTTATTTTAATATAAACTCATGAATCTTTATATTATGTTGTTGTTGTTAAGTGCCATCAAGTCAGTTCCAACCCATAGCAACCCAGTAAAAGGTTTCCAAGGAGCAGCTGGTGAGCTTGAACCACCAACGTTGTAGTTAAAATAGCTTTGTAGTCTGGTGCATTAACCCACAGCACCACACCAGGACGTCATTATACTCTGGATTTAATCTTCTACTGTTTTATTTAGCCGCTCAAATTGTTCCAGCTTTGTCCATCGGGAACCCTTTCATTTGTCCCCAACCATTTACATATCCATTATTGTTGTCATATTTTGGAAGCACTTTGTTACTTCCAGAATCCAGTGAGCTTACTTTATTATTGTATTTTTCATCTCTAAAGTTTCCATTTAATTGATATATGTATGTATGTATATTATGTCTTCCTTCCTTCCTTCCTTCCTTCCTTCCTTCCTTCCTTCCTTCCTTCCTTCCTTCCTTCCTCCCTCCCTCCCTCTCTCCCATCCTTCCTTCCTTCTTTTCTGAGGCTTGCTATTTTTAAAATTTGCTTCAAGCATGTTTTCCATGTAGAGGCCTGCTTGTCAGAGAAGTCTAATATTATCTGTCCTTTCAGTGGTCGTCCTCCTACATTAGTTGGCCTTCTACTAAAAAGAAGAGCTTGTTCTTCTGCTCTCTTTTCATTTCTTAGTATCACCAGGGATGAAGGGTCCTTTTTTACTCCATGTGGTTTATGAATTTGTGGTTTAAGGTTTGCCCATGGGAACCTTAACCTTATGACATGTTTCCCACCATTTCTGGGGCCCAGCCTTGCCTTTTGACACACAAATGTTTTGGGTTCATCCTCTAGTTTTATTGCCTCAGCCTTGAAATTATCCATTTCTGCAAAAGAGTCATGGTTCCTTTTTGAGAGGTGTGGTTTCTAGAAACCAAGAACCAAGATCTAAGTGCTCTCATTATTACTGAGGTGTCAATGATTCTAATTTATTTCCACAGACAGAGCTGAGAAATAGACTCTTATTTAGAATTTTTAAATGTGTTCACACTGATACTTCCAATTTCAACCCAATACTACAGAGTTATTGCTTGCTTTATTCCATTGCATAATGATATCTCCATTCTTCCACAGTAAGAACCCTAGCTCAGTCTGATAATGCATGCATGCACACACACAAACACTTCAGAAAAGCTACACCCATGCTACTACCCACAGCAAACTTACTAAAGTTCAAGATTTCTTTGTGATTCTTTTTGTAAAAAATTGGTTCAAAATTACTTGGATGAGATTTTTTTTTCTCTCTCTCCTGTATGTGGTTATGCTACTTACCACACAGTCAGTGGTTCAACCCTACCAGCAACTCCTCAGGAGAAAGATAAGGCTATCTATACCCATAAAGATTTATAGCTTCAGAAACTCGAGAGAATAGCTCCACTCTGGCCTAAAAGGTCACTGTGAGTCAGACTTGGCCTGATGGCATTGGGCTTTGTGGTTATGCTACTCATTTTATATACAATGTTTGTGTATGATGTGATGTCATGTTTTTTTCCCCATCCTTGTCTTATGTATTTTGAAATGTCAAACATTAACATAATTCCTTAAGTCAAAACTGCACAAAAAGGTGTATTCACAGGAAGTACTTGTGACTCATCTTGTTACCGCTGAACAGTTCAGTTCACCTACTAGGTAGGTTTCCACTGACACCTTCCTGGCTGGGAGGGATGGAGGGACACCTTGTCACTCCTCCCCATGTGGCCTCTGGTGACTCTGGGGAAGGAGCAGCCTGGCTCCACTGTCTGTCCCAGTCAAGCTTGTCCTCACAGACACTTAGGAACTTGGTATAGGGATGAAGTCACAATGGACAGTAGTAGCTCTGGAAGCTACTTTTTTTAAACATCATAATCTGCTCCTCGGAAACCCTATGCAGGGTCACTATGGGTCGGAACCAACTCGACGACACTTCACAACAACAACAATCTTCAAAAAGAGCAAGAATATAGTCTCCCTGAAAACAATCCTCTAGAAGTGATTGGTGTCACTCTTTGCCTAAACTCCCATTAGATTCTATTTTTCTCAGGGATTTCAGAGAATATAGAATAGAAAGATTTCAGGAAAGTCAGCTGAAATCGAAGAGGTGTGTGTGTCGCACCTTGGGACCTACTATGGACCCATCCCTGTGTATCTTACTAGCAGTTTTAGAACAGCCTTTTGATTATTCCTAAAATGCTTCCAGAGCCACGGGCTAGAAATTCTAGCTCTTCCTCCCCTATGTAAATGATGTATCAAATTGTTGCTTCTCTTCATTTCTCCTTTTATGAGGCAACAGTTGGGACCTGGCACAAAAGGCAAGGGATCAAAACAGTGTTGGGTAGACAAATGAATACAATTGGTGGCCCTGCTTTCTGAGGTCCACTTCTTACTATCTCAGATTTTCTATGCCTGTTGTATCTATAAAATGAGAATATTCGTTTTTTGAGTTTGTTGGGAGGACACAAGGTTTATCAAGCACCTAGCTCAGTGTAGATAAAGCACCTGCCTTCACAGTAGAAACTCTGCTTAAAATTTTCCAAAGGTTTCCATTCATTTAGAAAAAAAATCTAAAATTCTTACACCATGGACTCTACAGGTGGAAATACTGTCCCCTGCCTAACTTTCGAGTCTCATCTCTTCATCTCTCACCATCCTCCAGTCCCACTGACTTCCTTTCTGTTCTTCAGACACTCCAGACTTGTTACTGTGAGAAATAACTCTTAGGATGGTCCATCTTCGGGACTGAGGGGCATCCAGGGGATAGCAGGCGAGCATAACAAAGGAATCTCACAGAAAGGGAGAGAATTGTTTGACTAGAAACTTTAAGAATACACCCATCAAGAAAATAGGGGAAGCTCCCGGGGAAGAGGAAAACTAACTTTAAATGAAAAAATCAAGGACAAGTAGGTGCTGTCCAGGATAGATTGTTAACCCCATAGTATTCAGTCAAGAGGAACTGGGGGAAGGTCTTTCTCAAGACTGGGGAATAAAATTCTTTGCGAGCTGGCCATGCCTGGTGTCTGTGTATCTGATTTTGCAAAACTGAATAAAGAAAACCTCACTCTCGCTAAAATGAGTACAGATTGGATTTCTTGTGTTTGTTGGTAAGCACTCATGATAACTCATTGGTGACCTCATAACCAAGAGGAACAGAGACAGTATCTGGGGTATCAACCGCATTTCTTACATTTCCACATCTGTTTTGCATTTGCTCTTCCCTGTGTCCAAGGTGGCGTCCTGGTGTGACACTGTTGAATAAGTACTGAACCACAATGTCAGTTTGAATCTCACAATCAGCAGTTCATATCCACCAGCCACTCCTTGGAAGCCCTTTATAGGATCTCTATGAGTTGGAACTCACTGTCACATAACATCTGTTCTAGATCTGCTGACTCCAGAGCTTCACTTGGTGGCTCTTTCCTGCCATTCAGGTCTCCATGAGAAGCCTTCTCTGATCATCCAATCTAAATGGACACTCATCCAAGACATTTTCTCTCTTCATTGATGTCTTTCCTTCCTATCATTTATTATTTGAAACGGTTTCCTTTGTATTTACAAGGGCAAGGAGTTTGTCTGGCTTATCTATTGCTATTTTCTATTAAAACAGTGCCTAGCACATAGTGCATACTCATAGTGATGAATGAATATGTGATAAGATCTAGACACGTTGATGTAAAGTTCTGCCAACACCCCACCAAAAACCTTCCCTGCTCCTAGATCTTTCCTTTCCCCGAATTGTTCTGCCATTGCCCAGTCAGCAAGCTGGGTTTGGGTTGAATCCAGTTCAAGTTGAAATTAAAACTTCTGATTACACCTCCTCATGTATAACTTGTGTTCAGTCTAACCCAGAGACAGGAATCCTGTGGTACCTTGAATGTACTTGATATGGATTTTCCATCTGACATCTTCATTATTCCCATCAAGAGATTAGATGAGGCCATGCAAATAAGGTGTACAGGACTCTAAGACAGATTGGTTAGTTTTGCCATCCCTGCTAGGTTTAAAAGGAGCTCCCTCAGAAGCAGAAAGAGATGATCCCAGGACCATCAAGAAAGAAGAGCTAGAGTGGAGTGTGAGATCCCGGTTAGGAGAGCAGCGACTGCAGAGGCGGTGGCAGAGGCAGTGACATGGAGCAGCTGTCGGCATCTAGGCCCATAGACTGAGGAAAGCTGTGTGAAGGAGGCTGGATTGCAGGATGTGTCCTTATAGATTCACTAAAAGAGCTTGGTAACACTTGCCAGAGCAGGGCAGAGGCTGTGGGACCACACGGCTGAGAGGCCAAAAACAAAAGTGAGGTGTGCCTGCAATATGGCAGACAAGAGGCATTCTTGACTGGAGAACTGTTTCTCCCTGCGTTGTTTCTGATCCTGAATTGTATACCCTGTTCATTTCCCTAATAAACCCCATAGTCCTGAGTATTGCTGTTAGTTCTGTGTGACCATTGCAATGGATTGTGGAACCCAGATGTGAAGCAGAGAGTGCTGTGGGAGGAATGGTTGGTGTCAGAATAGGGAAAAAAAGTTGTAGAGTTAGAGTGGAGGCATGTCTGACCTCCGCTTCATAGGAATCAGCTTTGAGCTTAGATTGAATTTGATTCTCTTTCCCCCTTGTGAAGCCAGAGGAAGTCAGACATGGGCCCCCACATGGTTTTTGCAGGACCCTCATTTTCTTTGCTGGCATAAAACTGCTATGACCTAAAGAAGGGTATTGCTGGGACTCAGCCTCCATTTTTGCCCAGAAGTCACCTGGAGGTTGGAAGTCTGGTCTGTTAGACTAGTTCCTCTTGGAATGCTTTGACAGAAACAGCATAAATAAAGAGACACAGCCAAAGGGAGCATGTCTATTTAAAATTCCTCCCCTTCATTTTCTTCTTCAAATGAATCAGTTCCCACTTCTTCATAATCCTTCTCCAGGGCAGCCAGGTCCTCCCTGGCCTCAGAAAACTCTCCTTCTTCCATGCCCTCTCCAACATACCAATGCACAAAGGCCCGCTTGGCATACATGAGGTCAAACTTGTGGTCCAGGCGAGCCCAGGCCTCTGCAATCGCTGTGGTGTTGCTCAGCATACAGACAGCCCGCTGGACTTTGGCCAGGTCCCCTCCAGGCACCACAGTGGGTGGCTGATAGTTGATACCCACCTGAGGAACAGAGAGAAAGGAGGGGCAACAGAGGAAGGTGCAAATCAGTCACAGGAGAGCTGGGTAGTGGCTCCTCTAGACAGGCATCTTGGTCCCAATGGTGTGCTAACAAGGCCACATCATGAGTGTAGAATTAGACTATAGAACAGAAGGTAAAAAGAGGAAACCAGAGGCTGGGGAAGCAGGCAGGCAGAGAGGTGTGAATGTTGAAGAAAAAGCACAAGTGCGTGGGATTGGATACAGGCAAATTCAAGGGTCAGCGTTGGGGAAGAAAGGAGAACTATAGATCTGAAAATGGTAGAAATGCTAGTGGGGTGCTTCAAGTAGACAGGGTAATGAATAATATCATTACTAAGGGAAAGGTGTGCATTGTATGTCTATGTTTAAAAGGGAAGACACTGTTACAGGCAAATGAATTTCTAGACTTGAAATTACCCTAAAGCTTCATTTTTCCCAGATGATCATTTGAAATTCCTTTTAATTATGCTGCGATTAAATTTAGGGAAGTTTCTCTGACAATGGTAGAGGTTATTTAAAAGGTCATGAGAGTATTTCCAAAGCAATAAACAAAATGGCCCAGTAGGTCCTAGGGATGGTAGTAGTGTTAACCAGGCCCTGTGTCTCTGAGGAATGGGGCTTCTTGGGAGAAAATTACTCCCATTAAATAAAATTGGTAAAAGGTCTTGACTGAAGAAGCCAGCTTCCCAAGTTCTAGTAACCACAGCTGGGACAACCAGGCCAACCCAAGCTTAGTGGAACTCCATCCTAGAACTCAACCTTCTTACCCACAGACATATAATCCAAATACAAACCAACCCCAGGAACTGTAGGATACCACAAGTCTAGGGTGACAAAAAGGAGTTCTGGTACCATAGTGGTTACAAGTTGGACTGCTAACCTCAAGGTCAGCAGTTCAAAACAACCAACTGTTTGGTGGAAGAAGAGTGAGGCTTTCTACTCCCGTAAATTTACAGCCTCAGAAACCCTATACAGGGTCACTCTAAACCAGAACCAGGGTGGCAAAATGTGCTATTAATTATGGGACACAGAACCATGACACTATCTCAAAATATTTCTCCTACCCAAGCCACCATTTCTTACTTGCCAATCTCTAAAATTCATGGCTTTAAAATGTGCATCCTCTTGAGTAAGCGAGATTAACAGCAAGTAGGCAGTGAATCAAAGGCTCAGGCAAATATTGGTGGAAGAGGGTGATGTTGAAAAGGGGGCAAAGGCTGAGAGGGAGACAGGCAATGAATATAAACTTTGCCAATCACATACACTGACCAGCAGACATAAAGCCTGTGCCTGGAGCCAAGTCTCTTCTCTGAGCAGGAGGGTTCTTTAATTAGAGTCAAGTGAGGATAAACATCCTTGGGGAAGATACAAGAGGATGAAGTTCAACAACATCTACCTGATGGCATGTGCTTCTTGGAATGCAGCCTAAGATGTTAGTGCTACATTATCTCTCTTTCGGGACAGGACTCCCAGAGCTTCAGCTTAAAACAGAACAAGAGGACTTCCACTTTTTGTTAATTTCCACCACCACCACCTTCACAGGTCTCTCATTTTTCTTTTTCCCCTCTGGTAGCGTAGTGGTTATGAATCGGGCTGTGAACCTTAAGGTCAGCGGTTCGAAACTACCAGTCGCTCCGCGGGAGAAAGATGAGGCTTTCTACTCCCGTAAAGATTTACACCCTCGGAAACCCTGTACAGGGTTGCTATGGGTCGGAACTGACTCGATGGCACTCAACAACAACAACAACAACAACCTGTTCTAATAGCTTATTTTGCTGTTTTGTTTTCACTTGAAAAGAAGGAGAAAAAAAACAACAACAAACTCCATTTTTCTAAAACTGCCTTGATTATTTTTGCAAGAATGACCAGATTTTCTTTAGTTGTCCATCTTCTCCTGAAATCATAACCTCTCACCTTGAAGCCTGTGGGACACCAGTCTACAAACTGGATAGTCCTCTTGGTCTTGATGGCAGCAATAGCAACATTCACGTCCTTGGGCACCACGTCCCCCCGGTAGAGCATGCAGCAGGCCATGTACTTGCCATGTCTGGGGTCACACTTCACCATCTGGCTGTTGGGCTCAAAGCAGGAGCTGGTTATCTCAGCCACAGAGAGCTGTTCGTGATAGGCTTTCTCGGCAGAGATGATGGGTGCATAGGTGACCAGTGGGAAGTGGATGCGGGGGTAGGGCACCAAGTTGGTCTGGAACTCTGTGAGGTCCACGTTGAGGGCCCCATCAAAGCGGAGAGAGGCGGTAATGGAGGACACGATCTGACTAATGAGACGGTTGAGGTTGGTATAGGTAGGGCGCTCAATGTCAAGGTTTCTGCGGCAGATGTCATAGATGGCTTCATTGTCTACCATGAAAGCACAATCTGAATGTTCCAGTGTTGTATGGGTAGTCAGGATGGAGTTGTAGGGCTCTACCACCGCAGTGGACACCTGTGGAGCTGGGTAGATAGCAAACTCTAACTTGGACTTCTTGCCATAATCTAGGGAGAGGCGTTCCATCAGCAGAGAAGTGAACCCAGAGCCAGTGCCCCCACCAAAACTGTGGAAGATCAGGAAGCCCTGCAAGCCAGAGCAGGCATCCGTCTGGGGAAAGGAGAACATGAGAAGAAACCATGAAGGCAAGTTTCTGGGTCTAGCTCCACATAGACAAAACTAAGCAACCCATTCAATCTGCCCCACCCCATTCCTCAACATTTTTATGTGGGTGAAATCAATACAGCCTTGAAGGAATAAGAAAATATGCACTGATCTGGCAAGGTCTAAGTATGGAGTAGACATGACATGCATACATTTGCACATGCCATACAATAGATATATATCTCTAGGTACATGAAGGTTTCAGCGCAGTGGCTTCGTTAAACCAGGTGTGAGTGCAGAACCACAGTGGTCTGAGTATTTGTCTTTTGAGAGACCCAACTCCCTGCACAGTTCTGCCACCCACCCTTCTAATTTGAATTCATAGAAACTCCTGACTGATCTCCACATCTCAGTCCAACCTTGGAAGGTAGCTCAGTACCAATCTCAATACAAATGGGGTCACAGAATCTGAGTTTTAATCTCAGTCGTTCCATTTTCCAATTGTGAAAACTTGATCAGGTTACTAACTTCTCCATGTTTTTGGTTAAATGGAGACAACATAAAGAAAGAGTCATAAGGCTGCTGTGATTATGAAATGAGACCATAAGATGAAATGATTCAACCTACAACTCAGAGGTTTATGCTCAGACCAACCTGGGTCATGTCCTAACTCTGCCACTTTCTAGCTGTGTAACTCAGGCTAAATAATTGAACCACTTGGGCCTTTAATTTCTTCATCTGTATAACACAGGGGAAAGACTCCCTTCATATCCTTATAAAGAGGATTAAGGAGCTCTTGGAGCATAGTGGTTACGAATCGGGCTGTGAACCTCAGGGACAGCAGTTTGAAACTACCAGCTGTTCCACTGGAGAAAAATGAGACTTTCTGCTCCCATAAAGATTTACAGCCTTGGAAACCCTGTACGGGGTCGCTATGCGTCGGAACTGACTCCACAGCACATAACAACAACAACATTAAGAGGATTAAATGAAGGAATATATAGCATTCCTGGCATGTGTTAAATATTCAAATATACACGCTCTTTCTCTTCTCTTACAAGTTAAATGCTTTGTTCACCTATGCTGCCAGCAAGCAAAACTTAGCCTTCCTTATATCTGGAATCTTCCTCAGATACTAACCTGGAGTATTATAAGTATTAATTGGTCATTGGCCTGTAGGGTAGTCCACGATGCTCAGGTGGAGGAAGGGGCACCATCCCTATGTATCTTACAGAACACGGCAGAAATTCCAAGTCCTTAGTGAATCACGTATTCAGAGAGGTATAAAGCCAAGCCTCTTGACTCCAGCCTGCCTCACCAAGTCCTTTGCTCTTTTTGGCACTTACCAATTTGCGTATGCGGTCCAGCACTATGTCGATGCTCTCCTTGCCCACCGTGTAGTGGCCTCGGGCATAGTTGTTGGCTGCATCTTCCTTTCCTGTGATCAGCTGCTCTGGATGGAAGAGCTGGCGGTAGGTTCCTGCCCGAACCTCATCTGCCAAGAAAGGAGGGTTGTGAGGTCTTACCACCTGGTATCCAGGGGAGAAGCCTCCCTCTCCATTGGAATACCACATGCTCTGCATCTCCATTTCCTCCATCTGCAAAGCTCAGCTGAGATGAAATTAGAAAGCCATTACAATCCACCCGCAAAGGACTAAGAGAAGGCCAGGGTCACATAGGCACACAGAGCCTGTGGCTCAGCTAGGCAATGAGATGCCAACTGCTTGGTGCGCTGGATCAAGTTTATAAAGCTCACCAAAGTTAAATGCCTCTCTCTCTTTCCACTTTGACCCCTCAAAGTTTCCCTTTAGTTTAGTTTTTTGTTTTTTTTTCATGCTTCAAAGTTACTCTTGATGCCAATAAGTTAACCCAATTTTACTTGTATAAAAATGTTCTAGGGATAAAGAGATAGATTCAGGGTGGTCTCCCTAGATCCTACTCTGTCCCAGGACTTGTCCCACCCCTCACCTCCATCCCAAGGTGGCAATAACATATGCACATATCAAGTATTAGAGATATTTTGGAATGACTCGGAAGCAAACTGCATCCCAGGTTTCTAGAGGAGGAGGAACACTAGAGAGGCTGCCAAGGGGCTTGCTGGCCATGTGGGTGATCAATATGCTCCAGGCCCCAACTTCATTCCTCTCCACAGTCCCTCTTCAGAAGGCACCCTTTGTGTGGCAGCGTGGGAGGGCAACCAGCGCTTTCTACATGTGTGCAAAGTATCCAGAGAGTGGAGTATCTATAGTCAGTCACCCCTAGAAACTAACTGCAGGCATTTTCCCAAACATCTATGAGGAACTTGTCCATCCCTTGCTTGGTGAGCCAGCCTTGAAACTGAGGAAATCCTGATGTTGAGCTGAGAGTTGATCCAAGGTCAGACCCAAGGGAAGGACTGGGGAAGCAGGAAGGGACGGGGCAGAGCAGTAAGAAACAACCAGACACAAATCAGAATCCCTCTGCTTTCCACACCCCAAAAGAGGTTCATTCTAGGACTACAGCCACCCCTGGAGGTTAAGAGTACATCCCTGCTGCTATTCCATTTTGGGTCTAAGAGATTGCAAGGTTATACCAGATCTGTGAGGACAAACCTCATTTATTTAGAATTAGAAACCTATGCTTTAGGTGAACTGGCCCCTTGGGAGCTTCTTATCATTTCTAAAATTATTTTGTATACACTTAGTATTTAGTAACAATCTTAGCAATTTCAGTCTTTCCCTGAAGGTTTTAAGCTAAAGACATTTTGTTCTTCGTAGGTTAGAGCTATAATGGGGTAGCAGAGATCCTTGATCCCTATTGTGAGATTCCCCAAGACTGTGTTGTTGTTGTTGTTGTTAAGTGCCATCGAACTGTGTAGACCCCCAAAAAAACTGACTAAAGTCAGGGAGCTCTAGTTCAGCCACTGGTACCTCCATTGGAGACTCTCTTCCTTAGTTCTCCTAGACCAAAGCTTCTACCTTTCGTGTTGTGGACCTGTAACAAGACCAATCCCATACTCACCCACAACAGTAGGTTCCAGGTCTACCATGACAGCCCGGGGCACATGCTTCCCATTGCTAGTCTCACTGAAAAAGGTGGTGAAAGAGTCATCGTCGTTGACTTTGCTGGCCTGGATGCCAAAGGTTCCATCAGCTTGGATGCCGTGCTCCAAGCAGAAGAGCTCCCAGCAGGCATTGCCAATCTGAACTCCTGCTTGACCCACATGGACTGATATGCATTCCCGCTGTGGGGGGAGAGAGCAGTCAAGGTCAGAGAGGTCTTGGTCCCCAGCCATGCCTGTCCCCTACATCCCTCCCATCTGAGGATGTTTCCACTTAATATTCAGCTTCCGGAAAGCCATCTCTCCAGCCATGCATTATACTAAGTATGTATAATGGGTGTCGTTAGTGTTATGATTACAAACATAGCCTGTATCCCCCAGAGTCGGATGGTGTCGCAGATGTCAAGTGAACAGTCCCCAATGCATCTGAACCAAGACTCGGCTCCAAAGACAACATAATTCTGTGGTTTGCTCTAAAAGTGGTTTTCCAAGGTCAAACCCTTATCCTAGGAAAGGAAAAAGAAGGCAACTACACAGGGGAAATAGGGAGCTAATGTAAACCCATAGACTGCTGGCCTGAATCAGAAGGTCAATAGAAGGGTCCATGGCAACAGCAGAAATTAGACCTAAATTCACTGCAATGCACTGTCAGCATTTGTCTTCATGGGTGTTGTTGTGTCCATGTGTTTTACAGTCAATTTCAACTCATAGACACCCAGTGTGTCAGAATAGAACTGCCCCATAGGGATTATTTTTGCATCTGTAATCTTTATGGGAAAAGATTTCCATTCTTTTTTCCCCCACCAGCTATAACTCAGAAACCCTGTACAAAGCCACTGAGTGGATTCAGACCACTAATCCCTTTCAGTTAGCAGCTGAGCAACTCACCAGTGCACCACCAGGGCTCCTTTCTTCAAGCCTAGCCCCTAACTTTCCTAGACAGCAGTGACACCACACACACACATCGCAGTCTCCGAGTGGAGTCGTAGACAGCAGTTGAACACTTACAGAAGGAGTATGTATAATGGGTGACTTAGTGCTGGGGTTACAAATCTAGGAATAAGACAGAACTGGTGGCATATCAGCATGAGAGCTCTTCCTGAACTGAGAAATTGGAAAACCTTTATAGCCACCACAACCCTTCCCCTTGCCTCTGTCAGGCCAAGTGTTAAATAAAGCTGACCTTTTTTGAGTGACCTTATCTCTCTGTTATTCTGGTGTGAGGCCACAACTACCTGATTGGTCCTAGTACTAACAACTTAGGGTGGTGTGTAAGGTGTGTCTATAAGTGGTGTGTGTGGGGGGGTGTACACACCCATATATGAAATCTTGCTGGAACAATGGAATCACCACCCTTACCCACACACCCAGCTCTGAGGAAGTTGTGGACCACACGGGTGGCTCTGTGCCTGAGATGCCCAACAGAGCCCAACAGGGAAACACGTGGCTAGTCTGTAGTTTCCATTCTTACTCATGACCTGACGTGGCATTTCCCAGCTCCATGTAACCTAAACTAGTAGCAGAGCCTCCAGTGGGCAGGAAGCAGCAACCCACATCAGAGTCTGGAACTCCTGAAAACTTGAAGGTTGTCTGAACCCAGGTCAGCAGAGGTGTCAGAACCTGTAGCTCCCAAATTCAGTTTTACAACTAAGTGCCTCTTCTGCACCTGTCTTTATGCTAGAGCTGAGTGATACACAGCTCCTGCCTTCAGGGCAGATGAAACCATAAAACCAGAAATCAAACCAGTTTGCTTCTAGTAGATACTGACTCATGGCAACCTTGTGTGTTTCAGAGCAGAACTGTACGATACAGAGGCTTCAGTGTTGTGTGCCATCGAGTTGGTTCCAACTCATAGCAACCTTGTGTAGTGTTTCTGAGAGTAGCTGGTGGGTTTGAACTGCCGCCCTTCTGATTGGCCTAATCCTACAGCTCCATACCAGGGCTAAGGGTTTTCAATAACTGTAATCTTTATGGAAGAAGCTCTGGTGGCTCAATGGCTAATTACTCACTGCTAACTGAAAGGTCAGTGGTTTGAATCCACCAACAGCTTCACAGGAGAAAAGACCTAGTGATTTGCTCCCATAAAGATTATAGCCTAGGAAATCCTATAGGACAATTCTACTCAGTCATTTAGGGTTGCTATGCGCCAAATCTGGTAACACAGTGTTTACAAGTCAGGCTGCTAACCTCAAGGTCAGTTGTTTGACACTACCAGCCATTCCACAGAAGTAAGATGAAGCTCTCTGCGCCCATAAAGATTTACAGCCTCGAAAAACCTACATAGGGTTGCTACGAGTTGGAACCGACTCCACAGCACACCACCACCACTATACATCAAAAGGAGTCTTGGTGTGGTGCTGTAGGATAAGTCCTGGACCGCCAGGTTGGTTTGAACCACAAGGACGGTGATTTCAAACTCAATAGCTGCTTCTTGGAAGCCCCGTACAGGGTCATTATGATTTGGAACAGACTCAACAGCACACAGCAACAATAAGCCAAAACTGACTCAATGGTATACAATAACAATCTTTATGAAATAGATCACCAAGCCCTTCTTCTGCAGTACTTCTAGATTGATTTCAACTGCCAACTTTTTGGTTAGCAGCCAAGTGCAAACCATTTTGGTCACCCAAAGGTCTCAGTGAGTCAGAATCAACTCAACAGCAATGGGTTTTTTGGTGGCTAGGGAATGGTTTCAAATCCTGCCTTCTTGATTAAGTTAGTGTGTGTTCTTGGCTGAGTCACTTAACATCTCCTTATCTGAAAATCAGAGTACCCCCTGATAGGGTGTTTGTCAGAATTAAATGAGTTGTTGCATTTAAGTTACAAAGGGCTTAGTCATGATTGTTGTTATCTTTACAGCTACTATTTATGTTGTGATATTACTGGATCATAGTCCAATCCGGCTGTATTCTCTACCTGAAAATTACATTATGATACTACTGTATCATAGTCAATCAAATGCTGCTCTATTCTCCACCTGAAAGACATGCATGTGGAAAGTAACCTTCATTATGGAGTCTAATTCTTTGCCTCCATCTTAGGACTCAATTCAAATCTAAGAAAATCTGTTCTACACCCAGGAACCAGCCCACAACCAGTGCATTACTGACCCAGACCACACATCCAGCATGTAGCTGTGTCTTCTGAGAGAGGTGTCCAAAGCAGAGGGGATATTACAGAGGACTGGGGAAGGTGCCCAATCACACATATTCTACTTCCAAGTGAGGGCATCCCTTCTGACCCTTAGCCTTCGGGGCCTTGACTTCAGATCACAATAACCACCATCACCATTACCCTCCAACCTCCCTCCAGTTCTTATCTATGGTGTTTGGTTCACAGTCTGCCCTCCTGTCTGGAACACTCTGACCTCTTCAAGGAAGATGAAGTGATACCTCAGGAATATCAAATGTGCTGGGAGGAAAAGTAAGGCTCTTGGGAGCCTGAGTGTCACCAGCAAAGTGATTATCAGTGTTTTTAGCTTCTTTGGATGCTCCTCTGTAATCTCATACCAACACGCCAATGTGTCAGCCTTCACAGACAAAATGTCTCTTTGACTCTCTCGGTCTCTTACTCTCATTCTGAAGCGCACAGACATACACATACACGCGCGTTGTTGTTGTTGTTAAGTGCCTTCGAGTTCATTCCAACTCATAGTGGCTCTGTATCAGGTTTCTAAGGCTGTAAATCTTTGTGGGAGCAGAAAGCCTCATCTTTCTCTCGCAGAGTGGCTGACTGGTGAGCTCGAATTGCAAATCTTGTTGTCTGAAGTCCAGTGCTTATCATATGGAGCCACCATGCTCCACCACACACACAAGCATACACTTTAGGAAAAGCTATTTTCCATGTCAAATGAAATCGCAAGAGTAATTTAAACTATACAATAGAGTCAAATTATTTGCAGACTCATAGATGCTCTCAAAAGTCAAAGATGACTACAGCAGTCACAAGAAAAGGAAAGCTTCTCTGTGCTATTACCCACTAACAGGAACCAGGGCTCCTTGGAAAAAGAGATGTTTCAGGGTCTGGCATAGGGAATGTGCAAGAGGAGCCTGGAACATCTTATAATGCCTGAAAGCAAGGACTGGAATGATGTCAAAAATCACAGTTTGAAGAGGCTCCCACTGCCAAAAATGAGACAATCTGAGCATCAAAAAAATAATGACAGTAGTTAATTGAAACAGGATGGATATATGAAAATCCACAAATCCCTACTGTTATTTAAAAAGAGAACCACTGGGGGTGGGTGGGGGAACATGGAACATGGCATTTCTCCCCATCTAAACAGCCCGGGGAAAGCTCTTTTAAAAAAAAAAAAGAGTTGTAGGAGAAATCACACATTAAGAAATAGTACCATATTATGTTGTTGTTAAGTGCCGTCAAGTCAGTTCTGACTCATAGTGACTCTGTATAAGGGTTTCAAGGAGTGGCTGATAGGTTTGAACCATCTACCTTGTGGCTAACAGTCCAGTGCTTATCCTACAGTGCCACACCAGGAATCCAGCGCCATATTACAGTATCTAGTTAATTAGTTGATTGTTATTGTTAAGTGCAGTCGAGTCAGTTCCAACTTACAATGACGTTGTACAGGATTTCTAAGGAGCCACTGATAGACTTGAGCCACTGAACTTGCAGTTAGCAGTCCAGTGTCAATTGAAGTCTCCAGTTGTCACTAGCCTAACATGATCAATCTTTATATCACTAGTAGTAAGGCAATCAGAAATTAAGGGCTCCTGATCTGAGGTAGCATGATAGATATACAAAGATCATCAAAAAGAATCAATCACCCTTCATCTATTAGTCCCTTTAGATTTGATTTCCAATTTAGAGAAAACACAGAGATTAGCAGTACAAACGAATTAACATCATGTGGAAACAATAAAATAAATCCAGAAGTTAAGAACATTATACAGGGCAACTTACCCAATCTTTCTAATTCATGAAAAAATAAGGGTGGTGAAAGGGAGTATGTATATTAAAAGAAAATTGATGTAGCAACCACATATAAATACATGAACTTGGACTGAATTCTAAATCAAAACATTTGGGGGACACATAGAGAGACTGATTGCTTTTGTTAGATGCAATAATGAAATTAGAGTTAAATATGAAAATGTCACTTTTTTAGGGTTGTATCCTGAAGCATTTGTGGTAAGCTGTCATGTTGTCTGTACAAGGGGGCTTCATGGAAAAATTCTATTATCTTCTCATTGCACTTTTCCACAAACTTTTGAAGCTCCCTCATGTTTTATTGTAAAATACTTCAACAAAAACATCAGTCAAAGCAAATATGACCCCTCAAAAATACAACTAATAATGATTAAATCTAGATGATGGGCCTATAGATAACATTATGCAGTTCTGCTTTGGAATTTTTCATGCTAATAACAGCAGAAACAACATCGAAAGTTACAGGAAGTAAACAGAAGAGCAGGAAAAGTGACTCCACAAACCATTACCTATCTTTAGGACCCAGGCTTTTTCTGTTTCATCTAACTTAGTCATCTACTCAGCAAACACTTACTGAGAGTCTACTTCATGAGGGCAAATAAGGGTCTTAACATTACAGGAAGAACTCACAAGGGAAATTAGAAGTTATATGAGTCCTCATGGAGCTCTGAGGTCTCAGCATGTCCTCAACACTCCACTGCAACATGTCTTTTGCACCTGCTCCCAACACTGGGGTGGCCTTCTCCAGCTACCCTCTGCTTGGTCACTGCCCCCATCTGCCTGCCGGAGCCATCATGATGAGCAGAGCAGAAGTAGTGTTGATAACCTTAAGAGGCAGAGTGCTCAGTGTCTAAGAAAGTCCATCTATTTGTCATCATCAGAGATGATGTTTTAGCTGAAACAGTCTCAGAAATCGCCTAATATTATCCTCTCCTCCACTATTTTATAACTAGAAATGATGTGGTTCCTGAGGTAAAAGGGCAGCTTCAAGATTGCACAGTTCTGCAAGCAAGAGCCTGCACCAGAATCCAGGTCTTCCAGCCCACACCTGAGTGTGGTAGGTAGCCTCTTTGAAAATAGGTCACCCTTTCCTGATAGAGCCAGTAACCTGTTTCTCAGGGCTAGTGTGTGTAGGTGGGGAGTGAGGGGTGTACAAAGGGTAAGCTGACCCAGCAGAAGATATTTAAGTCTCATGTTTGCTCCCAACTCATATTTCAGATTTCCCCTCTCTTGCCAACAGAACTCATGCTTTCTTTCACATGATTTCTCCCTTTCGCTGTGCTATTTTCCATCTGGTCTGGTAGAACTCAGGCTACTTCAGTGCCACTGGGACCCTGTGAAGCCTCACTCTCAGCAGCCCAGGGAATGAAGCTGAGGGAGACAGAGTTCCTTTCCTCAAGAACAGAATGACACCTGCTCTTATAGACTACCTAGTACCAGGATAACTGTAAAAGTTCCCTACTCTGTTCATCCCATGACAAATATTTATTGTGTCATTACATGTAAGAAGGCAATTGAAAGGTATTGAGTTAACTCCTATTCCTCTTTCAGGTCTTGCTTTCAATCTGTTCAGTATGTCTTCCTTTAAGAAATCTGAGAGAACTTTTTGGAGCTATGGGGGCTGGATGAACCCTTGAAACGATTGCCCTAAGATAACCTTTAAACCTTAAACCAAATTATCCCCTGAAGTCTTCTTAAAACCAAACAATAGTCTACCTTAATTAGTAAAAATAATGTCTGTGTTGAGAATTAAGTTCTTTTAAGAACCCTCGCTATGGGATCCAAGTGGTAACAGCAACTTAAACAATTAGAAAGGAACCTTAGGGCACAGTGAGTTTATGTTAATAGGAGAGCGTCTCAGAAAAGGAGGATAAGGAGGTTGTTCTATATGTATGGTTCAATGTCACCGAACTGCACAGGGAGAAATGGCTAAATTGGTATCTGTTTTTTTTGTGTGTATGTTCTCAACAACAACAAAAGAAACAAAAAAAGAGTGAGGTACAACTTGAAGAATATAACCAATTGTATATGTAGAAATTGTTAAAATGGTGCATCTTCATCTGTATATAGTTTCACCCCAAAAAAATAAGAAGTCTGGAAGACCAAGGACCAGTATGAGGCCCCTGCTACATACTCCCACAATCCCCTTCTTCGTCCTTATCACTGCATTTGTCACACCATATTAGATTGTCTGGCTTTCATAGCAGAGAGTGAGCTCTTTGAGGGCAGGGAAGCACTTGTTTTACTCACTGAAAGCAAAGCATCAAACACAGTGCTTGACCATAGCAGGTGCTCAATAAATACAGAGGTGATTGGAATGAAACAGGATCTATTTCACAATGTGGCTGTTGCCTAAGAGTGCAATTAGAGTTTTCTCCTTTAGACATCTTCTAGATTAATCTCCTGTAGGAGGACTATTGGAGAGACCCTGAAGAATCTGGATATGCAGAGACGAACTAAGGACATTTTAAGTGGCATAAGCACTATGAACATCGGCCTAAGGCAGAAAATTTGGGACACATCCCACAGACTGCTCAGTGGAATGTAGGCTTGTGAAGGACAGAGCAGATGAGACATCTGTGCCACCTACAGCCATCCTCCATGGAGAAGAGAGTCTGTGCTTTGCAGAACACCAAGAAAGGAAATTCTAGAACTTGCAGGCCTTTTCTAACATGGCTGCAAAAAAAAAAAACCTTCCTTTTTATCAATATTACTATCTTTTTTCTACTTTCTTCTTAGTCTTTTTGTTTTGTTTTGCTTTGCTTTGCTTTGCTTTGCTTTGCTTTGCTGTGCTGTGCTCTCAGTGGACTAATAAGATCAGCTTATCACTCTCCTCTGTAGCAAAGGTTTTGGCAGCTTTTACAATCATCTCAAAGTACCACAAAACAGTAAAATTGGCATATTAACTGGGAAAAGGGTTGGTTGCTTGAGATGGTCTTCGTGTATGCCAGATGAAAACCTAAGACAAGACCATTCCATATCCACGTGACCACCTGTAAGGCCAAATGTCACAAGGAGCAGGTAGATAGGGGCTTGCTTTTGGGAAGCATATTATTACACCAAATCATAGCCAGTTGTCAGGCTAGGATTATAAATCACATATATTTTTAGGACCTAGGCTAAGATGACAAGTAAAATCATAGATTCACAATGCTACAGAGAGATAATTAAGGTATGAACTAATGTGATTCATGAAAGATCATTTGCATTATCTTTGCTCAGAACAAAGAATATAGATGATAAGCCAAAAACAGCAAGAACAAAAAGTTGACCTGAATTAGCATCAGTGAATGCAGGCTCATTTTATATGCACAGCAGTTAGGGTAACAATAGGGCAGGCACGAGGCCAACTTTAGGAATGACAGGGCCCTTTTGTTTGTTAATGATTTCCAGCATAAGGGGTATTCTGATGTTTAAGGCTCTTTTGCTTTAGCTGACATTAGGGCAAGGACAGGAGATAGTAAGGAAATTTAAGCCAATACATACAATTGTTGTTTAAGTGCTGTTGAGTTGGTTCCAACTCATAGCAACCCTGTATAGGGTTTCCAAGGAGTGGCTGATGAGTTTGAACCGCCAACCTTGAGGTCCAGAACATTATCCTACAGCGCCACACCAGCACCATACAATGCCTACTCCTTTTTCCATTCTCTTCCATAGCTCATTAATCTAGAGGAAGTGCTAACAGGGGGACACAGACAGGCAAGATGCTAGCCACAAAGGCTGCAGATAGCGCTGCTGGTCTCCTGGGGGCGAAGGAGGTTAAAAAAATAAACACTAAGTCCACTTCCTGCCATCAAGAGTACCTCTCTTCCTTCCATCCAACCCCTATCCTGGGCCCTGCATTCACTAGCTATTTTTTACTCAGAATTTATTTATTTATTTAGAATTCATTTTTAACTTTTGTCTTCCTTTCATAGTCACTCAGGAGCCCCTTCATAGAAGACATTCAGCAATAGTATTAACCTCCCTCTTGCTGGGCCTGACCTGGGCCTGCAGGTTCCTATCAAAACTCATCAATTCATCCTCAAAGGCCCAGTGTCTTCACCCCCAGATCCCCATGTGAGGGAGCTCTGTTACAGAGGGTGGCTCCCCTGCACATAACTATGGACCCAATGGCCTCAGGGTGATGGGAAGATAGGATGTATCTTGCAGTCCCTTGAAAGCCCCACTTCGTGCCCTCAGGTTAGAAGGTATATAATGACGCTGCAAAGTTCAGTCATGCTTGCCTACAAAGGGACAGATGGCAGAGGACCAGGGGGACATGAAGCAGTGTCCAATTCACCCCCAGCCATGGCTCTTTGGTTCAGTTTGATACCTATTCCCGCCTAGACTAGATTCATGCTCCCCAGCTTCCCAATGGACTTAAGGAAGCTGTGTTGCAGATGTTCTCACCTCCCCATAAAGTACAAACACTTTCTCTGTGGCCTGCCATCATTGGCATGGGCTTGGCTTGGGCCACCTGGCCAGTGTTCTCCATACCACTTCCCAATAAAAGTCTCAGTTCCCAGGAGGGCTGCTGACAAGACGAACAGTGAGAGAAGATGGGATTACTTGGCTTTAGGAAAACGTCTTACCAACAATCCTGCAGCAATGACAACTCTAATTCTACTACCTAACACAGAGGCAGCTTCCCACCATCCCCACCCCCACCTCACTCAGGGCAAGGGGATTATAGGGGATAGCTGCTTGAAACTTAACCTGTGGTAGGAAGTAAAGACTTCCTTTGGGTGTGGTTCTTTGGATCTAGATTCGTAGACATATCACTGTAACCTTACAGGAAGGAGTCAAGGAATTTTTTAAAAGACTAGGGAAATGTTTAACTGAAGATGTTCACACACATCTAACAATACTTTGCACACAAGTAATGGCGCTAAGCCTACCATACAAAATTCAGTATTTCGAAATAAATAGAGGATATTATTCTCTTTTTAAAATATTCAACCATATTGTATGAGGCCACTGCTCTAAAAAGTTAAGAAAATATTTTCTTGCTAAATGTAACATTCTATGATGGTTACTGGAGGCGGTGAGATGGGAGGAGGGAATTATTCACAGCTAGAGGGTAGATGCTCTGATAGTGTAGTGGTTACGATTTGAGCTGTGAACCACAAGGTCAGCAGTTCGAAACTACCAGAAGTTCCGCAGGAGAAAGATGAGGCATTCTGCTCCCGAAAAGATTTACAGCCTCGGAAACCCTGTGCAGGGTTGCTATGAGTCGGAATCGACTCCACAGTACTTAATAACAACACCAAGAGGGTAGACACATGGTAACTTGGGTGACAGGGCAAACAATATACAACAAGAGAGAAGTTGGCAGAGAAAAGATAAAGGTAGCAGGAAATACATGGAGGAGTTAAAGGAAATAGAGGTAAATAATATTAACTGATGGTGCATAGAGAAGACTGCAATCATTGTAATGAAACAAAATGTATGATTTGTTGAATGTAAAACTGATGATCTGCTCTGTAAACCTTCATTCAGTTCACAATAAAGTATTTTTTAAAAATATTTTCTTTCTAAACACCCAACATTTTTAGCATTTAAAATCTGGTTGCACTGTATAAAAATTGTATTTACCAGATACTTTCAGAAACTTCCATACTGAATGCACATCAAAGTTTTCTCAGAGGAATGGAGGAGGATCTTTGGCACCTCTGTCAACCTCCTTTAGGCTCCACTCTAAGCCATTACAATGCTCAGGTCAAAATTAAAACATGCCAGGGAAAGCACTTTGAAAATTATAAACCACTAGCTACATGCCAAATAATACAAATTTCAAATATCAAATCTGTAGGATTTGCTTCAAAGTAATAAGGAAAGAGGTTAAAGACAATAAATAAAACAAGATTGGTTATAAGTTGGCAGTTATTCAAATTGGTGATGCATATATATTTGTTGTTGTTGTTAAGTACTGTGGAGTTGGTTCCTACTCATAGTAACCCTGCAAAGGGTTTCTGAGGCTGTAAATCTTTACCAGAACAGAAAGCCTCATCTTTCTCCCACTGAACCGCTGGTAGTTTCAAACTTCCGACCTTGAGGTTAGCAGCCCGATTCGTAACCACTGCGCTACCAGAGCTCCTTGTAGATAGATAGATAGATAGATAGATAGATAGATAGATAGATAGATAGATAGATAGATTCATTGTGTCATTAGTTCTACTTTTGTATGTACTTGAAATTTTCTATTATATAAAGTTTAATATATAATATACAAATATGGGTATATATCCTTTTGTCATCTAAGTGGAACCTTAAACATTTGTATTTTGCCATATGAGAAAAAATAGTCCAGAGAAGTTAAGTGACTTCACTGAAGTCACACAGCTAGCAACAGAACAGAGCAGAGCAAAATTCCGAACTCCCCACTCTGGGTTTCTTCTGTGGCCGCACACTAGGGGGATCTCAGGCAAAATTGGTTTCCTTTGGCTACTCTCCCCAAGGTATCCATGTTTTTCAAGAAGGAGAGGGTGCTGGACAGACCGAAACTAGTAGCAGCAGAAGGAGGGCCAGAATAAGGTTCTGGGCAGTTTCCAAAATGAACAGGGGAGGAGGGGAAGTTTCCGACTGGCCTGCTCTGTCACAGACACCTGGAGCAAGAGTGCCCAGAACTGACCTTGGACTGTGTGACAGCCAACCCCTACC
>NW_006408568.1:12072202-12074323 GCF_000296735.1 Chrysochloris asiatica | reverse complement strand
GCTGAAATGCCGGGATTCTGGGCGATGAGAGTTTTGGAGTACCCGCATATTGGATCTTAAAAGTGTAGCTACCAAGTTTACAGCCTCGGAAACCCTGTACAGGGTCGCTATGAGTCGGAACCGACTCCACGGCACATAACAACAACAACCAAATTTAACGGGTTCCTTGTCAGCAAATCAGGTCCCTGTGTGTTAATGGAGCAGGGACGGGGCGAAGGAGTCGCTACTGACCCCCCTAAACCTGGATAGAACGCAAAACCAGGAGTCGGAGATACCCCGGTCTTTACTTCTGACTTTGACCATTCACTGGGGAAAAAATGGGGAATTGGCTCGGATGCCAGGTACCTGGGAAGTTGAGCACGCCAGGGGGACTGGCTGCGCTCGAGTTGTGGGTGCCCCAAACCCAAGCAGATGGCCAAAGCACACGAAAGGAGACTGTGACATTCTGGGGTCTTTAAGTTGCGTTTGGAGAACGTGCCCACTCCCCCAGCTGTCCTGGCCCATCAGAATGCCTAGACTCCCCTTCTCTCCCTACTCTTGTCCGTGATCTGTCCGTCTGAATCCCACCAGCTTCTCCAGGGGCCTCCCTCACCTGCGTGCACAAACCTCCTTTAGCTCCATTTGAGGGTCGACTCGCCGCAGGACTACTTTCTCCCAGTCTAACAGGGAGTCCTAGTGTGGCACTGTCGGATAAGTACTGGACTGCTAACCACAAGATCGGTGGTTCAAACTCACCAGTCAGCAGCTCTTCGGAAACCCTATGCAGGGTGTATATGAATTGGAACCAACGCGGTGGTACTTAACCACAACAAAGGCTACAGGTACCATGGGCCCCCGTCTGAGGGAATGGACCTTCCTCTGACCCTGAGCTGACATTTCTCCCTTCCTGGAGATTTCGAGCTCTGCAGATCCAAGTCATGGCTCTACCGTGTACGGTTCGCCCCGGCGTAGTTGCGGCTCTGGGGCTGGAGGGAACCTTCACTGCCTTCACTGCGCCCTAATCCCCCGCCCCAGATCCCCAGCTCCGGGGAGGCTCACCATCGTGGCTGTTCTCCGCGCCCGCTCTCCTCCCAGCTGGGCCTGCCCACCCCAATTGCTCCAGATACGGCCGCCTCCGCTGTTGTGACACTCTGGGCAGGAGAGGACGGGGGACGAACATGCTGGGGCCAGCAGCTGCCCAGCTGCATCACAGTACCCGGGGAGGGGAGGGACCGGGCTAGGTCACAATTGCTCCTCCCCACCCACCAGCGGCTCTGCCCTCCAGGAGCCCACGCACCCTCCCTCCATTCCCCCACCCCCCACAATCCCGTGGTTCTGCCTCGGGATCCTGGGTGTCCCTCTTAGGGAGATGGGTGGAAAGACATGCAACAGTCCTGTTTGTTACACGTGGACATATTTGCAACACGCATCCCATGAAATGATCGTTATAATTCAGCCGCTTAGGAAAGCAACACTAAGTGCTGTTATGCAAAATATTCTTTTCTCCAGAAATTCCCATTCTTCTCCTGCTGGAGCAAAAATGAGGAAGAATGGACCCAGCCGGGAACTCACCTTGTTAGGGTTTAATTAACTGGAGTCACCCTCAGCCCAAGAGAGGGTTGGAGTAGTTGGGGATCATAAAGAACAGTTCCAGTCTCAGCTCTGTAATTTATTATCCGTGTGTGTTTGGGCAAGTTGTTGAAATTCTGCTCCGGATGTGTCTGTTTCTTCCTCAGTTAAGACTTGCTTGGTTATTTGAGAATTAAATGAGATAACATACATGAGGCTTCTGATACATTGCAGGTGTCCAACATACTTTAAATACATGTGGGTTCCTGTTTCTACTAACCTGTCAGTGCACACCTTCTCAACCTCCCTCATCATTTAAAATATTTTCCTTTGATCTGTGGTCCCTGGATAGTGCAAATTTGCCCTCAACTATTAACCTAATGAAGGAGCTCTGGTAGCATAGTAGTTACAAGTCAGGCTGCTAACCTGAAGTTCAGCAGTTCAAAACTACCAGCTACTCCTCGGAAGAAAGATAAGGTTTGCTGCTCCCATAAAGATTTACATAGCCTCGATACCCTATACAGGGTCACTATGAGCATAAGGAGCTCTGGTAGCGTAGTGGTTACAAATCGG
>NW_006408568.1:12036108-12071717 GCF_000296735.1 Chrysochloris asiatica | reverse complement strand
TTCTCAGTGCAGTGACTCTGGAGCCAAAGAACACACTCCGCTACTGCTCTTCTTTGTTGGTGCTACAACGATCCCTCCTTTGGTTTACTATTTTCCTAAATAGGAGCAATTCTAATGGCTTCCACTTGACTTTTCCTACTGTAATATCCCTGACTCTACGTGTAGGAGTACAACTTGTGGGTTCTGTGAGTTACTGAGTATGTCTATTCCAATTATTCAATCTTGAACTGGGGAAACCACAAGAGGGATTCAAGATTCCACTGTGAGATGAACCTGAGCTGACTCTATTAATCATCTGACTTCTGTACATGCCCATTCTGACTGATGGGCCACAGTGACTTTTTTTTTTTTCTTTATGTTTTTATTGTGGATTGAGTGAGAGTTTACAGGGCAGATCATCAGCTTTATGTTCAACACATCATACAACTTGTTTCATCAGCATGATTACAATCCCCCCCATGTACCATCAGTTAACAGTATTTTTCTCTATTCACTTCAGCTCTCTCTCTTTTTTTTTTTTAAACATGCAGGCATATATAATATTTTACACCACCAAAGGTCACATTCTGCAAGTCTGCCTCCTGGCCACTATTTCTTATGCCCTCTCTTCCCATGAACCTAGAATCCTCAGCCACTCACCCTCTCCATGTTCTCATCTCTGCCTCTATCTCTGGTATCACTGCTTCTCTGGATAAGGTCCTGCATTCTGCTTGTGCTCTTCTCCCTTGGTGGTCCTAGGGTCCTTTGTTTCTAGACTGTAAGATTAACTGCTCTCCCATTTTTGTTACAAAACTTCTACCTTTACAATTGTGACAGTCGCATTGAGTCATGATAACAATTACTCACTATTAAATCATAAGAATCTTATCCCCATCTCTTTTTTTTTTTACTTTTTAGGGGAAGAGCGCGAACGCAGTCCCCCACTACCACAAATTATGCAGTCGAGTTTCCCACATTTGATCCCTATCTCTTTTAACCAGACCCATCTAGACAAGACGAAAACTGTTCAGTGGGAACTCTTTCTTCCCACACACACTCTTAAATTAACTCCCTCTTGAAACCTTGTAAGCCAGTCAGTTCGTGCCTTTATTTCCCCTTCATTTTAGGTAGCCAGTGTCTAACTTGCCCATCCCTACCTATCCTGTGTACAGAGGGGATAGCATTGATACTTGATGTGAAGACTCCTTCCCTCTCTGTTGGTATTTAGAGTTACTACCTCCACGAGTATAGATCAGGTTCATCAAATTGTAGCAATTTACCCATTTCCTTTATCAAAAATTGTTTTTTGTTGTTTGTTTGTTTTTTATCTTCTTCTAGTCAAGTTCTGATTATCAAGCCATCAAAGCTAGGTCAAATGGGTACTATCGGCAAGTTTGGATATTCTTGCGCATTTCCCCTCACTTCATATCAGCTAGATGCTTCACTCTCAGCTCTAGCCCTCTGTGGCTATGTCCTTGTCCATGGGCTCAGGTGTCCCCAGGTTTTACCACACTTTGGACCAACCAGCCCTTCCTCTTCTCTCTCATCTCCAGGTCAACGGGCATCAACATGATTGAACTCAGTCCATTTTTTCATTGCTGCCTTTCTCCCTCTTCCACTCACCAGTAGACCAATGTGGTTGCCAGCAAGCTTACATGCCTGCTCATGTGTTCCCTTTGAGTTTCAGACTTAGAGGGGAGTTTGTCCTGAAAAACTTGATTGCTTGCCTTGATGGCTTCCTGGTGAACAGCTTGCTTATTCTTGCAATAGCCAGTCATATTGCCATTTTTGTTTTGGGTTTTTCCTGATGATCTTTCTTTGAAGATGTACCTTCTGTCACTCTAGCTGTTCCAGGCTGGTCTGCTTGTCCTTTCTAGTGGAATCCACCTCATAAGGTTCTGGATGGGGCTCAGGATTCCACCTAAGGTCCTATACTCTGCAAAGACTCCACAAGAGGCCTATTTCACTGGTCAAGTTCTAGAACCCCTTTTAGGTATTCCAGTCAGTTATAGGCTGAAGACAGGCTTACAAGTTTTCTGTAATCATGTTTCCCGGCATTCCTTTCCATCCCACTCAAGTGTCTATTTTACAATAGTAGGCAAGGGAAACTAATCTTCATAAGACAGTCAAGCACCTTGGTAGTATTTCCCCTCTTCAAATTATGCCTTGATCCCTGTATCACAGAGCCATGTTGTTCCAAGGTTGAGACTGCATCACTGTTTACCTCTGTCCAACTTAGTCCATGCAAACCTGTCTAAGTGTTCCCCTATCTACCTTGTTCTTCCACCTCCTCCCCATTCTTGTGTTGCCCTCACTAACACCCAAACAATGATGTGTCTGCACTCACCCTGTACTCTACTGTCACCTCCCTTCACCTCCCCCTAAATCCCTCACCCAAACCCCACCATTGTGGTTGCCTTATATTCCATTAACTTTTCCCTCCATTTAAGACATTCTATTTTATCCTGTAATCTACTTGACCTTCTCACCACTTGGATTTCTGTTCCTCTGTGTTTACCTTCTTTCACATTTTTTATCATAGGCTGACCTCCCAGAACCTCTGAATTTGTTCTTATAGTTTTATTCTATTCTTGACTCTCCCATTTGTTGATTGAGTTCTGGGTGATGCTGCCACATACGTCAATCTCTGGATGTTGTCTGTCTGCTCTTGTTGGTTCTCAGTCCACAGAACTCCCTTTAGGATGTTTTTCATCACAGCGTTGGCTTTGGCAAAATCCCGTAGCTTCTGTTTATCCTGGAATGTTTGATTACACCATTGTATTTGGTTGATAGCTTTGCTGGGTAGAAGATTCTTGTTGGCAATTGTTGTTTTTTTTCTTTCAGGATTTTATATATGTCACCCCATTGCCTTCTTGCCTGCATGGTTTCTGTTGAGAGATCTCAACTTAATCTGATTTGCTTGCCTTTGTATGTTACACTTCTCTTTTCCCCAGCTGCTTTCGGAATTATGTTCTTATCTTTGATTTTGGAGAGCTTGATTATTATATGTCTTGGTAGTTTTCTTTTAAGGCCTATCCTTCCTGGAGTTCATTGACCTTCTTGAATGCTTATCTTTTCACTTTTCAGGATATTAGAGAAATTTTCTCCCAGCAGTTCTTCAACTATCTCCTTTGTGGACTTGTGTGATTCTTCCTGTTCTGGAATGCCGATAATTCTTACGTTATTCCTCTTCATGTTGTCCAACATGAATCTTAGAACTTCTTCATATTTTTTTTAACCTTTTTTCTGCTTGTTCTTCATCTTAGTAATATTGAGAGATTTACTTCCAGCTCACCAGTTCTGGTTTCCATCTCTTCAATTCTACTCCTTTGCCCTTTCAGTGTATTGTCCATTTGTGATATCCTATTATTAATTGTTTGGATCTCTTTCTGTAGGTTTAGAATAGATCAATGATGTATCTATCTTATTTGATTGTTCCTGTAGTGCTTTCCTGACTTCTTCCTTATTTTTCTCAACTCCATTGTATAGTGTTTTGGTACATTTTTATAATCATTTTTCTGAATTCCTTCTCAGGCATTTCCAAAGCTTGCTCATCTTCCAGTATGGAGTGTAGATCTACTTCCAGCTCATTTGCCTCAGTCACTTTATCTCGTTTCTGGACAAATGCTGATATGGTCATCTGCTTCTGGTTTTGGGGCATATTCAAGAGTTGTCTGTGGCCTTAATACTTAGATGGGTGTGTATTTTGGTATTTTTTATGCTTTCTGATTGCCTCCAGGTAGATGTGATCAGGAGATGGGCTTCCCTTTTCACTCTTCCGTCTGAGAAATTTCAAGATGCCACTGTTGGTCATTGTGACGTAATTCAGGATTTAATTTCTAGCCTATTTCCTTTTTAGTCTGCCTGTTCCACTCCACAATCCACCTTCAGGCCTTTTTCTTAGTGATAAACAGTTCGAGCTGGCTGTGGCCATTTTGTACTGCTGTTTGGTTTTAAGTGGAAACTGTCACTTTAAATTTCAGGAGATCTGTGCTCATGTGTAGTAGAACCCTCTAGGGGTGAGGGGTGGGGGCTGGGGTGGCCACTCTCTCAGGCAGCCCCTCTAGTCACCAGAATGGAGGTGCACAGCCAACAAGAGACCAATGAACAGACACACACACAAAAAGAATGTCCACACCTTTATCCTTTATCTCCGTGTTCTTTCAGGTGTCTGTGGCTGCTCTGAAACTTCCCCAGCTTGGTCTCACCCAAGATGGCTGCTCAGGGAGCAGCTGAGCACCTTGGATTAGAAAGCACTGGATTTCTTGCTTCCGCTACAAATTCCATTGGCTGTAAGACTTCCAACTTTCTAAATATTCCTTTATATGTGGTTCTGAGTTCTGGAACCATCCCCTCAGCCTGCTTGCTCCGGTATTCTGTGTTGTTGCTGACACAGCTCCTCACTGCACTTCTACCCTTTCCGCCATCTTGTTTGTTCTCCCACATTGACTTTTTGGGCCTCCTGGAATTAATGTTCACTCAGAGCCAGTATCTAGCAATCCCTGACATGTCCGAGTTTTTCCTTTTCTCCAGTGAGCACTCATATTAGACCATAGATCCCTTTGTGGAAAGCTGGGAGAAAGACTAATAGTACAAAATTTTGGTAGTATAGTAAGGTCCTTCCTCAAGGGGGCTTGGCCTTCCTTCCATTCAAGAGGTTTGTGGGTCTGTACATTGGCTCTAGTCTGTGAATTGATTGAGGAGCTGTGACTCTGTTCTGGTGATTCGAGTTAGACTGACATTCACTTGCTCTAGAATTCCTCCAATTATATAGATCAGGTCATATTTAGTATATTTCCCATCTATTCTCTCCTTGAAGCACCAAGACTTAGTAGGCAATGCCATAAGTCCATCTGAATCAGGGTATTCTGACTACTGCTTTTACTCTGTTATACATTATGTTAGCCATGCCCATCTTGTCTTTGTCCGTTAATTTCCAACACTTGACCCCAACCACTTCAGAGTCCAATCAACCCCACTGTAGTTAAGTGTATTAATTTAGTATTCACTGTTAAGGCAGTTGTTGTTAAGTACCATGGAGTTGGTTCCGACTCATAGCGACCCTGCACAGGGTTTCTGAGGCTGCAAATCTTTATAGGAGCAGAAAGCCTCATCTTTCTACCATGGAACAGTTTCGAACTGCCAACCTTGAGTTCAGCAGCCCAATTCGTAACCACTATGCTACCAGAGCTCCGTAAGGCAGTGCTGACTGTCAAGTCTGACTTACATAAAAATAACAATCACAGCAGTCTTAAGGATGCTGGGACTCCCATCAGAAATTTGTTCTTCACTGTTGTGGTATAAGATGTGTCATCTGGGCACTTCACGTGTGGGTCTAACTTGACAAATTCACCCTAATATTCTAATTTCCCTAAGTGTTTGGGTACCTTCTTCCGTAGTATGCCAAGGTAAGTCTGGTCCTTCAAGTTGATTTAGTGTAGGCTATCTGTGCTTCAGGGAACCAACCAAAGATATCATCAGATCCTCTCCTAACCTCTTGACTAAAACATCAAATGAAGAATCTGTACTTACTGGATCCATATCTATAAACTCAGACTGATCCAATGTCTATTCCTTGTACCATTATTCTACACCCTTGATAGACACTCCCATATATTCTCCAGGTTTCTGTTGTACATACTAGAAACGTCAAGCAGTTTTGGAGTGCAGCATACCTCCTCCTGGATCATACTTTCTATTTCACCTTTTGGGGCTTGCTGAGTCTTAAGTCTAGTTATAAGTCTCAAAACAAAAGTGAGTGATGGAAGTGAGTCATGGGAATAGCCAGTAATGCCATGTACAGCATCTGTCTCCAGCAGTGATACCCCAGGTAGTACACAAAATGCCTTCTCGGACAAAGACTCTTCAGGCACAGTTGGGTTATCTCATCAAATGGGAATGGAGGGATAATGGGTAGAGTTTCTTAGCAGATAAAGATGAAGTGATCTCTTTAGATAGGAGGAGTGGTGCTACTGTTGGTAGGAGTGATTCAATGGAATTTAGAGGTCCAATGTCCCCATCTCCTGATTGTCTGCCCATATGCCCCCATAGTAATAGGGTCCTTCAGGACCCCATTTCTTCCCAATCAATGCCCTCTCTTTAATGTCAGGCACCATTTGAGGTTGGAAATTCAATTGACAGTGCAACTCAGCCACTCTTATGATAAGACCCTGGGTTTGGCTTTTGGCAATCAGGTTTGTTACTATGAGAAATAAGGCTTTCGTTCAGAGCATAAATGGCAACTTCCAGGTATTTTGTGAGGCACTTAAGCTATGACTGAAGCCTTGAGCTCATCTCTTACTTTCAACTAACCAGCTTCTGCACACTTCTCATTCTACCAAAATTGTAGGAAATTAGCCAATATGTTATCACAAAGAGCCTTGCTTCTTGAAATATTTGATCTCTTGGTGGTGACCTTTTGCTTATTTTTTTTTTTAACCTCACACCATGGATTAGCAGAGGTCTCTGTACTACTGGAGGCCGAGTCCTCAGTGCCTTTAAGACTTGAAAAGCAATTTAGAAAACTCATCCTTCCAATGTTCTTTCTCTAGAACCACTCTCAGTACCAAATATCTTAGACTAGGTTCTCTAGAGAGCCAAAACCAGTGATGTGCATGCATGTGTGTAGAGAGAGAGAGATTTATCTCAAGGAAATGGTTTAAATGCTTCTTGTTGTTGAGTGATATCAAGTTTCTAAGGAGCTGCTAGTGAGTTTGAACCACCGACCTTATGGTTGGCAGCCCAGTGTTTATCCTATAGAACTTGTTAAGTGCCATCAAGTCAGTTCTGACCCATAGCAGCCCTGTATAGGGTTTCCGAGGAGCAGCTGGTGAGCTTGAATTTCTGACCTCGCAGTTCAAATGGTTTGCGCTCAAATTCAGGCAGGAGCCTTCTCCAGACATGTAGCTGCAGGGGATGATGAACCCAAGATCAGCAGGTCAGACAGCAGGCTGCTGGTTCACTGGCTGAGGAGGTTGCTGAATCCTAAGGGCTGGAGGTCAGATGATGATAAGCTGGATGCAGGATCTAGAGCAGGTGAGCAAGTTTTGCTAGCTCATTCATATATAAGGGTTTCAAACCCTTTGTGGAAAAATGGAATTGAAGGATAATGGAATTTTTCTATGAACTATTTGAAGTCCTGTCAGATACACTGCTAGATATAGACCACACCCCTGAGGAACTCCACTTTAAACTGATTGACAGATCACATCAGATCATCTCATGGAGAATGATTACAGCAAATGAATCCATAATGCCAAATGACATCATTACATAACTGTCATTCCACTGAGAATGATAGCCCAGCTAAGTTGACATATAACCTTAACCATCACTGAACTCATTCAGCAGCACTGTGGAAGAGATGGCTGGCTACCTGCTTCCATAACAATTACAGCCAAAAAAAACCCAATGGAGTAAGTGTGCTCTATAATACACAGGGTTACCATGAGTCAGAAGCAACTGGATAACAACAGATTTGGTTGGGGTTTCTTTGGAGGCTCCCCCACCCACCCCCTTGATCCATTTATCATCTAGAGACCACCAAAGACAAAGTGAATGGGTGAATATTGGGACACATTTGGAGTCACATAATCCAGTTGCTCCTTCTTTCAGGCAATTCTGTATTCAAAGCTAACGCTACAGGGTCTGAGTGTTTCGTTTTAAATTGGGGAAAGCTCTGATTCTACCCCTGCTCCCACTATTCCAGCTGAAAGCTATCAGAAATGCACATTTGTAAGAATGGGAGAAAATTGTAGACCAAAATTCAAGTTCCTAAAAAAAAAGTCAAACTTATTGGAACAGTAGAGACTAGAGTAACTCCCAGACTACCACTCTAGGATATCCTTTAAACTGGGAAATGAAGCATCTCCTGGAGGTCATCTTTCAGCCAAATAATAGATTGGGTCATAAAACAAATGATATCACCTGTGAGTCATGCGCTCCCTTAAACAACCAACTATATGAGACCACAGGGTCATTGTTTGCCCAAAACCAAAGATAAGAAAGGAAGGAGAGAAAAGGAAACTAGATCAATGGAAACAGAACAAACTGAATGGAAATACTGGGAATGCTGACATAGTGTGAAAACTGTAACCAACTTCATGGATCAATTAATATAAGAATTATTCAGTGGAAACCCAATTGGCTGTGTAAACTTTCACCTAAAACACAATGAAATGTGTACAAGTGCCTCATAGGATTTCTAAGCCTGTAATCTTTATGGGAATAGATTGCTAGGTGTCTCCTCCCACGGAGCAGCTGGTAAATTCAAACTACGTCTGACATTTCAGTTAACCATTGTTAACTGAATAACTCCTGTGGCACTGTGGGGTAAAGCACTGCACCGCAAGGTCAGGTTGAACCAAAAGGTCAATGGTTCAAACCCACCAGCTGCTCCTTGGAAACCCTATATAGAGTCGCTCAGAGTCGGAACCAACTTGACAGCACTTAACAACAATAGCTAATTGTCATCAAGTCAACCACAAAACCCACAGGGACAGAACATTAATGAATACCATTAATGGAAGGGGTTGTTGTCATTTTTATTTTCTGTCAAGTTGGTTCTGGCTCACGGCACCCTGGATCCCTGGATGAGAGCATATTCTACAGAGCTACACCAGGGCTCCAGTGGAGGAAGTTGTTGTTGTTAAATGATGTCAAGTCAATTCCAACTCATTGTGACCCTGTATAGGGTTTCCTAGGAGCAGCTGGTGGGTTTGAACCATCGACTTCATGGTTAGTAGCCCAATGATTATCCTCCAGTGCCACACAGGATTCCCCAAAAGTAGGATTTCCAAAAATTTCCAGGACAATGGTTGCCGCATGCACAGTAAGAACCCAAAGGTTCAGGAAGATTGCAGATGGTAGGCTGGCTCTCATAGGATACCAAGGCTATTTTACTTTCTCTCCAACTTGGCAATGGACATGGGAGAGTGGAGAGTGAGTAGAATTCTCAGGCAACATTTTGGAGGGGATCAAAGACACAAAGTGGTTTCCTTTCAAAGAAAACAGCCATTTCCTTGGGATCTTGCTAAGACTGCTGGTAACCAAGAGCTCAGCTTATCCATGTGAGTTATCTGATGGAACCACTAAGCTTGTATTTAAATCTACACTGAGGGACGTCTGCCAGCCTGTCTTTGTCATCGCTGGTACATTTGAGAAGCTCTACCGCCTGCTGTTTCGCTCTGCAGCAAACTGAGCAATGATACTGCTAACACAAGTGCCAAAGCCGCTGGGGCCTTCACCTCCCACATCTCCCTTCAGCCCTGCTGCTCTAATTTAGCTCTCAGCAGTTTGTACTCCTGCTATTTCCTCCTTCCTCAAATGCCCAAGACAAACTTCAAATTCATCCAACAATTCGTTACTGCATGGTCTCATTCTAGGTGTTAAGGGGCTTCAAAAAATTCGTGGACAATTTCCCTTTCAGTTCCATTTTTCCAAAAACACTGGTCTCCCCATATAAGAACTCTAGAGTCAGTGCACCTGGTTCAAATCCTAGCTCTACTACTTTATGGCTGTGTTAATTAATTACATTCAAGTTAATTAACCTCTCAGTGTCTGTTTTGTCATCTCTAAAATACTCGAATACAAATCTGTGTTGGAAGAACTGCAGCCCGAGTGCTCCTTGGAGGCCAAGATGGCCAAACTTCATCTCTCATACTTTGGACATATTGTCAGGAGGGACCAGTCTCTGGAGAAGGATCTCGTGTTTGGTAAGGTGGAGGGTCAGAGAAAAAGAGGAAGACCCCTAGTGAGATGGATTGGCCAAGTGGCAGCATCAATGGACTCAAGCATGGCAACAGTAGTGAGGTTGGCCCAGGATCGGGCAGTGTTTCGTTCTGTTGGCACCTAACAACAACAACAACAACAAAAGTACTCTAAAAGTAAAATTGATATCTTCCTCATTGACTTTCTACAAGATTGAATTAGTTAATAGATGTAAACTCCTTAGAACAGTGCCTGGTACATAGTGAGTACCTTACAAATGTTGCTGTTAGCTACTTTTGAGTCATTTCCAACAAATAGTGCCTCCATGTGTACAGAGTAGAACTTCTTCACAGGACTTTCAAGGCTGTGTCCTTTCAGAGGCAGATCATCAGGCCTATATTCTTAGGTGCCTCCAGGTAAGTTCAGACTGCCAAACTTTTGGGCTAGTAATTGAGCACTTAGCCATTTGTGTCACCCAGGGACTCATTTATAAATATGACCTGTTACTATTACTAATAGGAGACATGGTTTCTGCCCCATACAAGGTTTTCATCCCACTGGAGAAACAAGGTGTGACCCCTCACCTCCACTCCAAACAGCTAACGTACAGTACAAGTGAAGTTTCTACTGACTTAGTATGACTATTAAGTGCCAGAGAATGACTGAAAGAGAACATCATTATACTAGTGGGAGAACTCAGTGAAGGCTTCGTAGGAGAAAATCAGGTGTGTGTTGTTGAAATCTGAAGGACAACCAGACTATGGGAAGATGAAGTACAGGGAAGAGCATTAGACCCGAGTGGGTTTAGGAAAGAAGCTGACCAGCAATAAAAACAAGGATCAAGAGTCTGGATAGGAGGGTGAGAGTTGGGAGGGGAGGCAAGGAGGAAGGAAAGTGGATCCAAGTTTTATCTGCAATTAGAAATAGACAAACCCTGAGAGTTCAGGGATGAAGTTGAAGAATAGGGGCTGCTCAGATAAATTCAATCCATGCAAGTAGAAAAGCTCACCAAGGAAAAGCTAGTAGAGGGAGAAGAGTTGTGGGCAGTGCCTCGAGAGCGTACTCACTCCAAGTCAAAAGGCCCAAGAAAAAGAAAACAGCTAAGACAAAGAGCTGTTAGGATGGAGATGAAGCCAGCCAACAGGTAAGGGATGGTGTTTGGGAAGTTTTTGGAAAATGAGTCTTTTGTATAGAAGTGTGTTTCTATATAAATTTTAATATTTTCTAAAATTTATAAATTCTACTTGCAATGCTCTTCTGTTGTTTTTTTGAAGAATCATAGAGGCTGGTGAAAAATATTTGGATCCATACTCTATGGCTGGAGAAATAGCAAAGGGAAGGCTTTAATGTCTTCCTTATCTCTAAGGGTAAGAACCTGTTGGTTACAACATTGTAAGGCCCATGCAGTTTGGTTTTCTGCCTGAGGAACTTTGCCACATAAACACTGTTAAAGTGTTGTTTAAGTGGCTTTGTTTCTGTACTGATATACTTCTGCAAAATTCTTTTTCTTTTTCAACCCAGTCTCTAAAGATTATCTTTTTAACATTTTTTTTTCTTTATTGAGGTGAAGTTCACATACCATAAAACTATCCACTTTCAAATGAGCAAATCAGTGGCATCCAGACAATTTCTAACATTATACAGCCACCATCTCGAACCACATTACGCTTTTCAGTCCCCACCTAATCTAATGCACTCCTCCCTACCCACCTCAGATGGTGCAGGAATGTCAAAGAGGCTGTCAGCAAATACAAGCTGGGAAACACCGTTAAAACTGAGTGTGAGTTAGTATTAACATGTGAAATAAAAAATCAAACCCACGGTCATCAAGTTGATTTGGACTCAGAGTGACCCACTAGGAGAGAGGAGAACTACTTCTTAGGGTTTCTGAAACTATAAAACTCAAGGTGAGCAGACAGCTTCATCTTTCTCTGGAGGAGCAGCTGGTGGCTTTGAACTGAGAAGTGAATCATAAAATCCCAACCGCATCACTGCTCTGTTGAGACTCAGTTCTATACTGATGAAAGTGGATATTCCAGGATCCTATTTGCAGCCATCACAGGAAAGGAACAGTGTGTTCCATGGCCCCTCCCCTCTCAGCCCATTGCTTCTACTTGCTTCTTTGGAGGATTCCCAGTTAGGTCAACTGGTGTCTCCCCATACACAAGCAAATCTTTCTGTTAACTGCAAGGTCTTCGGTTGGAATTCACCAGCTGCTCCTCGGGAGAAAGATGAGACTTTCTGCTCCATTAGAGATTTACAGCCTTAGAAACCCTATTGTTGTTAAGTGCCATCAAATCAGTTCCAACTCATAGGGACCCTGTATAGGGTTTCCGAAGGTTTGAACTGTTGACCTTGTGGTTTTAAGTCCAGTGCTGATCCTACAGCACCACACCAAGATTCCTGGAAACCCTATACAGGGTCATTATGAGTCAGGACCAACGACGTGATGGCACACAACAAAAAGTTTGTTATTTTCTAATTTTTGAAAATACATATGCATTACTTTAAGGCAAGAAAAATATTTGTGATATTTTTTGTTTGAGGGGAGGCACTAGACTGAGAACCACGTTTCACAGTCGATTCAATGGCACTGAACAATAACATGTTCAATGCCATTGAATTGGTTCCAAAGCGACCCTATATAGGGTTTCTGAGCTGTGACGGGTGGGTTTGAACTGCTGACCTTGCAATTAGCAGTTCAGCGCTTATCCTACAGTGCTACATCAGGACTAAAATCTGGCAAAAGGAGCCCTGGTAGTATAGTGGGCTATGCATTGGTCTGCTAACCGCAAGATCAGCAGTTCAAATCTACAAGCTGCTCTGTGGGAGAAAGATGAGGCCTTCTGCTCCAGTGAAGATTTATAGCCTCGGAACCTACACAGGGTTACTATAGGGATTCCAAGGCTATACATCTTTATGGGAGCAGACTGCCTCATCTTGCTTCTGTGCAGTGACTGGTGGGTTCAAACTACTGACCTTTCAGTCAGTAATTAATGCTTCCTTGCCAACCCAGAGTAACAACTGCAGAATCGCAACAGGCCCCACCTGTGCTTGCCAGAGGTCCGGCTGCATTAACCCTGAGGCTTTTCCACTTAAGAAGGGGAAAGAGAGGGTAAATAATAGGTCTGTGCCCCATCTACAATGTATGTCAGATCTTTTTTGGTCTGCCATTTTCTCTGGCTGTTTTGGATTTTTGTTTTTTATTGTGGTAAAATATGTATAAATAAAATTTGCTATTCTAACCATTTTTAAAGGAGCTCTGGTAGCACAGTGGTTAAGAGTTGAACTGCTAACCTCAAGGTCAGTAGTTCTCAACTACCAGCTGTTCCACAGGAGGAGAAGGCTTTCTGCTCCCGTGAAGATTTACACCAGAGTCCTGGTATGACACTGTAGGTTAATGCGCTAGACTGCAAAGTCAGTTTGAACCAGAAGGTTGGCGGTTCAAGCTCACCAGCCACTCCTTGAAAACACTATACAGGGTGGCTATGAGCCGGAACTGACTCTACAGCACTTAATAACAATAACAACAAAGATTTACAGCCTCGGAAACCCTATACAGGGTTGCTTTGACTTGGAACCAACTCCATTACACATAACTAACCAACAACCATTTTTTAAGTGTACACCTTAGTGGCATTAATTATATTCATCACGCTGTGCAGCTTTCCCTATTCACTTCCAGATGTTTTTCTTAATCATCCCAAATAGAAATTCTCTGTACCAATAACTATGCAATAACTCCTTACTCCCACCTTTATACCCTCCCCTAGTGCCTAGTAACTTCTAATCTACTTTCCATCTTTATGCATTTACCATGAGTAGATCTTTCATATACGATGGATCATACAATAGATTGCCTTTTGTCTCTGCTTATTTTACTATGCATGATATTGTCAAGGTTCATTCAGGTCTAGCATGTATCAGAATTTCATTTCTCCTATGGGCTTCATTATATGTATGTTATCACATTATGCTTATCTATTCATGTGCTTGGGGACACGGGTTATTTCTACCTTTTGGTTATGTGACTAATGCTATAATGAACTCTGGTGTGGTGGTGGTGTGCCAACTAATAGCGACCCAGTATAGGGTTTCTGAGGCTGTAAATCTTTACTGGAGCAGAAAGCCACCTCCTCCTGTGGAGTGACTCGTCCATCCAAACTCCTAAGCTCCAGTTAGCAGCCCAGTTCATAACCCACTGCTCTACCAGGGCTCCTTGAACTCTAGTTTACAAGTATCTGTTTGAGTTCCTGTTTTCAGTTTTGAGGAGTATTTACCTAGGAGTGGAATTGCTAGATCATATAGTCTTTCTGGAGTTCCTAGATGGTGCAAACAGTTAACACACTTGGCTGCTAACTGCAAGGTTGGAGGTTTGAGTCTATACAGAGGCACCTCAGAAAATCTAGCAATCTGTTTCTGAAAAATCAACCATCAAAAACCTATTGGATGCAACTGTTGGTCTATGTCTAGACCAAAGAAGAAACAGAGTGAAGAAAGTAAAAAATGAATGAAAGCAATTAGTTCAAAAACGAATGGACCACACAAACTCCAGCCTCAAAGACCAGGCCTGAAATATATTAGATGATGCCCAGCTCTCACTGCCGACAGCTCTGAAAGGAATCACAATAGAACATCCTGGATAGAGTGGGTGATAAACATGGAATAAAACTCAAAATAATGAAAAAGCCTTATGGTCTGATAGAGACTGGAGGACTCTCCAAGACTTACCGTCATTAAATGTCCTTCAAGTCGAAATGAACTTCATCCTCTTGGCTCAATTTTCAGGTGAACACAAACATCAGGGACGTATGCATGCCTCAGAACAATTAACCATACAAAATCAAAAGGGTAGCATTTGCCCAGGGACAAAGCTCAGGAGGCAGAAGAGAACAGGAAAGGATCGAAGGAAGTAGGGGAACCCATGGAGGAAGTGGGAGGAATGAGGTCACTTGTGGGGAATGTAGTCAATATTACAAACCAAAATGTGTATGAATTGTTCATTGGAAAGCCAAGCAAGCTTTCACCCAAACTACAGTTCAAAAGGAAGAAAAAAGCAGTTCTGACACACCATGAGTCAGCATCGACTTGAGCGTGATGGCTTTTTGTAATTAAGTATATGATCTGTAATCTTGGACTTCTCAAGATATGACATCATGCAGGTGCCACGTCTCTGACCTCCATCTTTCTCTGAACTTGTGTGTTGTACGGTGTGTGCTGAGCAGTACCGGCTGACAGAAATATGTATGCCATGTTGCAAGCCACTTGTATAATTTTATTCTTGTAGTTTCATTTTAAAAAGTAAAAAGAAACAGGCAAGATGAATTTTAAGAGTATATTTTATTTAACCCAGTATTTCCAAAGGATTACCATTTCAACATGTAATCAATATAAAAAAACAAATTAAGAGTGTTTTAGTATTAAGTGTTGGAAATCCAGTGTGCATTTTTACATTCACAAATCATCTCAATTTGGGCTAGCCACATTTCAAGTGCTCAAAAATCACATATGGCTAACAGATGCTACATTAGACGGTGCAGGGGTAAGCCGAACAAGGAAGCGTCCCTTCACTTCTGACCTGGTTAAGCCCAGAGTCTTCTAGGGGGCAGCTCATGGGTTCAAATCGCTGACTCTTCAGTTGGCAGACGAGTACTTTAACCCACACCACAAGGAAAAGACTTCCATATTCCTGAATCAGCACTGACTGAGGTCCCTGGTGGGGGGGCTTGACTGCCTTTCCACATCCCTCACAGCACAGTGCTGTGTTCCAACATATGTTTGCATAGAAGCACTGAAGATTTGGTGGCAGGTTACAGAAAATACAGAAATACTAAAGCTGCTTAGTGGCAAAGGCGCCCAGTCCCCTTATCAGGTTTTACTGTTCATTGCCTTCAAATTGCATGTCCTCCCCTCGCCCCAAAGTGAGACCCACCTCCTCCAGGCAGTCTTACCAGCTCACCTCATTACCCACTTCCATTTTCAGCAACTCAGCCTAGAGGCTGGCCTACTTCTCAAGGCCACACAAGTGGAAAAGCGTATGCATTATATAAACAATAACACATAACTGGGACAACAGTATGGAGACCTGGTGGTGTAGTGGGGTATGCGTTGGACTGCTAACCAAAAGGTCAGCAGTTCAAATCCACCAGACAGTCCAAGGGAAAAAGATGATGCTTTCTGCTCCCATAAAGAGTTACAGCCCCCCAGAAGCCCTAGATATAGTTGACATGAGTCTGAACCAACTCAACAGCACACAAGGACATGCACCAGTGTGCAGTAAGGAGGCAAGGAGACAGGCAGGAACTGTGAAATAGCCACTGGACTGGACGTAGTACAAAAAATCCTCTTGCTGGGCAGGGGGTAGAGATGGGGACTGGAGGGAAAGGGTGGCCAGAGATGTTAAGTGTAATCGAGCAGGACTTGGCCACTGACAACCTGGAAAATTGAACTGAAGACCAAGAGGCACCAAGCAGGATCACCTTACCCAGTGATAAGAGCAAGCAGTCTCATTTGTTTTCAACAGTTACCTGGGTGGTTCCGTAAGCCATGCCCTGGGCTGAGAAACTGCAGGACCATGGGAATGGTGCCCTCATGCAGAACTAGACGAGACTGCAGACAGGAGTGGAGGAAGAAGAGCATCTTCTAGTGGCCGGATTTTCAGAGACAAAATTGGAAAAGGCCAGAGGTCATTCTACCAGGGTTTTCCTGACCTTCCTCCTTCATTAACACCCTGATCTTGAAAAATCTGCACTCTCTGCCTTTGCCATGAGGATGGAATGTTTTTCATGGACACACTCACCCTTCCTAACCCTCTCTCTCCAAGGGGTCTCTGGGTGTAAAGGGGCTTGTTTTGGAGGAGCTGTGCCCTCTGGCCCCACTTTGTTTCCACATTATCCACTAAATCCAGGCAAAGTGGGGTGCACAGAGGAGGACACACAGGCAGCGAGAAACAGTTCAACTGACTGGATCAGCTCCTTTGGGAATTAGGCTGGCCTCACTCCCACAGGGGCCATGGATGAGTGACTCCGCTTCTGTGGTGGTGCGTGGGGTCGACCACTCAGTCCTGGACAGGGAGCTGGTAGAAGGGAGAAAACAAGGCCTCCCGGATCCGATGGAAGATCTGAGCCAGCTTGTAGAGGAAGGGCAGGAAACAAGGAGAGGCTGCAGGAAGAAAGGGAGAGTTTGTGAACGTGCCTTCCTCGCCCCTTCCTCCTCACTCAGTCCCACCTCCCAGCCCTTGGCAATTTGAGATTATGTATGATATTTTTTATGCTTAATGTTATTTGTTTCTCTTCCCCTTCCCAACCAATAAGGGATTTCACTTGCTCTAGGGTATATTCTTTGGGATGTATTTTCTTCACTTGAATTACAGTGATCTTAAATTTGCTGAGGAACAGATGTACATTTACGATGTTTTAATCTAACTTTTTGAGTCCTGGTGTGGTGCTGTGGGCTAATGCGTCAGACTGCAAAGTCATTTGAACTGCAAAGTCAGTGGTTCAAGCTTACTAGCTGCTCCTTGGAAACCCTATACAGGGTCGCTATGGGTCAGAATTGACTTGACAGTACTTCACAACAACAACAACAATCTAACTTTTTGATATACAAAACATCTGTCAACAGTGGCTGCCTCCACTGTTCGAGGAAAGATGCTTCACTCTATTCATTTTTTGTTATCTCTTAAATTTTGTGGTATTACCTACTGGACCTCAAGGTCGGCAGTTCAAACTCACCAGCTGCTCCTCGGAAACCCTACGCAGGGTTGCTTTGAGTCAGAACCGACTCGACAGCACTTAACAACAACAAATTTTTAACCTGCTGTTGTTGTTGTCTGCCATTGAGTGCAGTTCGACTGACAGTGACCCCATGTGATAGAGAAAAATCCCCAACAGGATTTCCTTGGCTGTAATCTCTGTGTAGCAGACCAGCAGGTGTTTCTCCTACAAAGCTGCCTTTTGGTGGACAGTTGAGTACTTACCCACTGTGCCACCAGGATTCATTTCTAACATAAGTTAGTTAAATAAAATAAAGTGAAACCTACCTCTCTAAAATTGGAACCTGAATTAGTCATTTTCTTACTTAAATTACTGATTTTTTTTTAAAACAGGAGACATATTTCTTTCTCAAAAAGGAAAGAGCTATATTTTTTTAAAAAGAGATTGACAATCTATCCTATTTATTATATCTTTCCCATCAAATTCTAATTGCTGCCCAGTACATCTGCTTCTGCCATACCACTGCTGTGGTGAGTCAGACTACCGCTGAGGCTAAGGACAGCTCTGAGCAGCTGTGGGAACAGCCAGTTCAAATGGCCCCATGCTTCACCCACTTAGGGCTTATAAGAACCATACCAAAACTAAACCAAACCTTTTGGTTTGCCATCAAGTCAATTTCAACTCATACAGATCCTACAGGACAGAGTGAAACTTTCCCCCATAGGGTTTCTGAAGCTGCACATCTTTACCGAATCAGACTGTCTCATCTGTCTCCCACAGAGCAGCTAGTGGGCTTGAACCACCAACCTTTGGATAGCAGTTGAGCATTATTCTCTGCGCCACCACAATGGGCTTGTAAATGTTTATCAAGTCTCTGGAACATAGGAAAAAGTCAGAGGTAAACAAGAATGAACAAAAATGATCCTTAGCTTTCCTGAAAGCTAGCCAGTGGCTCCTGCAGAATGCAAAGTGGTTCTGAGGGAATTCCTGCTTAGTGTTCAGTGAGGTCATGGGCTCAAAGGACTCCATCCCCAAAGGCTCTAGGACAGGAGCCCTGGAAAGCACCTGCTTCCACAGGCCTCCAAGGAAGGGCAGGAGGGGAAGAGGCACCATCACTCACCTGGGTCAAACCTCACCACCAAGAGGCAGAGGATCAGGGCAGCCAGGAGGCTCTTTTTCAAGGGCAGTGAAGAGACGTGGCTCACTGCAGAATCCCAAAGCCGGCGAAGCAACATCAGTAGTGACAGGAACTTGTGGGACAAGGACTCTGGGCAGAAAGAAAGAGCTTAGCTTCAGGCAAAGTCACAAGGATCAGCTCTCTCTTCACTCTGCGCTTTGACCTTGATTATAAGATTTGAGCAAAAGGTAACAAGACTCAAATGGAACCCCACAATGGTTCACACATTGTGAAGAATGCAGCCAATGACATTGAACAACTTGTATAGAACACTGTTGGATGGCCAGTCTAAACTATTGTATAAACCTTCACCAAAAACACAGTATTTTTTTTCAAAAAAGATTGTTACAACTTATCTTCTCATGTAGCTAATAAAGTAGTTCTAGAAGGAATTCCAGAAGCTTAAAAAATGTTTGAAGTCTAGATTCCATCACCTCCGTAAGAGAAGCCTTTGACAGGCAGCCAGGTAACCCTGGGCTGTTCAGTGGGCTTTGTTTGCTTTTAAATGGCTTCATTATACTGCAGTCAATCTTTTCGTTTTGGCCCGATGTATGTATGAAGTGACACAGAGCATCATGCTAATGCAGGGAAGAGAAAGCCATCTTGTACAGACAGTGAAGAATTCATATCTTGGATTGTGAATGTCAACATGATCACCATTGTTAGATATCAAGTAGGTTTTGTGACAGAGTAGAAATGCCCTGTAAGTTTCACAGGAGAAGCTATGAAGGCTGCCAGGTCTTTTGTCTGTGGGGCTGCTTGGTGGCTTGAAACCACCAAGATTTTGGTTAGTAGTCAAGTGTTTACCTAATGTGCCACCAGGACTCTTTACAACAATAATCCAAAAAGCCAAATTCAAACCTATTCCCATTAAGTGGCTTCTGACTCATAGTGTGACCCCACGGGACAGAGGAAAACTGTCTCAAGGGTTTCTTTTACAGAAGTGGAAGCCACGTCTTTTTTCCATGGACCAGTTGGGTGACTGGAACCACCAACCTTTTGATTAGCATAAAAATATTGCAACCACTTGTCACCAAGGTTCCTACACATGAACGCTCCCAACCCCAAAATAAGTGCTGCCCCAAGCCGCCAGCACAGCCTGAGCTTGACATCAAGCCCCTTTCCCCTCTCCCTCCAGGAGGTGGTGGCAGCAGGCAATGGTTTGGGCAGCCACAAAGGTTTCCTGAAGCTCACAACCTGCTTACAGAGAGTTGATCTTATCACAGCAAGTTCATGTTCTTCAGCAAATGAAGAAAAACACTTCGGAGAACAGGATTGAACAGGGTTACAGTCTCCCAATACTGAAGGGCTTTTCTATAAAAAAAGGAATTCCACCTATGCTATATGTCACCAGGAGTTCCGGGGTGGTGCACTTAGCAAGCTCAACTGCTAGACAAAAGGTTAACCGTTCTAGTCCACTCAGAAGTTCGTTGGAAGAAAGGCCTGGCACTCTATCCCCCAAATCAATTATTGACAACCCCATGGAGGACATTTCTACTCTGAGACACACGGGATCATCATGAGTCAAAACGCACTTGATGGCAACTCAACTGGTCTGGTTTTATGTTACAAAGAAATAAGATACATGGATCGGTAGGTTAAAAACTACCAAGGGAAAAACTGTAAACACAACACAAGAAAGAACTTCCCTACAAAACTATCTCTAGATGAAACAAGCTGCTTCAAGAGACAGGAAATGTTCTGTCCTGGAATAATCAAGCAAATACTAGATGACGACTTTAGAAGAAGGAGCTGAAAAGGATTCAAAAATCACAGGAAGGGTCTGGAATGTGGTGGGGGTGGTGGTGGGAGTGTGCTATGGAGTTGGTCCGACTCATAGGACCCTGTACAGGGTTTCCTAGGCTACAAATCTTTACAGGAGCAAAGCCTCATCTTTCTCTACAGGAGTGGTAGATTCAAACTACTGACCTTGTGTTTTACAGTCCAATTCATAACCCACTATGCTACCATAGCTCCGGAAGTTGTTGTTGTTGTTAGGTGCCACTACCAACCTATAGTGACCCTATGCACAACAGAACAAAACACTGCCCAGTCTGCGCCAACCTTATGATTGAGACCATTGCTGCTGCCACTGTACCAATGCATCTTATTGGGGGCCTTCCTCTCTTTTTCCGACCCTCCACTTTACCAAACATAATATCCTTCTCCAGGAACCGGTCCCTGTATGTATGTATGTATGTATGTATGTATGTATGTATGTATGTATGTACGTATGAGAGATGAAGTTTGGTCATCCTGATTTCCAAGGAGCATTCTGGTAGTACTTCTTCGAACACAGATGGCAGACAGTGGTACTTTTGATATTCTCTTCCAACACCATAACTCAAGTGCATTAATTCTTCTATGGGCTTCCTTATTCACTGTCCAACTTTCACATGCATATGAGGAAGACTCATTAACAACCTGCGACATGCAGATGATACAACCTTGCTTGTTGAAAGTGAAAAGGACTTAAAATACTTACTGATGAAGATCAAAGACAACAGCCTTCGGCATGAGTTGCATCTCAATGTACAGAACAAAAATCCTTACCACTGGACCAATAAACAACATCTGGTAGCATAGTGGTTGCAAGTCTGGCTGCTAACCTCAAGGTCAACAGTTCAAAACTACTAGCTAGTCTATGGAAGAAAGATAAGGCTTTCTGGCCCTGTAAAGACTTACAGCCTCAGAAACCCTATGCAGGGTCACTATAAGTCAGAACAGACTCCATGGCACACCACCACCACCACCACCACATGTAAATAGAGAAAAGACTGAAGTTGTCAAAGACTTCTTTCTGCTCGGATCACTTATCAACACTCATGGAAGCAGCAGTCAAGAAATCAAATGATGTATTGCATTAGGCAAATCTTTAAAGTGTTGAAGAGCAAAGATGTCAGTTTGAAGACTAAGGTGTGCCTGACCCAAACCATGGTATTTTCAATAACCTCATATGCATGCGAACATTGGTCTGGAGTAGAGTACATTTAAAATTCTTCGGTAACAACCACTCCTCTATCTTTTCTGCACCCCACCCCACCCCTACTGTACAATGCTAGCTAGGTGTGTGGTGAAGTGATTTTCCGACAGAAACCATATTGTAAAACTGCATCCTAATGGGCAGGAGTGGGCTGCCTTTGGAGGGGTGGGTATCAATCATTAAAGATAATGAAGAGTTTTATTAAGTAAAGGACACTGGGAAGGGGAATCCCACACTGAAGATAAGTAATGTTTATCTCATAAGTCAAATTATCCAGTTACCATCTTAGTTTATGTTTCCTTTGGTTACATCAGCTGGTTATGTATTTACATTAGCTGGGTGTGTATTTGGGTCTTATCTCTTTCAAGAGATAAGAGTCAAGGTTCTGAATCCAATACCTCCCTACATGGCCATCTCCTTCCACTGCCAACTTCAGAGGGTCTGGGCTTTAGTGAGCAACTGGACAGGTTTCTTAATCTGTGATTTGGGAGCTATTCATAGAAAGCATGGCTCCCAAGCTCTCACGAGTTTAGACCCCAAGGTCATTCCCCACTTTACAGAGGCCAAGGGATCATGTCTTACCTGACTGGTTTGGCTTCTGGGCCTCCTCAGAGCGTGAATGTTCACATTTCTGCTGTTGCCTGGCCATGCAAATGATCTGGAGTGCATCCCGACGCTGCTCTTCATCAAAAGCCGTAGAGCCCGCCACTAGCTCCTCAGCCTCTGACAAATGGCCCAGAGGCAACAGTACCTGCTGCAGGTGAAGAACTGCCAAGGCTCTGTATTCTGGAAGGTTCTGATTGTCTGGGTCTTTGAGCCAGGCCCTGACCACATCCAGCATGGCTCCAGGCTCTTCCATTTTGCTGTATAAAAGAATACTGCAGCCCAAATAACCCAATCCCAAAGAGAGAACATTTAGTCTTCTACAGCCTTCATAACCACCACCCATCTCCTACCCAAATCCTCCCTGCCACCTCCAATCCTTCCCAATGAGACACTAACACTGGTAAGCATCAGAAATTTTAGGGAGTATAAGAAGTTCTCTCAGTCAATAACAGGAAGATATAGAATGTGTGGCTAACTGCCTCCTTTGCCATGAAAACAAAACTTGGAGCCACGAAGTTTAGATAAATCCCTGAAACTAATGCCCTGAGATAATCTTTAAACTATATTCCCTGAATATATAAAATTGACCAATAGTTTAGCTTAACTAGTAAAAAAAAGTCCTGGTGTGGCGCTGTGGGTTAATGTGCTGGACTGCAAGGTCACTTTGAACCGCAGGGTTGGTGGTTCAAGCTCACCAGCTGCTCCTCAGAAATCGTACACAGGGTCAGTATGGGTCGGAACTAACTTGACGGCACTTAACTACAACAGTAAAAAAACTTTTTTAAAGTTCTGCCTTGGGCATTATGCTCTTTTAAGAACTATCTTCATGGGATAAAACTGATCACTGGAACTTGAAAGATTAGACAGGGACCCTAGAGGGCAGTGTTAGTGGGGGAGAAACAATTCAGAAAAGTGAGGGTGAGAATGTTTGTACACTAGAAGACTATAATCACTGTCACTAAGTGGTGCACGCAGAAATTGTTCTGTGAGTGTGCGTGCTCAACAACAAAATAAAATCACTTAAAACAAAATAAGCTTTTTCAGCTGTGGCACACCACACTTCTGCCATCCTACTTCACTCCCCGATCCCTATGCCCCCTCTTTCTCCCCTCCCACTCCTAAGGTCCTCCTCCCTCATCTTTAATTGCTGTTTTAAGTCTTAAAAAGACAAACCGGGAAATAATTACATTTGGATTGAAATGGTACAGAAAGGAAAAATAATAGCTGTTAGGCATTGATTCAAGAGAGGACACATCTTCTTAAATGGATCCAATGAGAAAGCAACAAGGACCTACCACAGCTCCAAGACTTTGGGGGGTAGCTTTTCAGGGACCTGGTAATACTGACGGACCCAGCGGAGGACTTCTTGCCACCGATCCATTTCTGCCAAGGCCTGGATCCCCACAACACACAGGGAACATTTCACTTCCAAGGAGCTGTCAGTAGAAAAACCAATTAAGGTTTAGAAGTGGTTTCCTTCCATTTCCATTCCCACTTCCACCCTGGGATTGTTGGAGAAACCTTCACTTTCTCCAAGGAGTTAAGTTTTTCTACTGAATTATACATGTGAAGAATCTTGAAATAGCAAATGTTTTGTAACATTCTCAATTTAAAAACAACAACAACAAATTTCCTGTAAACTCTATAGGAACAAATTTAACTGTTGTCCAACACACATCTTTATATCCAAGGAAATCAGGTTTCAATGGACAGGCTGCGTAATCTTGTAGGGAAATGACAAGGTCCAGCAGAGGTGTGTGGGAATGTGTGGGTGAAAGGAAAGTTGGAGCAAAGGTTTTGCTTTAGTGAAGAAATGGGCTATGGGGAATGCCACACCAGCTTTTTGGAGTCCTGGTGAGGCACTGTGGGCTAATGCATCAGATTGCAAAATCGTTTGAACTGCAAGCTGCTCCTTGGAAATCCTATAGAGGGTCATTATGGGTCAGAATCCACTCGATTGCACTTCACAACAAGTGGGGTAGCACCCAACATCACAGCCTTTTCAGCATTCACGGCAATAAATTCCCACACAAACTCAGGGCTGATTCCCAGTTTGACCTTCGGGGCGTCAGCTTTGACTATTCTCCCCAGGGTGGCCTAAACCAACTCTTATCAACTGCCAGAAGAGGCTGCCATGCAGGATCAAGGTTTTTCCCGATGAAATCTACAAATCCTTCAGCAGGACTAGAACATGAATCTTGCCCTGACCCCCTCCCCTGTCATAAACAAGAGTGAACATGTTGGGGGATATCCAGGAGAGAAATGTCACTTGCTGACTGAACCCCAATTTATATAATTTAACCCTTAATCCACATTCTACTACAAGAACGTGTAGTTCCACAGGGCGCAAAGAACTGACTGTAAGCTCCCACTCAGCTGTTCCACGACCTAAGAACTCCTCATTGTGCAGTGCCTCAGTTTCCTCTTCTGTGAAATGGATACACGATGAGCAACCCACCTCTCACAAAGGTACCACTAATGGAAAAAGATGTAACGCTCCTTGGGAATTATGGGAATAACAGATTATCCTGAGATTTCTGAAACCCGCCCGAGAACACCCGGGAATGAACCGAGCCTAGCACGTACGTGCCGGCGTGCTCCTCGGCCGGGGCATCGGAAGCGAGGCTCCGCCAGGCCCGCTCACAGGTTTCCAGCGCCGCCCGGAAGTCCAGGTGCACCACCAAGAAGTCGGCCGCCTCTTCCAGTAGAACCACAGCTCGCAACGGAGCTGGGGCGGTGTGCACCGGCTCGCTGCTCCGTAGGGGACCCCCGAGGCCCCTGAGGGGGGCTGCAGATGTTGAGGAGTCGTTCTTCATAGCCAACCTTGGCTCAGGACAGTCTCCTCAGAAGTCAAAGTGGGCTTGGGAAAAGAGGAAGCGTCCTCATATCCCTGCTCACAACCTTTCCCCAGGTGGATCCTTGCAGAAGGGAAAGGAAGTGGCAAAGGCAGCGCTTGCGGGCTGGCAACTCCAGACTCAAAACAGCCGGGGCACCTGAGCAACTTGCTTACACCTCGATCTGCAGAATTGCTTCATTCCTGAAACACCTGGCCCTAGTTTCTCTGGCCCCAGGGCATGTGCCGAAACACCTTAAGCCTGGTAGGTGCAGAGACAGGCTTCTCTTTATGGACATGCTAAAACGCCCTCAAGCCCTCACCACACGTATCCGGCGGACATCTTTTCCACGGTAGACACGTGGTTTCCTGGCGGCGTAGAGGGTTCCGGGAGTTGTAGTTCCAATCGCTCTCAGACCCGGCTGGAGGATTTCAAACTACAACCCCCAGCATGCGGGGCCACTGGAATTGTCACTGTCGGAGAAGAAAATTGGGACGACCGCTTTGGGATTGGGAAGTAGGAATAGATGGACCTTTAAGAAAACCGAGGCTGTTTTGTGAGATGTGATGGCACTCTCACTAACCACCTCCAACGGAGGCCAGATCTAATTCCAAGCTTCTATAGGGAGCTCGATGGCTCTGTAGAATAAACATTGAACTGGTCGGATCCCTCCAGTCGCTCAGCGGAAGAAAAATAAGGTTTTCTGTTCTCTCAAAGATTTACAGCCTGAGAAGCCCTATGTCGTTAAGTACCGTCGAGTAAATTCTGACTCAGCGACCTTATGAGGATTATCAGAGGAGCAGCTGGTGGATTTGAACCGCCAACCTTTTGGTTCAAAGCTTTTACTACAGCGCCTCACCAGACTCCCTACACAAGGTTGCTCTGAATTAGAACCGGCAGGATGGCACTTAACAACAACAACATAGACGTCCAGGCATAGCGCTGTAGGATAAGCTCTGTCTGGACTGCTAACCACAACATCAGTGCTCCTTGGAAACCCCATACGATTCGCTATGAGGCACTTAACAACAATAACAAGGAAAGATTGGTGATTCAATTTAGGGAGGGCAAACCAGGAAAGTTACTGAAAGGATGTGGCAGAGCTGACCACTTTTCCTGAGCATGACTTTCTTCCCAACCCTGGCTCACATTTAAAAACAAGAGTTGCTATGGAATCAATTCTGACTCATGGTGATCCTTGTGTGCCAGACTAGAACTGTGCCCCGTCCGGGTTTCAGTGGCTGATTTTCCAGAAATAGACTGCAAGGCCGTTCTTTTAAGGCACCTCTGGGTGGATTAGAACTGCCAACCCCCAACCTTCCAGTTAGCAGCCAAGGGTACTAACCGTTTAGGACTCTTGGTTCTTAAAGGGTCTGGCATAGTGCTAAGTACTTTTATGCGATCTCTTTTTCGTTTTCTTTCAACCCTGTGTGCTATTTCTATTTTACAGATGAAGGAATTGGCCCTTAAATAAAATAAGTGGATTTATTTGCATAAATATATTTAAATAATTTGCTGGGAGTCACATAACTAGTAAGTGAAAAACCTCAAAGATAAACCAAGTTCTTTTTGGTTCAAAAGCTCATGTATTTAATCACTATTCTATTCTGCAGGACAGGACTTAGTCTGTGATTCCTTGTCAGGGAAATGCATAAGCATCACATAAGCAAGTATATAAGCTCGTTGAGGCTTCACTGCCTCTTATAAAATAGGGACATCGTGAAAATAAGGTCACACAGTGTGTAATGCAATTAATAAAGTGTTGGAACAGCTTAGGTATTCAGTAAGTTGTGGTTATAATGTTGTTGTTTTTGTTATGTGCCATGGAGTCAGTTCCGACTCATAGCGGCCCTGTACAGGGTTTCCGAGGCTGTAAATCTTTACGGGAGCAGAAAGCTTCATCATCCTTCTGTGGAATAGCTGGTAGTTTCAAACTGCTGACCTTAAAGTTCGCAGCCCGATTCGTAACCACTACGCTACCAGAGCTGCTTAGAAGGTGATAAAGTCAGGGTTTCCTTATTTTACAGATACTTTTTGATTTTCTACTAGGTTCCAGGCACTGTTCTAGGCCCTCAGGATTCCACAGTGAACCAAAAAGGCAAAAAAGTTTTGCCTTTGTGGAGTTTGCCTCTTAGTAGAGGTTGTTGTTGTTGAGTACCATCGAGTTGATTCCGACCCATAGCGACCCTGTATAGGGTTTTCAGTAGCAGCTGGTGAGCTTGAACCACCGAATGTGCAGTTCAAATGACTTTGCAGTCTGACGTATTAGCCTACAGCGCCACACCAGGATTCCTAGTGGAAGTAATCAGACAATAAAAAGTAAGCGCATAGCTCTCTCCCTCCCTTTCCCCATCATTGTGGTGTGTGCAGCCAACTTACAACCTGGTCATATCGTCTCACAAAACTTTCACAATCAAGAGATTCCTGGCCAATAAACAAAAGCAAAATCATCCTATTCCCCCAATGGATTCAAATGAAAAAAAAAAGAAAATGGTGATAAAATCAGGTACAATTCAAAGTCTCCTTAGAGAAGAGCCATACTAAATCTATAAAGAATCACTTGGGTATACAAAGTACATAAATTGACACTGTATCAAGGTCACTAGCATTTTATCATATTATAAGCTGAAAACTTTGCCACTGTCTGAACAATTGAATATGTTATGTTGAAGAAATTCTGGTTTCTTTTTTTCTTTTTATACTTCCTCAATTAGTAAGATGGTCTAGTAATAAAGAAGTGAGAGCTTTTCTTAAAACAAATACCTGAAAGTAATGTGTCAGATAATGATAAACATGTAATATGTCAGATAGTAATAAAAAACGAAAAAGAAATAAATTTAACTATAGAAGAGGAATTCTAAGTGGCAACAGTGGAGGGGAGAAAGGGAGGCATTCATGTTTGTTTTCTAGCAGTGAATCCTGGGTCAGAGCAGAGAAAAAACAGCTCTCATGCTCATGACTAGTCCGGATCTATGGGATCACTATTCATTTTGAAATACTGCCCTTGGGACAAACATTTTCAGGGTCACTCCTGAGAAGGTCCTCCGTATATCCCTCTTCTCCACCCCTACTTCATCACAATAAACTCTGGAGACAATGCATATATCCCTGAAAAGTGTGACTCTGTTGTAAGACTGAGGTTACCAAAATGTTTAATTACCTGTGCCTCAGATTTGACATTAGATAGTAAAGCTCATTAGTAATAACATACTTATTGAACCAAAAGATAAAATAAGTAACTGTTACATTTCTGCAAAGAAGATATACAAATGGTCAATATGCACATGAAAGATGCTCAGCAGCATTTGTTAGTCATCAATGTGACTCACAGTGACCCTATAGGACAGGGTAGAATTGTCCCATAGGGTTTCCAAAGCTGTAATCTTTATGGAGGATTTCTGCTGTAGCACTGCGGGTTAATGCACTGGAACACAAAAGCAATTTGAACTGCAAGGTCAGTCAGTGGTAAAAGCTCACTGGCTGCTCCTCAGAAACCCTATTCAGGGTCTCTATGAGTCAGAACCTACTCCGGCACTTAACAACAACACTATTTATAGAAGCAGACTGTCACATCTTTCTCCCACAGAGCTACTAGAAGGTTCAAACCATTAATCTTTTGATTAGGCCCTCTGGTAGTGTAGTGGTTATGAATCGGGCTGATAATCTCAGAGTCAGCAGTTTAAAACTACCAGCTGGTACATGGGAGAAAGATGAGGCTTTCTGCTCCTGTAAAGATTTATAGCCTCGCCTCGGATACCCTGTATAGGTTTAGACCCGATGGACTATGAGTCGGACCCAACTCCACGGCACATAACAACAACAACAACTTAAACACTGCAACACCAGGGATCCCTTCACTAGTGATTGTTTGTTGATGTCTTCCAGTTGGTTCCTACTCATACTCTGAGAAACATTGTCCATACCCACAAATCCTCAAGTAATCCAATCTGTACTCATTTTAGCAAGAGTGAGCTTTTCTTGATTCGATTTTGCAAAATGAGGGGCCCAACCCAGTAGACACAGGCAGTAGCACCGTATGGCCAGCCTGCAAAGTTTTATCCTTTTGTCTCAAAAAAGCCCCTCCTTCAGTGGTGCTGTGGCTTAATGCACCAGACTGCAGAGCTATTTGAGCTGCCAGGGTTGGCGGTTCAAGCTCAGCAGTGACTCCTCAGAAACCCTATCAGAATCAACTTGAGGACACTTAACAACATGGAGTGTACAATCTGCCCCACAGGTTGCTTACTGGGAGCATTCTCATTTAACGTTAGTTTCCTCCCTTCCCCATGAACTTCCCCTATTTCTTTGATAGGTGTATTCTTATTTTAAAAAGTCTAGCTGGTCAAACTAGTCTCTTCCTCTTCTCTGAGCTCCTTTTCTTATGCTAGCCTGCTACCCCCAAGATTCCCCTGAGTCATGAAGGTAGATCATCCCAAGAGCTATTTCTCACAATACCAACCCTGTATTGGATTTCTAAGGAGAAGCTGGAGGGTTTGAACTGCTGACCTGGTGGTTAGCACTCCAGTGCTTATCCTATACACCAGGACTCATGTATTAGTGATTGTTGTTGTTAAGTGCCTTTGAGTCGGTCCTGACCCATAGCAACCCTGTAAAGGGTTTCCTATGAGCAGCTGGTGAACTTGAATCGCTGACCTTGCAGTTCAAACCAACTTTGCCATTGAGCACATTAACCTACAGCACCACACCAGGAAATGCAAACCAAATCCACAAAGGGAGAGCACTGCACACCCACTGGGATGGTTTGTCCACCACTCATTGTCATACTCTGGTAGTTTGTGTGTTGCTGTGGAGCTGGAAGCTAAGCCACCGGTATGTTTACCATGGTGAAAGACTGGAATCATCAGGGATTCCAAACTAAAATGGACTACAGAGATTTTCTCTCTCCTGTTCTCCTGGGTATTGATACTCAATAAACACCTTGCCCTTCAAAATAAATAAGTGAATGAAATGGGCTACAAAAGAGAACCTGGCAATCTACTTCTTAAAAACTGGCCAATGAAAACCACATGGATAGCAGCAGAACACTGTCTGCTATAGTGCTGGAGTGTGAGCCCCACAGAGCTGTGACAGCTACATTCATATCTGTGCCCAGCCAAAGAAAGGGCATCTAATGGGATGCAGAAATATTCAAACAATATTAATATGGCACAAAAGTAAAACTGTACTGATGATGATTTTTAAATGGCTGTGTGGACAGGGAGCTGCCACATATTCAAGCAGATTCAGAGGAGGCTGCAGAATGAGGGATATCTTGGCTGACATCAAACAGATCTTGTCTCAAAGTACCGAAAGATATTTACCTGTGTTTTATTAACTATGCAAAGGTATTCGCTTCTGTGGATCATAACAAGCTATGGATAACATTGTGAAGAATGGAAATTCCAGAACACTTAAATGTGCCTATGTGGAACCTGTGCATAGACCGAGAGGTTGTCATTAGAATAAAACAAAGGAATACTGCATGATGTAAAATCAGGAAAAGTGTACGTCCTTATATTACCTGTATGCTAAGCAAATAATCCAAGAAACTGGATTATAAGAAGAACATGGCATTAGGATTGGAGGAAGGTTCATTAACAACCTGCAGTATGCAGATGACACAACCTTGCTTGCTGAAAGTGAAAAGGATTTGAAGCACTTGCTGATAAAGATTTACAAAAAAATACAGTTTTCTGTATGGATTACAACTCAATGTAATGAAAACAAAAATCCTCACAACTGGATCAATAAACATCATGATAAATGGAAGATTGAAGTTGTCAAGAATTTCATTTAACTTTGAAATGGTGCTCCTGGAAGTGATGTGGTTATTCCTGTCTCAACTCACCTTGACTTGGTTACATGTGTTTTTCAGCTGCTTCCCTGATTTTTCAGGGCAGACTTCTGCCTGGAAAAGTCCTCTTTCTTAATCCCTAACAAGATGTTTAGGGAGCTCAGTAGCTCTGTAGGGTACGTACTGGACTGCAAACTACAAAGTCAGCAGTTCAAGCCCACCAGCTGCTCAGTGAGGGATATCATTGCTGATATCCGATGGATCTTGGCTGAAAGCAGAGAATATCAGAAAGATGTTTACCTGTGCTTTATTGACAATGCAAAGGCTTTCGTTGTGTGGATCATGACAAGCTATGGACAACATTGAGAAGTATGACTATTCCAGAACACTTACTTAATTGTGTTCATGACGAATCTGTACCTAGACCAAGTTCGAATAGAACATGGGAACACTAAATGGTTTAAAATTAAGAAAGGCGTGTGACAGGGTTGTATTCTTTCACCATACTTATTCAACCTGTATGCTGAGCAAATAATCCGAGAAGCGGGGTTATATGAAGAAAAACATGGCATCAGGATTGGAGGAAGACTCATTAACAACCTGTGATATGCAGATGATATAACTTTGCTTGCTGAAAATGAAGAGGACTTAAAATGCTTACTGATTAAGATCCAAGAGCACAGCCTTCAGTATGGATTGCATTTCAATGTAAAGAAAACAAAAGTCCTCACCACTGGACCAATAAACAACATTCTTATCAATGGAGAAAAGATTGAAGTTGTCAAGGACTTCATTCTTCTTGGATCAGCTATCAACACTCATGGAAACAGCAGTCAAGAAATCAACAGATGTAGAGCTCTGGCAGCATAGTGGTTACGAATCGGGCTGTGATCTGCAAGGTCAGCAGTTTGAAACTACCATCTGTTCCGTGGGAGAAAGATGAGGCTTTCTGCTCCTGTAAAGATTTACAGCCTCGGAAACCCTGTACAGGGTCACTATGAGTCGGTACTGACTCCATGGCACATAACAACAACAACATTGGATTAAGCAGATCTGCTGCACAAGACCTTTTGAAAGTGTTGAAGAGCAAAGATGACAGCTTGAGGACTAAGGTGCACCTGATCCAAGCCATGGTATTTTCAATAAATTTATACGCATGTGAAAGTTGGAGAGTGAATAAGGAAGACTTAGAAGAATTGATGCATTTGAGTTACGGTGTTGGAGGAGAATACTGAAAGTGCCACGGGCTGCCAAAAGAACCAATAGATCTGTGTTGGAAGAAGTGCAGCCAGAGTGCTCCTTGGAGGCCAAGATGGCCAAACTTCATCTCTCATACTTCGGACATATTATCTCTCATACTTCGGACCAGTCGCTGGAGAAGGATATCATGTTTGGTAAGGTGGAGGGTCAGAGAAAAAGAGGAAGACCCCCAGCGAGGTGGATTGGCAAAATGGCAGCATCAATAGGCTCAAGTGTGGCAACAATTGTGAGGTTGGCCCAGGACCAGGCAGTGTTTTGTTCAATTACACCATGTTTCTTGCTATTTCAAATATATCCAGAAGATGGCAGCAGAGCCTTGAAAGAAGAGGGATTGACAGACATAAATTTGTCCACATGGTGGCGTGAGGAGCCCTGGTGTTGTTGTTAAGTGCCATCAAGTCGGTATAGACTCATAGCGACCCTATGCACAGCAGAACGAAACACTGCCCGATCCTGGGCCAACCTCACTGGTTTACATGTTAGGCAGCTAACCTCAAGGTCAGCAGCTCAAATCCTCCAGCCACTCTGAGGGAGACATATGAGGCTTTCTCCTCCTGTAAACCTTATACCAGGTCACTATGAGTCAGAATTAGGTGAAGATTCGCTTGGGGAGGAGGGGAGAAGATGGGTACAGGTGAAAGAAGTAAAAACCACATTAAAAATAGGACTTTTCAATTTCTGTGTAGCACATAACTTTCAGCTATGTAAGTCTTCCTATGGTTTATGTCACTGCTTCATTACAAATCCTTCCTGTTCCTCCACATACATGTGCTGTAAAACTCCACTACCTCCACTATGACTGAATGTGCCCAGAATTTCTCAAGTTAAAACAAAGCAATCCTAAACAAAAGAGAATTCATTTCACAGGAAAGTGAACAGGGATAGATATACCTGCCCAGCCAACCTTGTCTTTGACTCATAATTCATGATGCAAGCTTCAGACCACCTATTCCCCCCTCATTTTCCCATCCTTGGGACAAAGGAATAGAAGTAAATCCAGTCCTTGCAGTGTGGAAGGCCTGGCTCATATTCAAATCGGTATTATTGGGAGGGTTTCACTTTGGGAAAACCAGTGGAGTCCCAAGTGTTTCTAGTATCCCTGTTATAGACCTCTCCCCAAACCTTGCCCAAGTTCTGGGACCTAGAACCTTTCCATTTGGCAGAGCTCTCAGTTGTTGTGGTTGTGAAGTGCCGTCGAGTCAATTCCGACCCACAGTGACCCTGTATAGGGTTTCCAAGGAGCAGCTGGTGAGCTTGAACCACCGATTTTGCAGTTCAAACGACTTTGCAGTCTGACGCATTAGCCCACAGCACCACGGTACATCCCCTTAATCAGCTTTACTCAGCTTACTTTGGGGGGCTGATGAGGCTGGAGTTGGAGCAGAAATAACTCCAGACTGTTGTGTGCCATCAAGTCAGTTCCAACTCATAGTGACACCATATGACAGCGTAGAACAGAACTGGATTTCCAAGGCTATAATGTTTATGAGTCCTGGTGTAACATTGTAGGATAAGCACCGAACTGCTAACCAGAAGGTCGGCAGTTCAAACCCACCAGTCGCTCCTTGGAAACCCTGCACAGGGTCGTTTTGAGTTGGAACTGACTCAATGGCACTTAACAACAACAATCTTTATGAGAGCAGATCACCAGATCTTTCTGGTTAGCAGCTAAGAACTTGAATCATTGCACCACCAGGGGTCCTGCTACTACACTGTGGTGGTCCACTGAGTCAGTTCTGACTCATAGAGACACTTGTATGAGTTTTCGAGATGATAAATCTTTATGGGAGCAGAAAGCTTCATCTTTCTCCCGCAGACCCACTGGTAGATTCCAACTGCTGACCTTGTCGTTGGCAGCCAGCTCACAATCCACTACCCTACCAGGGCTCCTTAGCATGCACTGATTGATTGATTATGTGCCGTTGAGTCAGTTCCAACTAATAGCCATCCTGTACAGGGTTTCCGAGGTTGTCAATCTTTATGGGAGCAGAAAGCCTCATCGTTCTCCCATGGAGCAGCTGGTAGTTTCGAACTGCTGACCATGCGGTTTGCAGCTTGATTCGTAACCACTACACTACCAGAGCTCCTTAGCACTACACTAGGAGGACAGAAACCTTGAACAGAATGTTGCCAAAGCCATGCAACCTCTGAAAACTCCCCTAACTTCTCTGAGATTCTAAATTTCCTGAGACATTAATTTAGGTCCCTTGGTAGTACAAATGGTTTGCCCTCATTGCTAACCTAAAGGTTGGGGTTCTAAGCTACCTAGAAGCTCCACGGAAAAAAAGTCCTGAAGATGCACTTCAGTTGAGTTTTCAGCCAAAAAATACAAATGGAGCAGTTCTACTCTAACACATGGACTCGTCATGAGTTGGAATCTACTAGCCAGTAACTAACAGAAATAACAGGCAAAAAGAACTAATACCAATATTTACCACATAGGGGGGCTGTAAGGATCCAATAAAACTTCACGACAGCCCATTAAGCACTGTAAATCACTAGGAGAGTTCACATTGATTGATGAGGTGAAATGAGAATGTACTGGGTATGTGTAAGAAGGGGTCCTGGCATAGCCACAGAGGGCTAGAGCTGAGAGTGAAGCGTCCAGCTGATATGAAGTGAGGGGAGATGCACAAGAACACCCAAACTTGCAGACAGTACCCATTTGACCTAGCCTTGATGACTTGATGATCAGAACTCGACTAGAGGAAGATAAAAAAATTTTCATAAAGGAAACGAGTGTAAATTACTACAATGATGAATTGGATCTATAATTATCGATGTTGTTGTTAAGTGCTGTCAAGTTGGTTCTGACCCATAGTGACCCTGTGTAGGGTTTTCAAGGAGCAACTGGTGAGCTCGAACCGCCAACCTTGCAATTCAAATGGCTTTGTAGTCTGACACATTAACCTACAGTGCCATACCAGAGCTCCATTTACGGATGTAGTACCTCAAAATACCAACTGAGAGGGAAGGAGAGTCTTCATATCAAGGATCAATCCTATCCCCTCTGTATAGAGGGTTGATAGGGATGGGCAACAGACATTGGCTACCTAAAATGGTGTGGGGGATGGTAGTGGTGCCTATAAAGGCACTAAGTTACTGACTTACAAGTTTTCAAGAGGGAGTTTAGTTTCAGAGTGTGCAGGGGAAAGTAGAATCAATCCCCACTGAATAGTTTTCATCTTGCCTAAATAGGTCTGGTGAAAGGAGATGGGCATAAAATGCTTATGATTCAATAGTGAGTAATTGTTACGATGAATTACGATTGTCACAACTGTAAAAGTAGATGTTTTGTAACATAAATGATGGAGAAGTTAATTTTACAGTCTAGGAACATGGGGACCATCAAGGCAGAAGAGCATGAACAGAATGTGGGAGCGTAGTGGTTACGAATCAGGCTGCGAACCGCAAGGTCAGCAGTTCGAAACTACCAGCTGTTCCGTGGGAGAAAGAGGAGGCTTTCTGCTCCCATAAAGATTTACAGCCTTGGAAACCCTGTACAGGGTCGCTATGAGTCAGAACAGACTCCATTGCATACAACAACAACAATCCA
>NW_006408568.1:12034291-12035436 GCF_000296735.1 Chrysochloris asiatica | reverse complement strand
TGGGGGTCTTCCTCTTTTTCTCTGACCCTCCACCTTACCAAACATGATATTCCTCTCCAGCGACTGGTCCCTCCTGACAATATGTCCAAAGTATGAGAGACAAATTTTGGCCATCCTGGCCTCCAAGGAGCATTCTGGCTGCACTTCTTCCAAAAAGGATCTATTGGCTCTTTGGGTAGCCCATGGCACTTTCAATATTCTCCTCCAACACCATAACTCAAAAGCATCAATTCTTCTGTGGTCTTCTTTATTAACTGTCCAGTCTTTCACATGCATATGAGGTTATTGAAAATACCATGGCTTGGGTCAGGTGCACCTTAATCCTCAAGCTGACATCTTTGCTCTTCAACACTTTCAAAAGCTCTTGTGCAGCAGATTTGCCTAACGCAATACGTAGTTAGATTTCTTGACTGCTGCTTCCATGAGTGTTGATAGTTGATCCAAGCAGAATGAAGTCCTTGACAACTTCAATCTTTTCTCCATTGATAAGAATGTTGTTTATTGGTCCAGTGGTGAGGATTTTTGTTTTCTTTATATTGAAATGCAATTCATACTGAAGGCTGTACTCTTTGATCTTCATCAGTAAATGTTTTAAGTCCTTTTCACTTTCAGCAAACAAGGTTGTATCATCTGCATATCACAGGGTGTTAATGAGTCTTCCTCCAATCCTGATATCATGTTTTTCTTCATCTAACCCAGCTTCTCATTTTATTTGTTCAGCATACAGGTTGAATAAGTATGGTGAAAGAATACGACCTTTCTTAATTTTAAATACTGTTCCCATGTTCTGTTCAAACAACTGTCTCTTGGTCCATGTACAGATTCTTCATAATCACAATTAAGTGTTCCGGAATACTCATACTTTACAATGTTGTCCATAGCTTGTCATGATCCACACAATTGAAAGCCTTTGCATAGTCAATAAAGCACAGGTAATCATCTTTCCGATGTTCTCTGCTTTCAGCCAAGATCCATTGGATATCAGCAATGGTATCACTTGTTCCACAGCCTCTTCTGAATCCGCCTTGAACCTCTGGAAGTTCTCTGTCAATGTATGCTTGCAGCCATTTCTGTATTACCTTTAGTAAAACTTTACTCGCATGCGATATCAAAGAGATTTTCCAATGATTTCTACATTCCGTTGG
>NW_006408568.1:12020128-12031682 GCF_000296735.1 Chrysochloris asiatica | reverse complement strand
AGGGCTCATTTTCTGGCACTGTATCTGACAGTGTTTCTCTGCTATTCATAAGGTTTTCAGTGACTAAATATTTGGAAGTAGTTTGTCACTCCTTCTTCCTAGTCTGTCTTCGTCTAGTAGCTCATCTGAAACCTATCCACTATGGGTGACCCTGCTAGTATTTAAAATACTGGTGGCATAGCTTTTAGAATCACAGCAACTCACCAGCCACCACAGTACGACAAACTGACAGATGACGAGCATTCAGACTTGAACTACTGACCTTGTGGTTCAAACCCTATACAGGGTATCTATGGGTCAGAACAGACTCAATGGCACAATAACATATGTAAGAAGAAGAAAGAACCTCATTCCACTCAAAAGTTTTGTTATCTTCTTTCTTAATCCTAGTTTCTGACTCTTCCTTATAAATGTCAAAAAAAAAAAAAAAAAAAAAAGCCACACAGTCAAGCCTGACTCAGGGTAACTCCGTGTATTGCAGAATACATGTACTCTATTGTTTTCAAGGCTATGACCATTCAGAAGCAGATCACCAGACCTTTCTTTCAAAGCACTTCTGGGTGGATTCATATCACCAGCCTTTCAGTTAGTAGCCAAGCGCTTAATCATTTTCACCACCTGGGCACTTTCTTTTACATCTATAAAGGTCAGATGTGCCCATATCTGCAGTCAGACCAGTCTGTATTGCCCTCTCCATATTGGTTCCACTCTGTCAATATTGGCATCACAGTTTCCTCTTCTAACACATCCCATCCAATCAGAGCCCTTCAGTACAGGATGTCAGTAACAACGCTCTAGATGCAGTAACATCATACCAAGTGTGGATCTATGACCAGAAGAAAGCCAAAGAGATAAGTCTTGGCAAGGCGGACATGGTGTTTTTTCAGGGTGGTCAAGGGGTGTGCCTCTTACTACTGACCTTAGTCAGTTAGATGGCATTTTTATGGCTCTTTTTAAAAAGCTTGAACTCAAGAGTTCAGAGCAGAACTCAGTGCTTTCTGTTTGCGCCTCTCATGGCATAAATCTTAATCATCATAATAGTCTTTACAATAATAATAATGATAGATCAATTTATACCCGTTGCTGTCAAATCACTTCTGACTCATAGCCAACCCTATAAGACCCATGGGGTTTCCAAGGCTATAAATCTTTATGAGAGCAGAAAGCCTCATCTTTCTCCCTCGGAGTGGCTAGTGGGCTTGAATCCCAGACAGAGTTGTTTGTTGTCCAGTACATATCCTCTGGTATTAAAGGAGTCCTGGTGGTGTGGTGGTTAAGCATTCAACTGCCAACCCACACTTGGTGATTCGAACCCACCAGCAGCTCTACAGGAGAAAGATGCGACAGTCTGCTTTTGTACAGGTTTACAGCCTTGGAAACGAGAGGGGGCAGTTCTACCCTATCCTGTAAGGTCACTATGAGCCGAAATGGGTTCGATAGCAGTGGGCCTGGTTTGGTTTTAGGTCCTATTCTAAGTACTTTACATTTAACTCATTTTAATCCTCAACAACTGTGATAAAGATCCAAGTGTTAGCTCTATTTTTGTAGGTGAAGACACTGAGGCATAGAAAGGTTAAGTGACTTGCCCAGGATCACACAACTAGTGTGTAGTAGAACTGATATGAAATCCAGGCAACTTAGCTTCATGGTCTTTATTCTTAACTACATCACAATACTGGTTGTTCAAGGTACTTTCATTTATTTTATTTTGATAACAAACTTATCCAGGTAACAGGTATATGATTATTATTCCTCTTTGTAGGTAGGAAATTGAAAGTCAGAAACTTTGTTCAGAACAGATGTATTCAATGGCAAAGATGGGACACAAACCCAGGTTTCTGATCAGATTCCATGCCCAGGAGCCATTCAGGACAGTGTCAACAGCTTTTCATCCACCGTGATGATGATGGGGGAGATAAGTTGCCTAGTTTCTACCTTTTCTTCACCCGCTTCAGGAGTCCACTCAGAGAAGGCTGAGCAAATCTTCATGATGTCAGACAGAATGCTGTTCTCTCTCTCTCTGCCTGAAAAAATAAAACAAGCACAGGCTGCTTACTGGAGATGAGTCATTGTTGTTGTGGGTCTTGGAATCTATTCTGACACAGTACAACTGCCTCCTAGGGTTTCCAAGGCTATCCTCTTTATGGAGGAACCCTAGTGTCACAGTGGTTAAGGCACTTGGCTACTAAACAAAAGGTCGGTAGTTCAAACTCACCAGACAGGAGAAAGATGTGGTAGTTGGCTTCCATAAAGATGGAGCCAGCCTAAATGCCCATCAGTGGAAGAACGGGTGAAGAAATAGCTTTAGAATCATGATGAGGCAGCTCCACTCTACCCTACAGAGTTACTAATAGTTGGAATCAACTCTGCATCAATGGGTTTGGTTTGGCTTTAAAAAAAAATCTTCATGGGATTTTTTTTCCTGCAGAGCTGCTGATTGATTGAAAATGCTGGTAGATTCTAACTGCCAACCTTTTGGTTAGCAGCCAAGCTCTTAACCACTGCACCACTGGGGCTCCTCAGTGCGATGGTTGTTGTTGGTAAGTGCCTTCTAGTTTGTACCTACTCAGAGGGACCCTGCTATGGTGGGTGGGAGGAAAATTGCACTTTCTTTCTAACAGCTTCTCCTGATCTCACCTAATTCAAGTGAATTACTCTTTTGTTCAAACTCCCATTGTTCTTTACTTTTTTTCTTTTTAATTGTCTTCCTGTCACCCAGATTAACACATTTACCATCTAGCCCTCCTTGAAGAAACAACTCTCTAGCCAGTGTGTTACTCTCCCTTTCCTCCTGCCCCTGGTAACCATCAAAGAATGTTTCTTTTAATATGAAAACCTTGTCTTGACCTTTTACAATAGTGGTCTCATACAATCTTTGTTCTTTTGTGATTGACTAATTTCATTCAGCATAATGTCCTCCAGGTTCATCCATGTTGTGAGGTGTTTCACAGATTCATAGGATTTCTTGAATACACTGCATAGTATTCCATTGTGTGTATGTACCAAAGTTTGTTTACCCATTCTTCCATTAATGAGCATTTAGGCTGGCTCCATCTTTTTGCTGTTGTGAATAGTACTACAGTGAACAATGTTGTTGTGGAGGGCTGTGGAGTCAGTTCTGACCCATAGTAACCCTGTATAGTGTTTCCAAGGAGCAGCTGGTAAGCTTGAACTGCTAACTTTGCAGTTCAAACGGCTTTGCAGTCTGGAGCATTAATCCACATCACCACACTAGGACTCCATTCTGTGCAGTGAACATGTTGTTGTTGTTAAGTGCCATCGAGTCGATTCTGACCCATAGTGACCCTGTATAGGGTTTCCAAGGAGCAGCTGGTGAGCTCGAACCACCAACCTTGCAGTTCAAGCGACTTTGCTGTCTAATGCATTAGCCCGCAGCACCACACCAGGATGGGTGACCGTATATATTCATGTCACAGCTTGTATTTCCTGAGGGTATATGCCAAGTAGAGGGAATGCTGGGAGTTCTGGGGGTGGTGCTGTAGGATAAAGCACAGAACCGCAAGGTCAGTTTGAACTACAAGGTTGTCGGTTCAAATTCACCAGCTGCTTCTCAGAAACGCTATACAGGGTCACTATGAGTTGGAACCAACTTGACGATGACACTTAGCAACAATAACATGGTATTTCAATTCCCAACTTTTTGAGGAAATACCTAACCGTTTACCACTGTGATCGCACCATTTTACAGTCCCACCAACAGTGTAGGAGGGTACCAGTCTCTCCACACCTTAGCCAGCATTTTTTGTTTTCTCTTTTTTTGGAACTTTGCTATTATTTCTGGGGTGAAATGGTATTTCATTATTGTTTTGATTTGCAGTTGTTTAATGGTTAAGGATCACAGCATTTCTTCATATGTTAGTTGGCTACCCAAATGTCCTCTTTGGTGAAGTGTTTGCTCATGTCCTTTGTCTATTTTTAAATTGTATTATTTGTCTTCTTGTTGAGGCATTAAAGTGTTCTATAAATTTCAGACAGTAGTCCTTCATCTGATAATGTCACTGCCAAACTTTTCCCCAGTCTGTGGGTTCTCTTTTAACTCTTTTGATAGAATCCTTTGATGTACATAAGTATCTAATTTTTAGGAGATGCCAGTCATCTATTTTGTCTTCTGTTGGTGTATTTTACGTTACATTTCATAGTGTATTTGTATCATGTATCAGAGCCTGCCCCTATTTTTTCATTGATGATCTTTGTAGTTCTAGGTTTTACATTTAGGACTTGAATACCGGTTGAGTTCATTTTTGTATATGGTGTGAGATATGAGTCTTCTTTCATTTTCTGTAAATTGACTTCCAGTTTTGCCAGCACCATTTGTTGAAGAGACTACACCTTTCCCATTTAATGCCTTTTGTAAACTGACGTTTACTTCTGGGTTCTTAATTCTGTTCTGTTGATCTGTGTGACTTTCATTGTACCAATACCATGCTGTTTTGACTACTGTGACTGTATAGTAGTAGGTTTTGAGATTGGGATGTGAAAGGCCTCCTACTTTGTTCTTTTTAAATAATGCTTTGCTTATCCAAGGTCTCTTTCTTTGCCATATAAAGTTAGTGATTATTTTTCCCATCTCATTAAAGAATGGTATTGTAATCTGGGATTGGGATTGTAATATATCTATGATTACTGTGGGGAATGTTGATAGTTTCACAAAGTTATGTCTTCCTATCCATAAACATGTCTGCAGGTCTCTTTTGGTTTTTTGTAGTAGTGTTTTATCGTTTTCTTTGATTAAGTCTTCTGTTTCTCTAGTTAGATTTATTCCCAAGTATTTCATTTTTTCAATGGCTATTGTAAATTGTATTGTTTTCCTGGTTTCCTTTTCAGAGCTCTCTTTATTAGTGTAAAGTAGGGGTGGTGATGGTGGTGGTTATGTGCTGTGGAGTCAGTTCCAACTCATAGTGATCCAGTATAGGGTTTCTGAGGCCTTAAACCTTTACAGGAGCAGAAAGGCTCATCTTTCTCCTGAGGGACAGCTGTTAGCTTCAAACTGCTGACTTTGAGGTTAGCAGCCTGATTCTTAAACACTACACTACCAGAGCTCCTTAAAGCAGGGATGTGGAACCTTTTTCTGCCAAAACTTATAACGTCATTCTGGGCCATACAAAATTACCAACTTAAAAATTAGCCTGCTATATTTGGTCAAACAGTTAATTAACTCACCCTAATGTGTGTGTTAGGGAGCTCTGGTAGCGTAGTGATTACGAATCGGGCTGCGAACCTAAAGGTGAGCAGTTCAAACCTGCCAGCTGTCCCGCGGGAGAAAGATGAGGCTTTCTGCTCCCGTAAAGATTTACAGCCTCGGAAACCCTGTGCAGGGTCGCTATGCGTCGGAACCGACTCCATGGCACTCAACAACAACAACAACAACAATGTGTGTGTTAGGAGCTCTGGTAGTGTAGTGGTTATGAATCGGGCTGCTAATCTCAAGGTTGGCAGTTCCAAACTACCAGCTGTTCCGCAGGAGAAAGATGAGGCTTTCTGCTCCCGTAAAGATTTACAGCCTCAGAAATCCTATGCAGGGTCACTATGAATCAGAACCGACTCCAACAATGTGTGGGTTATGGAGTCCTGGTGTGGGTGGCTGTGTTTTAGTGCGCCCAACTACAAAGCTGTTTGAACTTTAAGGTTGGTGGTTCAAGCTCACCAGTTGCTCCTCGGAAACCCTATACAGGGTCGCTATGGGTCAGAACTGACTCGATGGCACTTAACAACAACAACTATGTGATGGCTGGAACTATAGTTGCCTTGGCAGGACCAGACCAAATGATTTCACGGGTCTTATATAGCCCATGGAATCCTGGTGTGGTGCTGTGGGCTAATGCGTCAGACTGCAAAGTCGTTTGAACTGCAAGGTCAGTGGTTCAAGCTCACCAGCTGCTCCTTGGAAACCCTATACAGGGTCGCTATGGGTTGGAATCGACTCTACGGCACTTCACAACAACACCACCACACAGCCCATGGGCCTGGAGTTCCCCATACCTGATATAAAGGAATCCAACTCTTTTTGTTGTTGTTGTTGATCTTGTAACCTATTATTTTGCCGAATCTATTAATTAGTTCCAATAATTGTATTGCTGACTCTTTGAGATCTGCAACTAGAATGTTACTTCTTTGTAAATTTGTATGACGTATTATTTTTATCCTATGTTGTTGGATTCTATTGGCTAGGATTTTGTTAAGAATTTTTGCATGTATGTTCATGAGGAATATTTCTTAATATTCAAGTCCTCATGTAGTCTGTAGGTTAATGTGCTGGACTGCAAAGTTGCTTTGAACTGCAAGGTTGGTGGTTCGAGCTCACCAGCTATTCCTCAGAAATCCTATACAGGGTTGCTGTGAGTCTGAACCTACTCAAAGACACTTAACAACAACAATTTTCTTTTTTACTGAAGTCTTTGCCTGATTTTGGTACCACTGTTATGCTTGCTTCATAAAATGAACTCAGGCGTTTTCTATCTTTTTCTATGTTCTGGAATAGGTTGATTAGAATTATTGTCAGCTGTTCTCTGACAGCGATTCTACTCCAACTATTCCAGAACCTGCTTGGTATAATTAATTCACCAGTAAAGCCATCTGAGTCCAGAACTTTTTTGTTGTTGTTGTTGAGAGTTTTTAATGACCATATCCATTTCTTGTTTTGTTCAAGTTTTCTACTTCATTCTGCGTGAACTTAGGTAAGTCATGTGTTTTTAGATATTTCTTCTAGATTTTCAAAATTGTTTATAGCATTCTGTTATTATCCCTTTTTATTTCCATTGGTTCTCTTGTGATGACACCTATATTATTTCTTATTCCTGTTATTTACATCATCTTCTTTTCTTTTGTTTGATTTGTCAGTGATTTGTCAATTTTATTCATCCTTTTGAAGAGTCAACTTCTAGTCGTGTTGATTCTTTCTAATGTTTTTCTATTTTCTGTTTTTTGTTTTTTTTTTTAACTCTAATTTTTTTCTTTTCTTCTGGTGGTTGTAGGCTTGCTTTGCTGCTGTTTTTTTAATTGTTGGAGATGACAGGCTCAGGTGTGGATTTTGGTTCTTTCTTCTTTTTAATGTATGCATTTATTGTGATAAATTGCCCTCTGAGCACTGCTTTTGCGTGTCCCAAAGGTTTTGGTAACTTGTGTTTTTATTTGCATCTGATTCAAGGACGTTTTTTCTTTCTTTGTTTATTCTATTACACAGTAGCTTTTAAGCAGGTGTTATTCAATTTCCATGTATTCGATTTTGTTTCCTTTACCTTCCTATTTTGTATTTCTAGTTGTATGGTTTTGTGATCTGAGATGATGTTTTATAGTATTGCAATGTTTTAAAATTTATTGAGACTTGCTTTGTGACCTAACATAAGGTCTGTTTTGGAGAATTCTCCACGTGCACTGTAAAATAATGTATATTGTGCTGTTGTTGGGTTGAGTGCTCTGTATATGTCTATGAGGTAAAGTTGGTTAATTGCATTGTTTATTTCATCTGTGTCTTTTTGAGTATCTTTCTAGTTGTTCTGTCCTTCACCAAAAGTGGAGTATTAAAATCTCCTATTATTGTAGAGCTATCTTTCTTTCTTCAGTTCTATTAGAGTTTGATTTATGCATTTTGAGCCTCTTTTACTGGAAACATAGATGTTTATTATGTTTATATGTCCTCTTATTCAATTGACCCTTTAACTGTGATATAATGTTCTTTTTGACTCATATGCTGGTTTTTGCCTTAAAGTCTATTTTATCAGAAATTAATATTGCCACCTCTGCTCATTTTTTTATTGCCATTAGCTTGATATATTTTTTTCCATCCTTTCATTGTTAGTCTATTTTTGTCTGTGTGTGTAAGGTTTGTCTCTTGTAGACAGCACATTGAAGGATCCTATTTTCCTGTCCATTTTGCTATTCTCTGTCTCTTGATTGGTGCATTTAATTCATTGACATTCAATGCAATTAGCGATTTGGCGTGAAATGATATCTCTCATTTTGCTGAGACACTGCTGGTTTCCTGGTTCTGCATAATTTTCTGTACTGAATTCATTTTGTTTATGTATTTTCTTCATTTTTGGTGTTGTTAAGTGCTGTCAAGTCGATTCTAACCCATAGCGACCCTATATAGGGTTTCTGAGAAACAGCTGGTGTGTTTGAACTGATGACCTTATGTTTCCCAGTTCAGTGCTGATCCTACAGTGCCACACCAAGAGTTCATTGCTGCTATTTTAATGTTTACTAAATCTGTATGGTTTTCCTTTTTTTATTTTTATATGAAAGTATATTCATTTTCTTTGAGATTACCCTGTACTTCATTAATTTCTTTCCCAGTTTAAGACAATCTGTTATATCTCATAATATAGTTGAATTCCTTACTATTTGGAAGTTATATAACTACACTAGTCCCACTTTTTGCTTTGTGGTTTTATTCATTATAACTTGATATCTCTGAGTCTCTACTTTCAGTCTTTTCAGTCTGTTTTACTTTAAATACTTCTATATCTGGATTGAGTTCTGGGTGTTGTCATCTATATTAATCTCAAATAGTTATCTACTGTTGTTTGGTTACTTCTGTATGTGGATTGAGTACTGGGTGGTGTTGCCAGGTTGTTTGCTGTTGTTGATTCTTAGTCCAAAGAACTCCTTTTAGTACTTTTTGTAAAGTTGGTTGGGTTTTACAAATTCCTTTCCTTTCTGTTTATCTGGAAATGTTCTTATTTTGCTGCCATATTGAGGAACAGTTTGGCTGGATATTATGCCTCTTAGTTGGCAATTTTTTATGTCAAGATTTTGTAAAATCTTCCCATTGCTTTGTGCCTGCATTGTTTCTGCTGACAAATGAGAGCTTAGTCACACTGGTTCTCTTTTGTAAGTAACTTTTCATTTTCCCGAACTATTCTCAGGGTTGTTTCCTTGTCTTTAATTTTGGAAAATTTGATTATGATATGTCTTGGTGATTTTCTTTTGGGGTCTATCCTGTTTAGAATTTGTTCAGCTTCTTGGAATCTTATATATTCTCATCTTTCAAGATGTTAAGGAAATTTCCTTCCAACAACCCCTACTGTGCTTTTCTTAGTCCTTGCTATTCTGGAGTTGGTATGACCCATATGTTTCACTGCTATTTCTCTTCATTGTGTCTCACATAAATCTTAGGCTTTTTTTTTTTTTTTTAATATTTTCCTTATTTTTTCTGGTTGTACTTCTAGCCTACTAGTATTGAGAAATGTATCTTCAAGGTTATTAAATCAGGCTTCCATTGATTCAGATATACTCCTTTGAACTTTGAATGTGTTATCTAACTCTAAAATCTTAGTATTAATCTTCTGGATATTTATCTGCAGGTTTTGTATTGTCTCCAGTTTTCATCTCTTTTGGTTGGTTGTTCCTGTATTCTTCCAAAGATTTTTCCATGTTTTCCTTGACCTTTCTCTCAATCTGTTGAAGGTACCAAGCTCTCATTCTTTTGAATTATTTTTCAGTCTTGAAAAATTGAATTAATTTCAATGTCTTTTTTGCCTCAAAAACTTATTCTGGTTCTGCATCTTGGTCATTAGTTTGAACCACTCTGTTGTTTCTTCATGTGAACTAAAATTGTCTATTGTCTCTGAGACATTGTGGTGTCATTGTATTTGTATTCAATTGATAATTGTATGTTGGTATATTCTTAGGCTCTCACCAACTGCCACCAGTGGTTGTGATTATAGAACAGAAGTATGTGCAAAGTTCTCCCTTTGCCATTAGTGCAGGTCAGTGTAGCGTGGATTTGGCTGGTGCTGGCTGCTGTCTATTAATGATCAAGTGGTATAGGACAACTCCTATTCGCTCTTGCCTGGTGGGGGGCTATAGAGGGTAGGGATGTGGCTGGGCTGTATGGGCACTGTTACTGTCCCCTTTCAGGTGGGGCAAAAAGAGAAAACACACACACCCAAGGCATGGGGGCAAGAGTAGCAACAGTGAGAAAAGAAAATAATAAAGGAGGAAAAAAAATTAAAAACTAAACAAACAGCAGGAAAAAAAAAAAAAAAGAAATACAATAGCCAAAAAGAGAGAAGAATGAAAGAAAAATAGAACTATGGAAGAGAAAAATAAAAGAATAAAAAGAAAGAAAAAGTACTAAACACAATGAGGGAGAGGGAAGAAGAAAAGAGAAAGAGACCAAAAAGTAGTATAGAAAAGTCAAGAGCAAGCAAGAAAGAAAAGCAGGGAAAAGAGAAACAAAGTAAAAATGGAAGCAGAGATATGATAAATAACAAGGGGAGAGAAAGAGAAGGAGGAGAAAGAATAAACAAACAAAAACAGTAAATGAAAAAGACCTGATGCCAGACCCAGAGAGGAGAAAACTCTGGGGACTCCTGCCAGCCAAGGAGCTTTCATCGTGGCGGGAAGGAATGAGATGGTGGAGTTCCCAGTCCGAGGTAGAGTTCCTATATACCTAGCTGGTGTCTGTGTTCAAGGCACCCAATCAGAAAGTAGTTCGTGCAGGTCTTAAGCCATCTGGGATCAAGGTCTTTCATGCCCAGTGGGAAGCCAAGGTGGGACGATCATCCACAAGATTTCCCATTAGTCCAGGGCTGGTTCTGAAGCTCTGGATCAGTTGTTGTTGTTGTTAGGTGCCATTGAGTTGGTACCAACTCATAGGTACCAACTCCCTATGTACAACAGAACGAAACACTGCCCGGTCCCAGGCTAACCTCACAATTGTTGCCACGCTTGAGCCCGTTGATTCTGCCACTTTGCCAATCCGTCTCGGTGGGGGTCTTCCTCCTTTTCTCTGACCCTCCACCTTACCAAACATGACATCCTTCTCCAGAGACTGGTCCCTCCTGACAATAAGGCTGAAGTATGAGAGACGAAGTTTGGCCATCCTGGCCTCCAAGGAGCATTCTGGCTGCAGAGATCACCTGAATTCAGGCTCCCAGAATGGTGCATTTGGAACACAATTCACAATGATAAGGTTCATGACTACACTAGCTCACAGCTGTGGACTCACAGCTGCTCCATCCTCCTGAAGTACAAACACTGTGTTAAGAGTGGGTGAGCGTGCAAGCTGGTCACTCCTCTGGTCACTGGGGGAGTGTGGGGAATAATAAAGAGGGGCACCTTTCTGGCCTTAATTCACTGGCATGCATCTGGGCTGCCAAGCTGCCATCTGCTTCAAAAACAATATGCAAGAGTTCAAGATATTTGGCTAACAGAGTTCACCTGTCTGTCTCCTTTTTTCAATGCACTCGTTTAGCTTCTTCTCCTAGTAAGCATTCAATACACTTCTCTATCCCTTCCTCGGCCACTAAGTGTCCCTGGACTATCACTGCACCTATTTCATTTGGTCTCCCTATCTTAGCTGCAGAGGGTCTGTGGAATGTATCTACCTAGTCTACCATTTTGCCCTAAGTCCTCTCACTTAATTTCTCCAGTTGCATGAGCAACTTTCAAGGTCTGCTTCTAACTCAAGTCCTTCTTCATCCCGTTCTTTGCTTTTTTTTTTCTTTTTTAAATCTCTCTGTGAATCCTTCCCAATTTCTGTTTCCTTATAGGATTTGTTTGTGCCATTTACCATTTAACTTTTTTTTTT
>NW_006408568.1:12014233-12018423 GCF_000296735.1 Chrysochloris asiatica | reverse complement strand
TATTGCCCCTTCCCTAGCACCCAAACTATCCCCATTTAACTTTATAAGAACAAGGGCAGGGTGTTACTCCCTTCAAGACCCTGCGTCATCTCACGTTGTATAAAACAACAAACACACAATACTATGGAGCCATCTCTCCTTGTTCTGCATAGTTCATCTTGATATTTGAGGACCCTTGCTGGTGAGGATCATGTGAAATGGTTGGAAGCTGAAGAGATATATGTGTCCTGACCTAGTCACCCCCCAAAAAGAGAGACATTTAAAGATAATCCCAGACATTGATGCCCCAGCCTGCTTTCTTGCTTAGCAGTAATCAGCAGTGTTCTTCCTCCGTGTTTTTACTCACCAGAAATCTTGCTCTTAAGAAATAATCTACTAAACTCAGTCACCTGAGTCATCGGATTTTAGCATTGGAAGCAACCTTATCATCTTACAGCCAAGGAAGCAAAGAGGCAGGGAGGTTAAGCAGTATCCCAACATCACATCGCTGAAGAACTCAGAGTTTCACCTTTGCTTAAAAATGTGTCCCTCACTAGCCCCACCATTAATCACACTTTGGAACAATTTGCGGCATCAAAGCTCACGGTTAATGCATAGATACTGGCTGGGAAGTGCAATTACCAGCCAATAACCTCTACCACAGTTCAGCACTTGGCTGCTAACTGAAACATTGGCGGTCCAGCCTCTCTGCGGGAGAAAGACCTGGTGGTCTGCTTCCATAAAGATTATAGTTATACTCTGTCACATGTGAGTTACTGTGATTAGAAAACAGACTTGATGGCACCCAACAAAAACAACAACTTCCACCACACCATGGACTTTGACCCCTACATACAAACCAGCAGTCTCAGGGACCTCTCACGGACCCTCAGGGGAGAATGGGGTGACAGAGGGGGTTCAGAGTGTCAGTGGTGGGGTTCATCAGGTGACACTGTCATAGCGTCTAAATAATTATGAATATTTTGTGCAGCGTTTCAGCAGAAATTTTATTTATTTTCAGAAAGTACCCCTGTAGCTAGTTTTAACAACAAAAACCATTTTTGTAAGCCCAGCTCACATGTATCAATAGTCCTACAAGACTGAAACTCTATGCTAATTTACTGTTTGAACCTTCTAATTGGCTTCTGTCAGAGCTTTCATTATTATCCAATTACAATGATGCTTCGAATCACAAGGTTTCATTTGTACCCACTCCAAGTATGCGATGTTTTCGTTGCTGCCCATGATTTTATGTTATTGTTGTTAAGTGCCGTCAAGTCAGTTCCAACTCATAGTGACCCTGTAATAGGGTTTCCAAGGAATCACTGGTGGGTTTGAATCACCGATCTTGCAGTTGGTAGTCCAGTGTTTATCTTTTTATAGTGACTGGTTTTTGTCGAACTTTTTGGTTTTAGTTACAATGCTGTGGCAATTAGTATTTGTAAACCTATATCAATAACTTATTTGAGAATGAAATAGGAATTAAAGGAAAAGAAGGAGAAAACTTGAAACAGGCTTCCACTCAGCTGCTAAAAATGTTGTAACTTATAATGTTGTAATTCAATGTAGAAAGATTTCACCAAACAATTTGCTGTTAGTATTCATATAATTTAAGGAATATTCGTTTAAACAATTTACAGCTATATTTATCACCATTATTAGTCTATGATTATAATCGATAATAAACATTATTAAACATTACTGTATGGTCTGGTAAGGAAGGAAGTTGATGCGAGGGAAGAAGGGAGGTGATACCATGGATTACCACACTGGGTGACCACACCCACCGGAGTGGTGCCGCTGGGGAAGAAGGAAGTTCTCAATGTATTTCTAACATTTCAAACAGAAATTGTAAATTTCCCTGAGGTATGAGATAATACTACAAATATTATTATTAATGTTATTGTTGTTGTTGTTAAGTGCCATCGAGGCAATTCTGACTCAGAGCCACCCTGTATAGGGTTTCCGAGGAGCAGCTGGTGAGCTTGAACCACCAACCTTGCAGTTCAAATGCCTTTGCAGTCCGGCTCATTAACCTGAAGCACCACGCCAGGACTCATTATTACTCAGAGGTGCTCTTTATTTAACAGAAAAAATATTTCAAAACACAAGATGACTGCAAGAAGTAAAAAAGAGGTCACTGGTTTTTAAAAGGCTGGGAACCAGTGATAGAATATTTATGTACCAAGCCATTTCCTAAAGTTATAGGAGTCCTGGTTTGGTGCTGTGGGTTAATGCGCCAGACTGCAAAGCCATTTGAACTGCAAGGTCGGTGGTTCAAACTCACCAGCTCCTCCTTGGAAACCCTATCAGGGTTGCTATGGGTCGGAACTGACTTGATGGAACTTAACAACAACATAGGAATAGTAGAATTTGGTGTCATTACTCATCTGCACTTAACAACAACAACAACAACAAACCCTGACTAAGATACTTGAGGAGTAGAGGTGCTGAGAGAAATGTTGAGAGAATTTTCAGAGATCTTCATGTCACACCTTCTCTAGATGAGAGCAGTAAGAAAGGAAGGGATGGTAGAGCCTCAAAAAAGCTCAAGGGTCCTACCAATCCCGCTAACTTTGTTGTTGTGAGCTTCCAACAAGTCAACCCCAACTCATGGCGACCCCACGCACAATGGAATGAAATGCTGTTCCGGCCTGTGTCATCCCCATGATTCACTACGGTGCATAGAGTTCTTACAGGCTGATTTTTCAGAAGTAGATCACAAGGCCCTTCTTCTAGTCTTTGTCTGGAAGTTCACTGCAACACAGATGTCTCCACTAACTAATGGGTAATGACTGTGTGCAAGGTGCATTAGCCAGGAATTGAACCCAGGTAAATGAGATTTCTTTCTTAGCTGACTACAGCAAGTCAGATAAACACTAGCACAACTCTTGTCTTCTGTGTCCAGGCCTAAAAGAGCATTTTTAAAAAACATAGCATAGATCAAAGGATCTGTCTTAGTATTTGTTTTCATTATTATTATTAGATTCTGACCTCAAGGCTATCTTGGTCTCCCACCCATGGCCTTGTGTCAGTGGTTACTAATGGTCTGATTCCATTGAGCATCTGTTTCTGGAGCAGAGTAAGAGTGGTACCAGATGGAACACTCAACAGTAAAGAGAGGAAAACAGGCACCTGAGCATATTTGTTAACTAATGACAATCGAGTTCTCTTCAAAAGTTGTCAAGGGCTTCTCTACAGCCAAGTTCCAATCTACCTAGCTTTGTAAAGGTCTCTTCCTCTGCAGGCCATATAGCTGGGAAGAGATGACCCTCCTGGGACTCACGTAGCACAACTCTAGGAAGTGCCATTTGCACTGCATGTATGTGAATGGTGCCCCGTGAAGTTGTGCCCTTGTACAACCTACATGGCCCCTCACAGCAGTCCCCTTTATTCCTGGCTTAACCCAAAATGGGCTTTGATGCTGACATCTGAAGACATTCAGTTCTTTCTGGGGACCCTCTCAGTTGTCTGGGGTAATGGGAGAGAATGTGTCCCCACCCTCACCTTCAATCTCCTGCCTTCATTGGGGATCAGTTGCCCACTAGGCAGGCTTCCTCCAAGCATGTGAGGACTTGCCTCTGAGAACATCCCTGGGAAGAAGATGATCATGAATGGTAAAGCATGCTGTCACCATCTCTTTGAGTTTGTCCTGCTGGGAAGCTTGTTCTTTCTTTGTGTGTCTGGTTCTGAAATGTAGCAGGGGGTGGTGGAAGGAGACTTTAGGTAGGCTCACCACACCCTTCCCCTAATCCCTCAGGACAAAAGGTGATTGCCTGGAAGCAGGAATGAGTGGGTGAGTTCACAGTTCTCCCCTGACAGCCAGCGTCTGAGGGACCAGAAAGAATAAAGATAGAAAAACAGGAATCACATGTTACCATAGCAAACAAGGAAATTCATGTGTACACAGGTTATGATTGAAGCCCCAGTATTATTACAGTCTATGGGATAAAAAGAGATGAAAGGGCATCTCTTCCTCCCTTTTGAGGCCTGTTTTGGAGGGACTCGAGTCCGCCTTGATTTCTCTTCACAGGCATTGGAATTTTCATGACTTGCTCCTTATTTCTAGAAGCTCCATTTCCTACATTAAGGAAAATATTCTCTGGGGTTAAAGGATCTGTTCCTAGTGTTTCACAGCCTGAGATCTGATCCTTTAGTAGCTACATTTTTTTACATTGTTTTTGTTAAAATGATATGTTGTTGTTGTTGTT
>NW_006408568.1:12008448-12013353 GCF_000296735.1 Chrysochloris asiatica | reverse complement strand
CTTGTTGCACACCTTTTTTAATTTTAAACCATCCAGTGTTCCCATGTTCTGTTCAGAGTAAAAATGACTCAAACAAGACAGAAGAGTACAGGAGAATAAGAATCATCTGAAATCCCACTATCCATAAATGACAATTTTCAATACTCTATCAAAAACACACATAGTATATGCATATAGGAGTCCTGGTGTGATGCTGTGGGATAAAGCACTGGATTGCAAGGTCAGTTTGAACCACGATGTTAGCAGTTCAAATTCACCAGCCTTTCCTCAGAAACTGTATAAGGGTCACTATGAGTTGGAACTAACTTGAAGGTACTTAACAACAAAAACAGATAATAATACAGAATTATGCTGCCCTGTAACCTGATGGATTCATTCACAATATGTCATGGGAGTCCACTTTAGTCTTCTGATGGATATTGGTATCATACACTATGTAAAACAGGAAATTAAATAATCTTGCTGTTACTAGCGACAATTTACATGCATACAGTTCTTTGTTTGAAGACACTCAGTACAAAGAACTGTAGTTAGAAATCCAGAAGGGAAAAACATATTTATTATTTCTTAAGCTGAAAGAGCTGAAGAGCAAAACACCAACTTGCAATATTGAAGAATTTTATTGAAAGAACATTGAATGATGCAGGAAGCATGAAAAGAAAATGGAAGGAATACAGAGTTATTGTACTAAAAAGCCCATGTTCAACCATTTCAGGAGGCAGTGTGTGATTAACAGCTGATGGTATTGAGGGAAGACGTCAAAGCTGAAAGCAATGGCGAAAAACAAGCCTCCAGGAGTTGGGGGAGTATCACTTGATGTGTTTCAACAAATGGTGGCAATGCTGGCATAGGTAACTCATCTATGCCAAAAAATCTGGAAAACAGCTATCTGGTCAACCAACTGTAAGAGATTCATATTGTGCCCACTGCAGAGAAAGGTGATCCAACAGAACGTAGAAATTATCAAAGAATATCATAAATATCATATTATTGTTATGTGCTGTTGAGTCGGTTGTAACTAATAGCAACCCTGAATAATGTTTTCTGAGATTTTAACTCTCTATAGGACAGTGTTTCAGTCTGCTGTGCATAAGGTCGCATGAGTCGGTACCAACTCAATGACACCTAACAACAACATAGGAGCAGATAGCCTCATCTTTCTCCCATGGAACAGGTGGTGGATTCGAACCACCAGTCTCACAGTTAAAAGCTTAACTCATAACCCCCTAGGCCACCATGGCTCCATTAATGTCATATGCAAGTAAAATTTTGCTGAAGATAATTTCAGTTCCAACAGTACAGCAAAGGGAAACTTCAGGCTTTTAAGGTGGAATCAGAAGATGATATGGAACAAGAGATACAATTGCTGTTATCAGATGGATCTTGGTTGAAAGCACAGAACAAAGGTGTGTTTTATTGACTATGCAAAGGCATTCAGCTGCGTGGATTGTAGCAAACTATGAATAACATTGCAAAGAGAGGGGATTCCAGAATACTTTATTGTGTTCATATGGAACCAAGGGGCAGTTGTTGGAACAGAACAAAGGGACACTGTGTGGTTTAAAATGTGTGTCTGGGTTGTATCCCTTCTTTCATACTTATATCAATCTGTATGCTGAGCAAATAATATGAGAAAGTATGAAGAAGAATGTGACATCAAGATTGGAGGAAGAGAGTTTTCCTCCAGCTTTTTGGGTGGTGGCTACCGCTGGGCTCCGGCTTGCAGTCCACTGAGCGCGAGGCGACCCCACCCACCCGCCGCTCCCTGTGCTCTCAGCTTCTCGCTTCATCGCGGCCGCCGTTGCCTCCCCGCGAGTGGCCCAGATGCAGGCCATCAAGTGTGTTGTGGTGGTGGGAGACAGAGCTGTAGGTAAAACTTGCCTATTGATCAGTTATACAACCAATGCATTTCCTGGAGAATACATCCCCACTGTCTTTGACAACTACTCTGCCAATGTTATGATAGATGGAAAACCCGTGAATCTGGGCTATGGGATACAGCTGGACAAGAAGATTACGACCGATTACGCCCCCTCTCCTATCCGCAAACAGACGTGTTCTTAATTTGCTTTTCCCTGGTGAGTCCTGCATCATTTGGAAATGTCCGGGCAAAGTGGTACCCTGAGGTGCGACACCATTGTCCCAACACTCCCATCATCCTCGTGGGAACCAAGCTGGATCTGAGGGATGATAAAAACACAATTGAGAAACTGAAGGAGAAGAAGCTGACTCCCATCACATACCCCCAGGGTTTAGCGATGACCAAGGAGATTGGTGCTGTCAAATACCTGGAGTGCTCAGCACTCATGCAGCGAGGCCTCAAGACAGTGTTTGATGAAGCCATCAGAGCCATCCTCTGCCCACCCCCTGTCAAGAAGAGGAAGAGAAAATGCCTACTGTTGTAAAAGAGCAGAGCCCCTCGTCCTTCCCCACCCACCCACTCCCCGGACCCTTTGTACGCTTTGCTCAAAAAACGGTGGAGCCTTTGCACTCAATGCCAAGTTTTTGTTACAGAGTAGTTTTTCCATAAAACTACTTTGAACCAATCAGTCATTTCAAGGTTTGGTTGAATGTAAGAGTCTGAACTTCCACATTCGATAAAATTTAGATAGAAAACAAGCCTTTAATATTAAAGCCTTATTTTTCCAAAGCCCCAATTCTTCCTCAGATTAAGAGTTGCCAAAATACCCTGTGAATTAAGTTGCATTGTTGTGCACTAAATTGTTGTGCACAAAATACCCTGTGAATTAAGTTGCATTGTTGTACATTGTTGAACACTAAGCACTAAACTGTTTGGAAGACCTTTGTCTTTATAGAACTGTAGCTTCTGATGTCGAGAAATGCAGCCACTTCGTAACTGGTTCTCAGACCTGTCATAAAGCAGTACGCACAGCCTCCTTAATGAACCGTTGCCATCTAACTCACCCCATAGTTGATCAGCTGACATTCACAACGTAACCTTGTACTGTATATCCGAATGGAGTCAGTCTTAACACTCAACCCTTTGGATCAATTGTTTTGATTTTTTTCTTTGTAGTGCGATTTTTTTAAAAACCATTCGTTAGCTTTTCCTGAGATTTTGAACAGAGACCTTGTCTACTCGTTTCCTTTGTGAAGTATTCTGCTGGGCGGAGGGTGGGGAACGCATGATGTGATCAAAGACAGTATTTTGACAAGATTTGAAGTGGTGATTGATTGACACTACATTGTATACAGAATTGTGAAACTGAATAAAAATGTCATGGGTAAAAAAAAAAAAAAAAAAATTGGAGGAAGACTCACCAACAATCTGTGATAATGCAGATGACACAACGTTGCTTGCTGAAAGCAAAGAGGGCTTGAAGCACTGTGGATGAAGATCAAAGAATACAGTATTTGGTATGCATTACATCTCAACATTAAGAAAAAAAAATTCTCACAACTGAACCAATAGCAACATCATGATAAACAGAAAATATTGAAGTTGCCAAGAGTTTTATTTTACTTGGATCCACACTCAGCGACCATGGAAACAGCAGTCAAGAGATCTAATGATGTATTCCATTGGGCAAATCTGCAAAAGACTTCTTTAAAATATTAAAGAGCAGAGATGTTGTCACTTTGAGAACTAAACCATGGTATTTTCAATTGCCTCATATACACGTGAAAGCTGGATAATCAACTAGGAAGACTGAAGTAGAGATGCCCCTGAATGATAGTGTTAGCAAGAATATTAAATAAACCACGGACTGTCAGAAGAATGAACAAATCTGTCATAATGTTCCTTAAAAGCGAGATTAACGAGACTTCATCTCATGTACTTTGGAAATATTGTAAGGAGGGACCATCCCTAGAACAGGATATCATGCTTGGTAAAGTAGAGGGTCAGTGAAAAAGAGGAAGACCCTCAATGAGATGGATTGACTCAGTGGCTGCAGCAACAGCACCAGACAATGTTTCATTCTATTATACAAAGGGTTACTGTGAGTTGGAACCTATTCAGTAGTACCTAACAGCAACAACACTTAGTTCTTTGCAACTAAAATGCAAATATACATCCTTGAAGTTGGAAAGAAGCCTCTGGGAAATCCATCTTCCTGCTTTGTGTATATGATTCTAATAATCCCAAACATTATTTTATTTGTCATGAAATGAGATGATCATAACGAAATAAGTAATACTGATGATAATAGCCATAACTACTTTCATGGAGAAATTAGTGTGTACCAAGCACTGTGCCAAGTCCATTGCAGGCTTTGTTTCATTTAATCCCCAACGTGTCCATCTAAGACATCATGTAACGTAGAGAATTTAAGTAATTTGATCAATTTCCACAGTTACTTCAGTGGCATCCTAACCCTGGGGTGTCCAATTTTTTAAATCAATGTTTTTAACTACTATGTACAGCACTTTGCAAAATCCACTGACCCATATTGCTATCTCTGTAGACAATGAGACCAAGGCTACAGAGGTTAAATAATTTTCTGGAGTCTTAGAGCCTGAATTCAAATCTTCTGGACTCTGAGCCTCCTGCTATTTTATACTATATTGTTGTTGTTGTAAAGTACCGTCAAGTCGATTCCAACCCATAGAGACCCTGTATAGGGTTTCCAAGGAGCAGCTGGTGCGCTTGAACCACGGACCTTGCAGTTCAAACAACTTTGCAGTCTGACGCATTAGCCCACAACACCACACCAGATTGTTGTTGTTGTTGTTAAGTGCCATCAAGTTGGTACCAACCCATAGCAACTTATGCACAGCAGAACGAAACACTGCCCAATCCTGGGACAACCTCATTACAGCTGCTACTTGGCCAATCCATCTCATTGGGGGTCTTCCTCTTTTTCTCTGACCCTCCACCTTATCAAACATCATATCCTTCTCCAGTGACTGGTCCCTCCTGACAATATGTCCGAAGTATGAGAG
>NW_006408568.1:11992344-12006792 GCF_000296735.1 Chrysochloris asiatica | reverse complement strand
AAAGCAGAGAATATCAGAAAGATGTTTACCTGTGCTTTATTGACTACGCAAAGGCTTTTGATTGTGTAGATCATGACAAGCTATGGACAGCATTGCAAAGTACGAGTATTCTGGAACACACCAGATCAGTCTCATTCAAAATCCTTCTTTAAAATCTACAGGAAAAGAAGTTCTTCCTTCTTGCTATTAGGTGCCAATGAGTCAGTTCTTAACTCATAGTGACCCTATGCACAACAGAACGAAACACGGCCCTGTCTTGTGGTATTCTCACAATTATTGTCACGCTTGAGCCTATTGCTGCTGCCACTTTGCCATTCCATTTCTGACCGTCCACTTTACCAAGCAGGATGTCCTTCTCCAGGGACTGGATCTTTTAAATAGCCATCTTGTTGCTATGAAATCTCTGTTCCTTCTTTCAGGGGATGAAGTCCAGCCTCCCCTTAGGCTCATCGTCACATCCTGCACTCACTGCAGGAAAGGGTGTAATGTGTGTGGGGCTTGGATGCAGACTACCACTTCATGATTGCTCCTTGTGCTTTAGGCATAAAGTCAGAGTTGTTTGGTCTCATCATCTTTTTTAGAGCGAGAACTGTGTGCACTTATTTTTGAAAATATGAAACTAGAGTTGATGAAACAACATGAGTGAGATTCAGGGGAAAGATTTAAATGCAGAGTGGGTGAAAGGCATATACAAGGAATTAAACAGCATCTTTTTTGACGTATGTGTAGAGAATTGGTTTGTGGACACAATTAAGCAATCAAAATAAGTATTTTCTTCTTTAAAGATAACAATTTTTACTTATAAAGTGCTCCTTTCTGGCATGAGCTCAAAGCCCTTTAATGAGTGTTGCCTAATTACCCCACCCAATAAACAATCTGGCTGCTAGGAAAAGAGAGAGATAATTATCCTCATTTTACAGGTGGGGAGACCATGTAATAGACAAGTGGTGCCTTACTCAAAATCTTCTTGCAGAGAGCTGAGACTAGCAGGCAAGCCTCCTAATTGCACCCTTCTATCCCAAGGGGCACAGGGTTCCTGCTTCCAGACATCCTTCAAAGGAAGGACAGTTCATTTGCTGGCTGGAGAAAAGTAGCTATTACTCATTGGAACTACAGCTCCCAGCAGACACTGAGAGGAGAGAGGGCTGTGCCCCTCGTGCCCATTCAGATTCCCAAATATGGAGAAGGACTAGGTTTTGGAAGAGGAACAGAATGCTCACCCTTGAGAGAGAGGGAGAGAGAGAGAGAGGAAGGATGAGGTAAGTTTGGAATATTTAACTCTATCACCTAAGCGTCTGCATGGTCTTTGAAATGTAACAGCCAAAGTCATGATCTCTTGTTCATAAATCTTTCTAGAAGACCTAACTTTTGAAACTGAGCAATTAGTTCAGCAGAACTGTTTTCTCCTAGGATTAGATGTACACTGACAGGGATGGTTACAGTTCTGGGAGGCCAGATTGTTTTTTCTCTGAGTTCAATCAGTTCAGAAAGTGATAGTGGTGGTGGTGATGATGGTGGTAGTGATGATGCTGGTCATCAGATAAGCAAATCTGACTGAGGAACAGCTCTGCTGTGATAGGCCCAGGGAGGCCAGAAAGCCATGCTAGCAACAGTGTGTATAGAACCAAAGGATGAGTTGCCCTGGGAGAACAAGGGTTACTCTTTTTTTTTTGCCTCAGAAGCTACTGAGACCTCCTGGTGGGAAAGGCATGAAAGAACTATTTCCTCATTCTGTCTTCACTCTGTCAACAAACACTTAACTAAAGTACCCTCATTCAAGGAACTGGAGTCCTGGTATGGCGCTGTGGGTTAATGTGCTGGACTGTGGAGTTGGTTTGCAACCGCAAGGTTGGTGGTTCAAGCTCACCACCTGCTCCTCAGAAACCCTAGATAGGGTCACTAAGAGTCAGAACCAACTCAACGGCACTTAACAACAACAACATTCAAGGCACTGGGATCAATGCTAAGGTGGCTTGAAAACATAAGATGGGTTCTGTGCCCTCAGGACTCTTAAAACTGGTGAGTACCCGAAACACAAAACAAAACAAATCCACTGCCATTGAGTTGATTCTGACTCATAATGATCCTATAGGTCAGAGTAGAATTGCCCCATGGGATTCTCAAGGCTCTAAATTTTTATGGAAGCAGATTGTCTCATCTTTTTCCCTTGGAGTGTCTAGTGGATTTGAACCACTGACTTTTTGGTTAGCAGTCAAATGCTTAACTCACTGTGCCACCAGAGCTCAACTGGGGAGTGAAGGAGGGTATAAAGGAAAACTGAAGCAAAAAGGAAGAAAGAGACAGATAGTGCCAGATAGTGTATTACTTATATTTTTCATTCACTATTTATTCATCTGCCGCATAGACTACAAAGGTGAATAAACCTAAAGAAAGTTTCTGCCTTTATAGATTTGACATTCTGGTAGTCCCTGAATGTCTAGTAGAGAAAGTTCTCCAGGTAGAGAGGGAGGGCAAATTCAGAGACTTTAAGATGGAAATGAACGTGATGAGTTTGAGAACAGGAGGCCAATGAGATTGAAGAGGAGTGGACAAGAGCCAAGAGCAGTAGGAAATGATGTCCAGATTTGGCTAAGGTCACATCACATAGGGTCATTGTTGTTGTTGTTAAGTGCCATTGAGTCAATTCTGACCCATACCAACCCTGTAAAGGGTTTCTGAGGAGCAGCTGGTAACATCAAACCAAGAACCTTGTGGCTCAAAGTGACTTTGCAATGTAGCACATTAGCCCACAGTGCCACAGCAGGACTCCACCTAGGGTCATATAAAGATAAAGATATTATTGTTGAAGTATTCCCTGAGCTGATTCGAACTCACAGTCAACTGTAGATCTACCTCCAAAGAGTTTCCTAAGGTGAGATCTTTACAGGAAGGAGCTCTCGTAGTTTAGTGGATTACGTGTTGGGCTGCTAATCTTAATGGTCAGCGGTTTGAATCCACCAGTCACTCTTAGGAAGGCAGATGAGACTTTCTGCTCTGATAAAGGTTCACAGCATGGGTTGCTATGAGTTGGAAGCAACTCGATGGCAACCATCACCAACAAGCAATCTTTATGGGAGCAGATCTCCAGGTCTTTTCTCCCGCAGACCTACTGCCCTTTCCCTTTTGGTTACCAGCCAAACTCTCAACTGTTGCACCAGCAGGGTTCCTTCCCAGAAAGATACCCACTGCCATGGATTCGATTCCAGCACCTACTGACCCTGGAGGACCTAGTAGAGCTGCCCCCATCAGGTGTCCAAGGTTGTAATCTTTACTGAAGCAGATTGCCACATCTTGTCCCTAAGTGGTTTTGAACTGCTAACATTTTGGTTAGCAATCAAGTGCCTTCACCACTGCTTCACCAAGGGCTCCTCTCCCTTAAGGAGAGGTGTTATGAATTTCATTCTAATTCTTATGGAAAGCCATTGTATTTAAGCAGTGGCTTAATGGGATCTGATTTAAAGTGCCAGATGAGGACAAAAGATTTTTAAGAGCGTTTGAAGTTGAGAGGAAAGGTGTCCCTGGGTTGGGATGGACAAGAAAGGCCTCCCTACAGAATAGGACATAAGCTAAGCATCCATGCACAAATGGGGGGGAAGGCATTTTAGTAGGAAGGAACCTCAGCAGCAAGGTGTGGAGTCAGGATAGCCCGTGAATGTTCAGATCATCAATTTGCCCACAAATGTGGACAGTGAGATTAGAGAGAGAGAGGATTGGGAACATTTTGAAGTCAGAAGGTTCTGGAACTCAGATTGACAGTAATAGAAACTTGAATTCACATAGGAGTTATGCACAGGCTTAAATATCCAGTCTGAGAGCATAGCTTCCCCCTGATCACAGCTACCTTCCCCAAACTGAGGGTGAGTATTTCCCCTTAAGAAAGTTGTTGCTGTGAAGGTTTATGAATACCAGATTGAAATCAAGGCAGTCGGGTTACACAATTCCAGTGGACACCATTTGCATTGTATTGTATTCTAAAGGTACCCCCTAGTACACAACGTGATCCACAAGGCAAACAGTATTCTAAGAGGTACTGAGTAGCATTTGAAAGATAAAGTGCTTAAGATACCAACAGCTGACACACTAAGTTCCATAGAGTGACCACGAATAGGGTTTCTGAAGAGCAGCTGGTGGGTTTGAACCACCGACCTTGGGGTTAGTAGGTCAGCATTTATCCTAGCTTCTTCAGCTTCTGTGATCAAGATCCAATTGCTGAATGGGAAAAGCAATGGGAATGAAGGGAAGAATAGGGTGGTAGAGAGTTTGAAAGGAAAATGGGAAAGTGGAGGAGATGCACTTAATGTAGATTCCTGGTATGGCGCTGCAGGATAAGCACTAGACTGTGAATCACAACGTTGGTGGTTTGGTGGCTCAAACCCACCAGTTGCTCCTTGGAAACCCTATACAGGGTCACTATGAATCAGAACAAACTTGACCACACTTAACAACAATAATTCTTTTACGCAATGAAACATGAATGGGAAATAGAGGTTTTAGGAAAAGAATAGTGACAAAGGAGGAGAAAAAGATGGTTCAGTAGCTGAGCTGTGAGTGGTCAGTGGCATCAACGGGGTGGGTGGAAACAGTACAAACTACACTGGGTGACACCGTCAGGGGCATGACCCCAAGATGATTGTCTATAGGATTTTCATGCAGTGTTTCAGTAGAAATGTTTTATGCTTTCTAAAATATTCCCGTAGTTAGCTGTAACAGAAAAAAAAAAATTTTGTAAGCTTAGTTTACAAGTATCAATACACCTACAGGGATAAAACTACACCTACAGGGATAAAACCTTATGCTAATTGACTTTTTGAATCTTTGAGCTATGATTATTATCCAGTTACAAGGACTCTTCGAGTCACGTGGCTCTGTCCTCATGGGCTACAAGCGCTGTTGTTTTCTTTGCTGCTGGTGTTTTTTATAGTTGCTGATTTGTGTCAAATATTCTGGTATCTTAGCTACAATGACATAGGGAGTAATATTTGTGGACCTAAATCAATTACTTTTTTGAGACTCAAGTAGGAATTAAAGGAAAAGAGGGCGAAAAATCAAGAGATTTCTGCTCAGTTACTAATAATGTTATCACATGATAATGTAGAAAGATTTTACAAAGCAATGTAAAATAATCTAAAAATATTGTAATAAAGTAATTAATATTATGATTAGAATTAATAATAAACATTACTGGTATGGGAAAGGGGTAACACTAATCCTAATGATGTCACTGTGAATGGTTTTAGTGGCAGTGCTTTGTGGCTTTGAGTACTCAGTTGAAGTAATGTGTGTTTTGTGGTTGTTATGTGCCGTGGAGTCAGTTCCGACTCATAGCGACTCTGTACAGGGTTTCCAAGATTGTAAATCTTTACAGGAGCAGAAAGCCTCATCTTTCTCCTGCGAAACAGCTGATAGTTTCGAACTGCTGACCTTGAGGTTAGCAGCCCGATTCGTAACCACTACGCTACCAGAGTGTGTTTTAGAGTACTGCTATTCTATGTAACTCACAACGATGGCACACCATGGCCACCATTGGGGTTCTAATGAAAACCCTACCTGTGAGAGTTTATCAGACCACTGATAAGCCACTTTTTGGAACCACTTCATTATTGGGCATGCAAGATAAAGTATAAGTCCTCATTAAGTGCTCATCCTGATGGTTCTCTGTTTTTTGGGGGGACCATGATGCCTTTCCAATAGGTCAAAGTAGAATAAACTCCAAGAAAATGACAATTCCTTTCATGCCTTCTTTCCCCAACCCCCAACAGCCACACAGAGAAAGGAATTTACATGAACAGGGAGCAGAAGAATGTTGTATGTGGGGTAGAGAATGGTATGTTTGGGACTGGTATGTTCTCTGCCCAGTCAGATCTATTTTAAATTCTCAAAAAAAAATAGGAAGTAGCAATAAAATATTCCCCTGGTATGGCACACTGAGGTTCCACAAACCCTCAAACATAGTAGACGGAGCAGATTCTAAAGTGAGGAATGATATTTAACAACTCGTATCTAGATTCCTGGTGTGGCGCTGTGGGTTAATGCACCAGACTGAAAAGCCATTTAAACTGCAATGTCGGTAGTTCAAGCTCACCAGTTGCTCTTTGGAAACCCTATACAGGGTTGCTTTGGGTCAGAACCGACAACAACAACAACATCTAGATTCCAATAGCATTACCCCTTCAGCTTCTCACCTTTCCTCCTTTCGCACAGAGGCATTGCTTTGGGAGCAGTAGGAGCAGTTTGTGCCCTTTTCTTCCTGCACTAAATGCGGCTGCAAACCCAGGTGCCATGCCAGGGAAGAAATTTCTTCAGCATGGTAGAGTTTTGGAAGTATGTGGAAAGAATCCTTGATTTTCTGAACTATCCAAGAATTGCTGTTATTGGTTTGTATTATTGGTTAAGTGCCATGGAGTCAGTCCCAACTCATAACTACCCTGTATTCCAAAGAGTCTCTCTGGTAGCGTAGTGGTTATGAATCGGGCTGCGAACATTAAGGTCAGCTGTTCGAAACTACCAGCCGCTCCGCGGGAGAAAGATGAGGCTTTCTACTCCCGTAAGGATTTACACCCTCGGAAACCCTGTACAGGGTCGCTATGGGTCGGAACCGACTCGACGGCACTTAACAACAACAACATTCCAAAGAGTGGCTGATGAGCTTGAACCACGGACCTTGTGATTCAAACTGACCTTGTGATCGAATGCTTATCCTACTGTGCCACACCAGGACTCAGAGCTATACCCCATCCTGATGACTGAGACTTGCTTCTTGCCTTCTCTTGGTCTTCTCCTCCATTGGCATGGTTGTACAGCTAACCCCTGAATCTGGGCTCTGAGGTGTCATGTAGCCATCACTGCCTACTGAGGCAACAGACTGTAAGACTGACTCCTTTAAGGAACATGGGCTCATCCTTCTATTGGAAGTGGCTTGTCCATCACTTTTAGGATCTAGCCCCCTGCCTACTTTCCCAGCAAGGTGCCCTGGTGGTACAATGATTAAGCACTGCTAACCAAAAAGTCAGTGGTTTTAATCCACCAACAACTCAGAGGGAGAAAAGATCTGGGGATACGTAAACATTCCAGGCTAGACAATCCTATGAGGCACTTCTCTATTCTAAAGGGATGCTATGAGTCAGAATCGACTAAACAGCACACCGCAACCACCACCTTCTCAGCCTTATTTCTCACCATTTCCCTTCTCACTCTCACACCACAAGTCAAAAAGTCCTTTCTACCATTTTGCCAACCCACCATGCTCCTTCTGGTCCTAGGACTTTGAGCAAATTGTCCCCTCTTCTTAGAAGTCTTTCTCTTTTCCTGGACTGGCTAACTCCTTTTTATGCCTTAGTGTTTAGTCCTCCTCTGGAAAGATTTTCCCGAATCCCTCTTCAGTACTCTCAGGTGAATTTCATGTCGCTAAAGAGCCCTGATAAGGAGCTCTGGTAGCGTAGTGGTTACGAATCGGGCTGCGAACCTTAAGGTCAGCAGTTCGAAACTACCAGCCACTCCGCGGGAGAAAGATGAGGCTTTCTACTCCCGTAAAGATTTACACCCTCGGAAACCCTATACAGGGTCGCTATGGGTCGGAACCGACTCAACGGCACTTAACAACAACAACAAAGAGCCCTGATAGAGTACTGGTTTAGCGCTGAGGGTTAATGCGCTGGACTGCAAGGTCGGTTTGAACCATAAATAAGGTCAGCAGTTCAAGCTCACCAGCTGCTCCTTGGAAACCCTATAAAGAGTCGCTATGAGTTGGAACTGACTTGATGGCACTTGACAACAACAACAAAGATCCCTGGTTATAAATTGGATTAAGCATTGGACTACTAATTGCAAGGCTGGATTTCGACCCTGCCAGTCGCTCCATGGGATAAAAAGATGTGGCCGTCAGCTTCTGTAAAGATTGTTGTTGTTAAGTGCCATTGAGTCAGTTCCAACTCATAGCCATCCTGTATAGGGTTTCTGAAGAGCAGCAGTTTGAACTCCTGATCTTGTGGTTAACAGTCCAATGCTTATCCTATAGCACCCCACCAGGTTTCCAGCCTAGAAAACCCTATAGGAGCAGTTCTACCTTGCCTAATAGGATCCCTATGAGTTGAAATTAACTCAGTGGCCATGGCGTTTTGGATGATTTGTACTCCTGTCCAATTCTGTACTTACCTGTGACATAGCCCACTAATCAAACATAATGTTAGGGATACTGGTGGTACATGGGTTAAAAGTACTTGGCTAAAAAAATAAAAAGTCAAATGATTTGAACTCACCAGCCCCTCTAAGGGAGAAAGATGTGGCAGTCTGCTTCCGTAAACATGGCAGCCTTGGATCGCCTATGGGGTTGTCATGCTCTGTTCTAGAGAGTGGCTATGAGTTGGAATCTACTGGATGGTAATGGGCTTTGGTATCCTGAGTGGTGGTGGTGGGCAGGGTGGGTTAAAGCACTTGAGTAGTAGCCAAAAGTTTGGTGGTTTGAGCCTAGCCAGAGGTACTCCAGAAGGGCTGGCAATCTGCTTCCCAGAGGTCACAGCCACACATTTCAAGTCTACTCTGCACACATGGGATTGCCATGCATTAGAGTTGACTCACTGGCAACTACCAACAGTTATATGATTTCTTAAATCAATTCCCCACAAAATGTTTAACTCTTACAGGGTAGGGAAAAAAAAAAAAAAAAGTATATATTATTGCTCTCTTCCCAAGCCCTAGTCCAGTGAGGTGCCCTGGAAATACTGTGTGGGTTGAAAGACAGTGAGGGTCCCTCAGCCTAGCAAGCATCCACCAGGTCTCCATTAGTGAGGCTTCGAACTAAGATTTCCAAGCCAAACATTTACCTTATTAATAACACACCCATACATGCACTCAAGACCTCCCTCTGCCTTCCTCCACTCACCCTGTCAACACCCCTACATCTTGTCTCCTGTACCCCACATCTCCCCTCCAGTACTTGTTTGGCTAAGAGAACACTAGTGTTTCTCTGTATTACCAAAAAGAAAGCACATTGTGTTCTTGGATGTTAAACCTTCTTGTTCCTCCTCCTCTTCCCAAAATCAGGAGAATTTTGGCTGTTAGCATCCTTTCTAACTCCTCAGAATCACCCAACTCTTCTGAAACTGTGTTGGATAGGCCTCTGCCCCCACTGGCCAAAATTAAGGAGGGAAGACAAAATCTCAAAGTAGATCTAGAGATGAGCAGTGAATTCAGTCTGAAAAATAACTCTGCAAACAAAATATCGTGACTGTGAAGATCCAGTATTTGGCTAGGAAAGCTGAGGAGAGGGAGACTTTCATTGGACTCTGCTGCTTGAGAGAGGTCTGTCAAGCAGGTTGGTGGAGTAAGGTTGGAAGGAATGATGAGGTTAGATATCAGCAGAAGCCTCCTGGTTTCACTCAGTGTTGTAGCAGATTTCCACTGTGGGGCTTATCTGCCATCTTCTTGGGAGGCACACATCTCTCTGCCCTGCATCAGGGTGAGAGTAAGGGCAAGACCTCTGGAAGGCCTTCTGCCCTGGAATCCCAGGCTCCAGGCCAGGCTGTGGCCTTCCTGGGACCCATGTTCCATAGGAAGTGTTTTTGATATGCAGTCATTTAGTTCATCAGGGGAAGATGGGAAACTCCGTTCCTAAAGGAAGCGATGTGATTCAATAGGTCAGGATGCCCAGAGGCAACTCTGAGAGTCCAGTCAGCTCCCAGAACAATGGCCTCCAGTGTTCAGGAGGCAGTGGAGTAAGTGGGCAATCTCCTAAGAGCCTAACCCTCTGATAAAACTACAGAGGCTTCTGAATTGAACTCTATGGTAATAACAACTCCTTCCTCTCTTCCTCATGCCCTGAGTATGGAGTCCTGGTGTAGCATCTTAAGATAAACACTCGACCTCAAGGTCAGTTTGAACCACAAGGTTGGTGGTTCAAGCTCACCAGCTGCTCCTCGGAAACCCTATACAGGGTCGCTGTGGGTCTGATCCAACTCTATAGTACTTAACAACAACAACATTCCCTGAGTACAACCTATAAAACCCCAAACTAAACCCACTACCAATGAGTAGGTTGCAACTCACAGCGACCCTATAGGATAGATTCGACCTGTCCCTGGGATTTCAGAGACTGTAAATGTTTATGGAAGCAGACAACTTCATCTTTCTCTCTTGGAGTGACTTTTGTTGTTGTTGTTAAGTGCCATCGAGTTGGTTCCAACCCATAGTGACCCTGTACAGGGTTTCCGAGGGTGTAAATCTTTACAGGAGTAGAAAGCCTCATCTTTCTCCTGCGGAACGGCTGGTAGTTTCGAACCGCTGACCTTAAGGTTCGCAGCCCGATTCGTAACCACTACGCTACTAGACTAGTAGGTTCAAAATGCTGACCTGTGGTTAGCAGTCTAATGCTTAACCCACGACACCACCAGGGCCCCTTTGTAAAACCCTATAGATCAGGCTTAATCATGCTGTTTAATCAGTTCCAATCATGGTGACCCTATGTGTGTCAGAGTAGAACTGTGTTCCATTTTTTAAATATATGGTCAGATGTTTCTTCCAAAGCATCTCTGGGAGGACTTGAACTTCCAACCTTTCTGTTAGCAGTCTCATGCACATTAATTGTTTGTAGGAACTAGGTAGTTATTAGTATCACATTTGCTGAGACTCTGAAAGTTTCAGAAACTGACCTGAGGTGGTGGCTGTTACTGTTAAGTGCTGTTGAGCTCGTTCAACTCATAGCGACCCTGTATAGGATTTCTGAGGAGCAGCTGGTGAATTTGAACTGCCAACCTTGTGTTTTGCAATCCAGTGCTGATCCTACAGTGCCACACCAGGAGTCCAACCTGATGTTACAGGTAGCAAATGGGAGAGCCAGAATTCTAGGCCAGAAGTTCAACTTCAGACACCACACCACTGTTTCTCAGTGTTCTAAGCAGGAGAGAAAATAATTCAGTGAATTGAGGGAAAATCTGTCTAGTCTAGGCTCTTTCTTCCCTCCCCAAAAGTGAACTAAGGGTAAGACTGAGTTCCGGTGCTCATGAGACACCTGTATATGGCATACAGTGAGTGCTGCCTCTGATGAGCACTGTATATAAAACAAAGATGTCCTGTTTCCTGGTTTGGCTGTTTATTCCAAAAAGAAGAACTTGAAGATCTGGGTAGTAAAAAGCAGAGTTGGAGAAGAGTCTGGGCCTAATAAAAAGTGTCCAAGAGTAGGGGAGAGAGTCCTAGTGTGGCGCTGTGGATTATTGTGCTAGACCACAAAGTCAGTTTGATCCACAAGGTCCCAAGTCTAAGCTCACCAGTCGCTCCTCAGAAACCCTATACAGGGTCACTCAGAAACCCTATACAAGGTCACTATAGGTCGGAACCAACTCGATAGCACTTAACAGAGAGCCCTAGGCCATCAGAACACTCAAGTTCTTTTTCAGGATAATGTGGAACAAGTCACTTACTCTCTAATTCTCAGTTCCTTTATCAATGAAATACCACCAATTCCTGGTAACCCATGTGTGTCAGAGTGAAACTGTGCTCCACAGGGTTTTCAATGGCTAACTTCAAAAGTAGATCTTTCGAGGTACCTCTGGGTGGAGTCAAACATCTAGCTTCTCAGGTTAACAGCAGAACATGTTAACCATTTACCCTACCCAGGGGTTACTTACCACGGTAAAGGAAGGTAGAATATAGGGATTACAGGAAGTAAGTGTTCAGTCTACTGAACTCACAGGGTTATAAAGATAAAATGAAATAGTTTATGAACATTGAATAATGCAATGAAAGGAATATTTCACAAAATCCTTATTCTTGTGTGTTTACATCTCCAGCTCAAGATGCTTTATAGGTATTCTCATGGTATGTTTTCTGCTGCCCAATGGCTTAGCCTACACATTGAGGCAGGCTAGTATTCTCTGTAGTTCTCATTGGTCAAATCACATAAACTCATCAAAATTCTAAATGCTTGACAAGATCAGTTCCTCCCTGGTCACTCTTGAATTCTAGACACTGACAGGAACAACCTCAATTCTGCTTTTCTGAAGAAGCCCAAGTTCTTTCTCACCACTTGATCTTTGTATGCACCATGCTTGGTCTGGACATCATCCCTGTTGTAGCCATGTAGTACTGCTCTCCCAGAAATGCCACAAGTGGACAACTCTAACAGAAGTTTATCTTGTCACAGTTTAGGAGGCTAGATGTTTGAATTGAGGGCACTGGCTCTATAGGTAAAGTTTACTATGCTTGTGGGCTTTGGAGGAAGGTCCTGGTCTCTTCTGAGCTTCTAGGCAGTCTTCATGTGGCATGGTATCTCTCTTCTCCCATCTCTGCTCTGCTTGCTTGTTGAATCTCTTTTATATCTCAAAAAAGATGGAGTCAAGATACACCCAACAGGAATTCTATCTCATTAACATAACAAAGACAGCCCATTCCCAAAGGAGATCAGGACCACGGACATAGAGGTTAGGACTCACAACACATATTTTGGGGAGACAGTGCACTCCATAACAGTCTCTACTCCACATTATAGGACACCATTCAAATGACAGAGCCTGCCTTGTTCATATCAGATCTTCAGCAGTCATTGCAGTGAGGGCAGGAAAAGCTTGATGAGCATGTGAATTTCCTCCCTCACGCCTGCTGATTTTTTTCATTGCTAGCAAGAAGGCGATCATTCTGACCTCATCCTCAGAGGATGCCACAGAGATTAGCTAATTAATGATGGTGAAGCTGTCCAGACACTTTGTGTTAATGTTTAACAGAAATAACTGGGGGTGTAATGGCCCAGGGAGACAATGGGGGGGAAACCCTTTGACCTTCTTAGATCCTCAGAAGACAATCCTGTTGTCCCAGTTCTCTTCAACCTGCGCACAGTCTCAGTGGAGGCCTGACCCTTGATCTTCATTCCGCCTTGGATCCTGCAAAGTACACCCCCAGCATCTAGCCTGGAGGCTGAATTCCACTCCACTGTCTCCCCAGACATTGGCTTTCCCTCTGGGGGATTCTTCTTGCAGCTGGGAGACAGATGGAGCCTTTGAAAACACTGCAGAGCATAGAGAGGTCACGGTCACCTGAGGTTGAGGTTCCCAACCCCCACTTCCCCTTTCTCTGACCGGACTGTCAGGTTCTGGAATATGAAGAAAGGAGTCTCTGGAGACTGCAAGTGTTTAAAGTAATTGACTGCTAACTGAAAGGTTGGAGGTTCAAGTTCATCCAGAGGTGCCTTAAAAGAAAGTTCTGGTGATCTACTTCCAAAAATCCAACCACTGAAAGCCCTTTGGAGCACAGCTCCACTCTGATATACATGGACTCACCATGAGTGGGAATTGACTTGAAGGCAACTGTTCTTACTTTTGTTTGTCTTGGAATATGAAGAAAGACACAGGGAAGGTTCTTCTGAATGACAGAAAAATGAAATAGAATGGTCACTGGAGGCAAACAAAGCAAACAAAAGACCCATGGCATCTGGAGACCACTGGGAAAAATCAGCAAGCCCAGGAATTATCCTCTGTTTACTCCACAAGTAAACAATAGTTTGGATCTTTACTTCATAGATTCTGCCTAAATTATAAGCCATCCATGAAGCCATGCATGCTTTAGCCCATTCTTATTCATTGAAGATTTTAGAACCAAACTCCTAGTCTTCCACTCACACCACACCAAGTCTTGCTGTCATCCTAGAAAACTTCAATGTCCAAACAGACCATTTGTTTACAACTACAGATCACCTCCCATTAGTGTGTCCTGAACTTGATTGGAAGTATTGTGACCAGCATTTTTTTAAGACACAGAATAGAAACAAATTGCCAGTGGAGCTCAGATGTAGGAAGGGTAATTTGGGTGTAAGACATTTATTTCAATAATATACGGTGGTGGTGGTTATGTGCCATGGAGTCGATTCCAACTCATGGCGACCCTGTACAGGGTTTTTGAGGCTGTAAATCTTTACAGGAGCAAAAAGCCTCATCTTTCTCCCAGGGAACAGCTGGTAGTTTCGAACGGCTGAACTTGCAGTTCGCAGTCCGATTTGTAACTGCTACGCTACCAGATCATAACACGATCTATATTGTTTCAATAATATATAGATATACATGTGCACTTGTTGTTGTTGTAGGTGCCATCGAGTCAGTACCGACGCATAGCGACTTTATGCACAGCAGAATGAAACACTGCCTGATCCTGGGCCACCCTCACTACTGTTGCCATGCTTGAGTCCATCGATGCTGCCACTTGGCCAGTCCATCTCGTTGGAGGTCTTCCTCTTCTTCTCTGACCTTCCACCTTACCAAACATGATATCTTTCTCCAGCGACTGGTCCCACCTGACAATATGTCCAAAGTATGAGAGATGAAGTTTGGCCAAGATGGCCTCCAAGGAGTACTCTGGCTGCACTCCTTCTAAAATGGATCTATTGGTTCTTTTGGCAGCCCATGGCACTTTCAATATTCTCCACCAACACCATAACTCAAAAGCATCAGTTCTTCTATGTCAGTTCTTCTA
>NW_006408568.1:11949114-11991590 GCF_000296735.1 Chrysochloris asiatica | reverse complement strand
GGCCTCTTCTGAATCTGGCTTGAACCTCTGGAAGTTCTCTGCCAATGTATGCTTGCAACTGTTTCTGTATTACCTTTAGTAAAATTTTACTTACATGGGACATCAAAGAGATTGTCCAATGATTTCTGCATTCCGTTGGGCCACCTCTCTTTGGAATGGGCACAAATACGGATCTCTTCCAATCAGTCGGCCAGATAGCTGTCTTCCAAATTTCTTGGCATAGATGAGTGCCTCCTGGGGCGCCTCACTTTCTTGAAAGATTTCAATTTTTATTCCATCAATTCCTGGTACCTTGTTCTTTGCCAATTCCTTCAATGCACCTTGAACTTCCTCTTTCAGTATCATTGGCTCTTGATCATATGCTACCTCTTGAAACAGTTGAACATTAACCATTTCTTTTTGGTACAGTGACTCTGCATATTCTTTCCATCTTCTCTTGATGCCCTCTGCATCATTCAATAATTTCCCCAGAGAATCTTTCAATAATGAAAGTCGAGGCTTGAATTTTTTCTTCAGTTCCCCCAGCTTGAGAAATGTTGAACATGTTCTTCCTTTTTGGTTTTCTGACTCCAGATCTTTGCACATTTGTTGTAATATTTGGCTTTATCTTCTCGAGTTGATCTTTGAAATGTTCTGTTCAGTTCTTGTACCTAGTAATTTCTTCCATTTACTTTAGCGTCTCTACGCTGGAGAGCAAGTTTCAGAGTCTCTTCTGACATCCATTTTGACCTTTTACTTCTTTCTTGTCTTCTTAATGACTTTTTGCTCACTTCACATGTGATGTTCTTGATGTCATCCCACAACTCTTCTGGTCTTCGGTCTTTTGTGTTTAATGTATCAAATCTGTTCTTCAGATGATCTCTAAATTCAGGTGGGATATATTTAAGGTCATATTTTGGCTCTTGTGGACTTGTTTTCATTTTCTTTAACTTCAGTTTGAATTTGCATATGAGTAATTGATGATCTGTTCCACAGTCTGCCCCTGGCCTTGTTTTAACTGACGATATGGAGCTTTTCCATCATCTTTCTGCAGATGTAGTCAATTTTATTTCTATGTATTCCATCCGGTGAGGTCCATGTGTATAGTCGTCTCTTATGCTGTCTAAAGAATGTATTTGAAATGAACAAATCATTGATTTTGCAGAATTCTATCATGCATTCTCCCAGCATCATTTCTATCACCAAGACCATATTTTCCAACTACTGATTCTAGGCCATGGTATAAAATGTATTTCTGATTGTGGATCATAATCAAAAGTTTGAATGTCATAGGAGAATCCTCTCAGGTCTGGACCTCAATCTCAGTGGCTTTCATCAGTATTCTCCTCCAGCTTCCCTTCTCAAGGCCATGCCCTGGTCATAACCATTGTCAAGAACTGTTCTGCCTCCCTACTTTGAGCTTAACCTCCTATTTGTCTAGCATCATCACTCTCCTTATTACCATTGCACCAATGTATTTCCTTCATTGCATCATATAATCTCGTAATCACCCTATTTCTCCAGTTCAACTCCTTTATGTCTCCAGTCCTTCCCTAGTTAATTTAGACCCTATAGATCATCAGTTCATCATTTCAACTGCCTCTTGCCAGCTCATTCAATAAGATTATTCCTTTGCCCTTTTGAAATTTACACCTAGCAGTATCCCAACCAGGGTCTAATTTATCAGCATCCTGCCTCCATTTCTACACTGAAGGCTGCTGGGGATAAAATTAATCATTCCCATTACTTAAATCTTTAGTGGTTCTAGGGTCTTCAACATTAAATGGGCTTTCAATCCTTCTAAGAAGTCCTTCTGTTTCCCTTATCAACTCTTTCTCCTTTGCCCTACAGCAGTATTTTAAGTATCTATCCTCTTCAACTCTTCAAACCCTACCCTGTGCCTACTATTTCTTCCTTCAGTGCCAACATACAACCTAGCCTCCTATTTCACACACACAAAAAGCCAACCAGTTGGAAATATTTTAAATTTCTGTTTCCAACGGTCTCTCTTTTCCTACCCATTGTGCATACTTTTCAGCTTTCAGGGTTCTCCAGGTAAATAGAACCAATAGTGTATGTGTGTATATAGAGAGATTTGTATACATACATAGAGATTTATTTTAAGGAATCAGTTCATGTGATTGTGATAGCTGGCAAGTCTGAATGAAGTCTATAGGGCAGCTGTCTGGCTGAAAACTCAGGCAGGATTTTATGCCTCCATCTTGAGGTAAACTTATTCTCTGGGAAAAGCCCATTTTGCTTTTAAGGCCTTCAACAGATTGGATGATGACCACTCACATTATGAAGGATAATTTCTTTTACTTAAAACAGTTGATTATAGGTGTTAGCCAAAATATTTTCACAGAAACACCTATATTGTTGTTGTTGTTAAGTGCTGTCAAGGTGATTCCAACCCATAGTGGCCCTGTATAGGGTTTACGAGGAGCAGCTGGTGAGCTTGAACTGCAAGGCTTTGCAGTCTGGCGCATTAACCCACAGCGCCACACCAGAACCCCAACACCGATATTAGTATTTGATTAAATACTGGGTACTGTAGTCCAGCCAGGGAGCACACTGGCTCTGTAGGATAATCACTGCACTGTGAAACACAGCTCTGCATTTTGAGTCCACCAACTGCTCCAAAGGAGAAAGATGAGGTTTTCTGGTCCCCTGAAAATGAACAGGTTCACTATGAGTAGGAACTGACTCAATGGCACTTAATAACAACAACAATATTTGTATAGCACTGAATAGTTTCTAGAATACTGTCCTGTTTATTTTATTTGACATGTTTAATAATCTGTGAAATAAGAAGGAAAGCTATTATCATTACTACCTAATAAATGAGGAATCTATGGCTTGTCCCAGGTCAGAAAGTCAGTAAATAGAGCTAGGGAAAGCAAGCATGCACCTCTTCCTTCCACTCACTTAACCTTTAGGAATGATAAGAATCCAAAGAATTAATACTAAAATCAGGAGCTTCCAGAAAATAGGGAATATATACTCATATTTTCTGCCTCTTACAAGACCATAGAAGTATTGATGCTTTTGAGTTATGGTGTTGGAGGAGAATATTGAAAGTGCCATGGGCTGCCAAAAGAACCAATAGATCCATTTTGGCAGAAGTACAGCCAGAGTGCTCCTTGGAGGCCAAGATGGCCAAACTTTGTCTCTCATATTTCAGACGTATTGTCAGGAGGGACCAGTCGCTGGAGAAGGATATCATGTTTGGTAAGGTGGAGGGTCAGGAAGAAAGAGGAAGACCCCCAACGAGATGTATTGGCCAAGTGGCAGCATCGATGGACTCAAGCGTGGCAAGATTAGTGAGGTTGGCCCAGGATCGGGCAGTGTTTCCTTCTGCTGTGTGTAAGGTCTCTATGAGTCGGTACCGACTCGATGGCACCTAACAACAACAAGGACCCACCAAGTTCATAGTACTTCATAAATATTAACTAGTTCCACTGCAGGAAAACCATCCTTATTATTCCTAGTTCTTGTTTGTTTGTTTACATTTTCCTGAAAAAGAAACAAAACCAAATACAATGAAGGACCTATGCTTAGCAGCACACTGGAATTCCTCATATTAACCCAACAGCCCTGCAGCTGCAAATCAAGCTCAGTTTTCTTTATTTGGCTCTCAGCAGAGAGAACAATAAAGCATGAATATTATTTATAACCACCTACACTCAAAGCAACAGAAAATGATAATAGTTCATCACTATTCCCCATGTAATAACTTCTCCTGCTCACTCTAGTCTAAATTAAGCAATCCTAATTTCATTTCACATAGGATCTATTTTCCAAACATTTAGTCATTTTATTTGTTCTTATATGGACCCTAGCCAATTGTTCCCAGTCTCTTTATTAGCTATAAAGCCAAAACTGGAATTGGGTCATCAGTGAGAGGATGACCAAAGCCAAGAATGCTGGGAGGACGGCTCCACAGACCTTGGGCCTTGCACATGATGCTCATTTTAGTCCATCTCAGGCATAGATAGGTCCAGCTGAAGCTGTGCGAAGTGCAAGGGGAAGTTTGTAAGATTCATGGCTACTGCCTCTGCACAAGGTAACATACAGAAGTAATACCCAGACTGCAAAAGCCCTTCCTCTTTCTAGGTAACACATATACACACACATACACACATGCACACAGGCACACACACCCACCCCACAGTCACCTCATCTTGGGCTCATTCAGTACTGATAACTGTAAAACTGAAGCTGGCCAAAATCTAAAGCTCTGATTTCAGAGACACTGAGAAGGCCCCATGTTCAGGATTTTCTAAAATGGTCCTGACTTCAAAAACTTGATTCTTATTTCCTGTAAATTATCAATTATCTTAGAAGTTACAACATTTGTTTCTAACCCACATTTAAGTGAAAACCTCTTACATCTAAAAGCAATTTAAAAAAAAAAAAAAAGTCTTTTGGCAGATGTTTTCACATTTCTTAATTGAAAGAAAGTCAATGAATCCAATCTTTTCTAAAAGTGACCCACCACCCCACCCTACCCCACCTGCTTTGCTTGCTGTAACCTACAATTTAGCTGCTATAGCTTCATCCCTCTTTATTGTAAAGTATTGTCAGTCCCATAGTAGGCAAACATCCCTATGAGGGGTGCCATTTTAAACTGTGGTCAGTTATTTATAATTTAGTGGGGATGTGGTTTTTTTTTTGTTTTTTTTTTAAGGTTTTTATTGTGGATTGAGTGAAAGTTTTCAGGGCACATCATCGGTTTCACATTCAAACATTCATATACCTTGTTTCATTACATTGATTATAATCCCCTCCACATACCATCAGTTAACAGAGTTTCTCTGTATCCTCTTTAGCTTTTTTTGGGTGGGGGAAAAACTTTGTCTTTTTGGAATTTATAGTCTCAGCTTTTAGGGAAGGTTTTTACATTTATCTGTGGGTATCCAGGGCTCATGTATGGAATTACTAACCAGCATAACTGAATAATCAGATAAGGGACATTTTGCTATGTCTGCTAGGTGGCTAAAGTCTGATTCTTAGAGCCTATGGTTTGGTCGGTCAGCAACGCTTGGGCCCACAGGGACTTGAACTCCTGACCGGGTCTGCATGGTCTGCATCAGATTCCCCCTTATTTATTATGGGGATGTGTTTTAGATTCTTTGCTGAAAGCAGGTTTGATCAAGAGAGACGAAAAAAGGAATGAGCATAGGATAGCCATCTCTGGAGGTTCTAGGACAGGGTTTCCCAAAAATTTTGTCATGATCGCTTCCTTACGGAGCCTTTTTATTCTCCTAATTACCAGCCTTCCCCTACTCCATGAAATTTCAGTACCAAAGACACACACTGTACATCTGTTTTTGAGCCATATGAGGGTGAGTTAAAAATTATCTGCACTTCAGTTAAATTAAAACGTTTATCTATGTCCATGGCTGATGACAACATTGAGCGTGCACATGAAATGATTTTGTGGAATGGAATAGATGAGTGACAGTGAATTAATCATGTGTCAAATCATTTGCAAATCAGCCATGGCTCTGCCTATGAAATAATCTACGACAGACTTGGGCTTCAAAAAGTTTGTGCGACATGGAACTCATGAAAGAGCATAAACAGAAGAGTGTGGAAATCTACTAACAAAATTTGGACCAATACTGGAAGGAACGTAAAAGTTTCTGTATAAAACAAAACAAAACAAAAATGTTACTGGTGATGAGACATGTATTCCTCACTATGAACCTGAGAGTAAATAGCAGAATATGGAATTTTGCTGCCAACCAAGAAAAAGTCGACCATCAGTTGGAAAACTGATGCTTACAGTTTTCTGGGATCCTCAAGGGCTAATATTGGAATACTTATCAGGAAAAAGGTTCAACAATCCACAGTGCTTTTTACAGTGAGGTGCTCACTGAAGAGCTGAATCCTAAAATTCAGATTGAATGCAGAGGACTGCTATCCAGAAGAGGACTGCTATCCAGAGGTGTTGTGATCTTGCATGACAATGTAGGTCCCATGCCTTTGCTGACACTGTTGACATTCTGCAAAATTTCATTTTGACATTCCGCAAAATTTCATTCTTTCATTCTATAGTCCTGATCTTGCTCCATTTAGACTTTCACCTGTTTGGAACCCTGAAAGCAGCCCTTTGAGGACAAAGATTCACCTCTGATAAAGTAAAGACAATGTGCATGTATTTGTGCCTCACAGCTCAGCCTAAAACATTTTTTAATAAGGAAATACCAAAGCTTGTAGGCAAATTAACAAAGTGTATTGCTCTGGTAGTGTAGTGGTTACGAATCGGGCTGCGAACCTTAAGGTCAGCAGTTCAAAACTACCAGCCACTCCATGGGAGAAAGATGAGGCTTTCTGCTCCTGTAAAGATTTACAGCTTCGGAACCCTGTACAGGGTAGCTATGGGTCGGAACCGACTCACGGTACTTAACAACAACAACAACATTGAAAAGCAAGGAGATTAGGTAAAAAATAATGTATTTGTCTTTTCTAAAAGATGATTAAAATTAATTCTACAACCAGAGTGTGGATAATTTTTGACTCACCCTGGTATGAATGTTTCAGTATTCCAAGAATGAATTTGCCCGTGTTGAGGTTGTATGGCTGGGAAATCATGAGTTGGGGGGAAATACACACAGGGATATAAAAAATTTCTTGAAAAATGGAATGAAAAGATATTGGAATTTTTCTACACACTCTTTGAAGCCCCCTCTTATATAACAAAACAGCCAAGGGACACCAAAGAAAATTCCTCCCACAACACCACCTGGCTTGGCTTGGCCATGCTACCTCTCCTGCATCCATGACAGCCATATCCAGGACTTAGGAGCAATAGGTAACCTACAGACAGTCTCCTCCTGGCTTGCAGGGTCCCATTCTTCTGGTTTTGATGCTAGCCAGGTCACTGGGCCCCCAAGAAAGAGATAACATTGCGGGCAAACAGATTCCCAAGCAAGTCATACAGTCTAATCTCACTTGTGAGTCATAGGAGTACTTGGGTGGGGCAAGTGGTTAACATGCTGGGTTACTAACCAAAAGGTTAGAGGTTAGAGTCCACCCAGAGGACCTTGAAAGAAAGACCTGACAATCTGTCTCCAAAAAAATCATTGAAAACTCTGTGGAACACTGTTCTGCTCTGACATTCACAGGGTTGGTAGGAACCAAAATCATGGCAATTGGTATTGGGGGTTTTGAGACTTACTGAGGTCAGATGTCCTCAGGAGGAAGTTGAGTATTAGCTAGGGGTCTGGGGGGATGGTCTGTACTTTTCACTCTGTGGAGGGAAGAGGAACAGCCTGGCATCAGGACGCGTGACTGACAGAAAGCACCACCCTCCCCTGGAGGCAATGAGACATTGCTATGAAAAATCATTGCCAAGTACACAGAGGAAGCCAATGTTATCTATTCCTTATTAATACTGATCACCACCATGGTAACTGGAAATCACAAATGATTTGATTTGAAAAGCACCCTACAGATGAAAAGTAAGAAAAGAAAAATAGAGGAATTAGAAATCCAAACAGGCTAAGAACAAGAGATAAAAAGCTGCCCCCAACAAATGCAAAATCCCGATGAAGAGAAGGTAAACAAGATAATGCCAATAAGGATTGTCCAAGAAAACAAGAAAGGGTTCTATAAATACAGCCAGGAAAAAAAAAAAAATAATAATAATAATATATATATATTTGTCTTAGCTGAGCTGATGAGATCACCACACTTGGCCTCATGATAGGGATCCTTTGTTGCCTCTTTAATTGAAGCTTGGAAGACAGCAGAAATAAGAGCAGAAAGCAGACTACTGGCCTAGAAGGCCTGACTTCCAACCAGAGCTTTGGGCCTGTTCATTCTGGTTCAACCCCATGCCAAGACGCTGCTTTTCCACCAAGGATATACTGAGTCAGAATCTGCATTTCAGCAAGTTCCCTTCGTGATTCTTACAGATGCCTGGAATCACCGGGGAGCTTTTTAAAATGTAGATTCTGATTTACATTTTGTATTTGAAGGAGCCTTGGTGGCATTGTAGGCTAAGCACTAGACTGTTAACCTCACAGTCAACAGTTCAAACCCACCAGCAACTTCTTGGGAGACTGATGAAGCTTCCTGAAAGATTTTGTTGTTGTTTGTTGTTGTTGTTAAGTGCCATCAAGTCAGTTCCGACCCATAGAGACCCTGTATATATAGGGTTTCCAAGGAACGGCTGGTGAGCTTAAGCCACCGACTTTGTGGTTCAAGCGACTTGGCAGCCCAGGGCATTAACCCACAGCACTACACCAGGACTCCTTCCATAAAGATTTACAGCCTTGGAAATCTGATACAAGTTCACTATGAGTCAGAATCGACTTAGTAGCAGCAGGTAGACTGCATCTAGGGTGGAAAAGCAAATTGACAGCAGGGGGGTCAAACTGTACTGAACCTGTTTGGAGCCCTACTTCCAGCAAGCTAGCCAACTTTTAATTAAATGCAGCTGAAGTCATTAAGAATTGATACCATCAATCTGGACTGTGGCCTATGTTTTCACTGACATGCTGGCCCCCACCCTTTCCACCCACCCTTGCCCCCAGCACTGAACTGGCTAGTGGCTTCCCCACATCAAGAAAAGTGGGGGACGAAAACAGGAAGAGGCAGGTGGCCAGGAGCTGGACATGGGCCTAGGGCAGAGAGGAAAGACTGAACAAACCCCTAGCCTCCACTATCCAGGGCCTTCCTTTTCCCTGCAGGATGCTCACTGTATACGCAGGAACAAGTGGAGAACTGGAGCCCATCCACAAATATTCAATGCCTGCCATATACCCGGAGCTCTGGTAGTGCAGTGGGTTAGGTGTTGGGCAGCTAACTACAAGGTTGATGGTTCAAACCCATCGGCCACTCCACGGGAGACAGATGAAGCTGTCTGCTCCCATACAAATTTATAGCATCAGAAACCCTAAGGAGCAGTTCTTCTCTATCCTATAGAGTCACTACAGATGGAATCAACTTGATGACAGTGGAGGGGCATGTACCAGGGAGTGTTCTAGACTCTGGGAATATAGCAAGCAACAAGATAAATCCCCACCCTGAGGAGTTTACACTCAGAGTAGGAGGTTGGAAGCTTGGAGGGTGGTTGGAGACTAACAACATATATAATGCATGGTGGTTTTATGTGGTGGAGTTGGTTCCAACTCATAGCGACCCTATATAGGGTTTCTGAGGCTGTAAATCTTTACAGGAACAGAAAGCCTCATCTTTCTCCTGCAGAGCGTCTGGTAGATTCAAACTGCTGATCTTTCAGTTAGCAGCCTGATTTGTAACCACTATGCTACCAGGGTTCCTCATATAATATAGACACAAGATCTTTTCATATGCATACTGATAGGTACCAGCCACCACCACCAGTTGCTGTTAAGTTGATTCTTTCTCATGGAAACTCCATTTGTGTGAGAGTAGAACTGTGTTGCATAGAATTTTCCATGACTGAGTTCTCTGGAAATAGTTTACCAGGTCTTTCTTCTTAGGTAACTCTGGATGGATGTGAACCTCCAACCATCTGGTTAGTAGCTGAGCATGTAAACTGTTTGCACCACCCAGAGACTCACTAACATAAAATGGAGACAGAAAGTGATTTAGGGATCCTTTAGCTTAAGATGTTAGGGCAAGCCTGTCTGAATGAGTGTCATTAAAGTTGCAACCTGAAAGATGAGAAGAAGATAGCCAGGTAACCAGAGAGAGTGTTGCTGGAAGAGAGGACAGTAAGTGAAAAGACCCCAAGTCAGGAAAGAGCTTGGCATCTTCAGGGGACAAAAAGAAGGCTAATAGGACAGTGTCTTAGTGTACCAAAGGTGAAGGGGGAGAGTGGCTACAACTGAGTAAGTAGGGCCAATTATGTAGGGCCTTGTAGGCTGTGGAAAGGGATTTGGAATCTTCAGCAGTAAACAAGTCCTGGTGGTGCTATGGGTTAGGCATTGGGCTGCTAAACACAAAGTCAGTGGTTCAAATCCATTAGTTGCTCCATGGGAGGAAGATGAGACTGTCGTTTCCCTTAAAAATTTGTAATTTCAGAAATCCTGTATAGGGTTGCTATGAATCTGAATCGACTAGATGGCAGTAGGTTTGTTTCTGGGTTGTGATGCAACTTCTGTCTGAGAGAATCATTCCCATTTTTCTGTAGAGGAGGATCCAGCAGGGCCTTAGGAAGAGTAGTTAGGAGGCAGTAGTTTGAGTGTTTAGACCTGCATGGGAGCATTTATTCTTGTTGTTAGGTGCTATGGAGTTGGTATCGACTCATAGTGATACTATGCACAACAGAACAAAACGCTGCCTGGTCCTAGACCAACCTCACAATTGTTGCTATGCCTGAGCCCTTCACTGCCACCACTGTGCCAATCCATCTTGTTAGGGATCTTCCTTTTTTCCTCTGACCCTTCACTTTACCAAACATGATATCCTTCTCCAGAGACTGGTCCTTCCTGATAGTATGTCCGAAGTATCAGAGACAAAGTTTGGCCATCCTAGCTTCCAAGGAGCCTTCTGGCTCTACTTCTTTGGAAGAAGTATTTCTTCCTAGATCTATTTGTTCTTTTGGAAGTACATGGTACTTTCAATACTCTTCAATAACACCATAACTCAAATGCATCATTTTTTTTTTACAGTCTTCCTTATTCACTGTCCAGCTTTCACATACGTATGAGGTTATTGAAAATACCATGACTTGGGTCAGGCGCATTCCTCAAAATGACATCTTTGCTCTTCAACACTTTAAAGAGGTCTTATGCAACAGATTTGCCTAATGCAATATGTCATTTGATTTCTTGACTGCTGCTTCCATGAGTGTTGATGGTTGATCTAAGCAAAATGAAGTCATTGACAACTTTAATCTTTTCTCCATTTATATGGATGTTGTTTATTGGTCCAGTGATGAGGATGTTTATTTTCTTTACATTGAGATGCAACCCATACCAAAGGCTGTAGTCTTTGATCTTTATCAGCAAGTATTTTAAATCCTCTTTGCTTTTAGCAAGCAAGGTTGTGTCATCTCCATATCGTATATTGTTAATGAGTCTTCCTTCAATGCTGATGCCACTATTTTGTTTATATATTCCAGTTTCTCATATTATTTGCTCATCATACAAACTGAATAAGTATAGTGAAAGAATACAACCCTGGCACACATCTTTCCTAATTTTAAACCATTTGGTTTTCCCTTGGTTTAAAATTAGAACAACTGCCTCTTGGTCCATATACAGGTTTCTCATGAGCACAATTAAGTGTTCTGGAATACTCATTCTCCACAATGTTGTCCATAGCTTGTCATGATCCACACAATAGAAAGCTTTTGCTTAGTTAATAAAGCACAGGTAACCATTTTTCTGATACTCTCTGCTTTCAGTCATGATCCATCTGATGTCATCAATGATATCCCTAGTTTCACATCCTCTTCTGAATCAGGATGGAATCTTTGGAAGTTCTCTGTCAGTGTATAGTTGCACCCATTTTTGTGTTACCTTTAGTAAAAGTTTACTCGCATGAGATATTAATGATACTTTCCGATGATTTTCTTATTCCGTTGGGTCACCTCTCTTTGGAATATGCACAAATACAGATCTCTTCTAGTCAGTTGCCCAGGTACTTGTCTTCCAAATATCTTGGCATAGATGAGCAAATGCTTCCAGTGTCACATCAGTTTGTTGAAAGACAGGAACAGTAAAGATCACGAATAGTGGTCTATTTTCATTGTATTTTGAAAGTAAAAGTGGAGATGACTTATTGGTGAATTTGTTGTGAGATTGTAAGAGAAAGCCAAGAGTAAAGGGTGTTTCCTAGGTATTTGTCCTGAGCAACTGGCTAAATAATGCTTCCACTTAATAAGGTGCAAACAGCTAGAGAAGAAATAGATTTGGAGTGGAAAGGAACCAAAAGTTCTATTTTAGCCATGTAATGTTTGAGATGTTTCTTAGACACTAAGAGAGGGAATAGAGTAGAAACTGGATGTATGCATCTGAAGCACAGGTGAAAGCTCAGGCAGAAGATAAAAATGTGAGTGTCATAAACATAGGACTGCATGAGATCACCTAGAATAAGTGTAGGTAGAGAAAGGATGAGGTCCAAAAAATGGGGGACAGGAAGAGGCTGGGAGTGAGTGAGTCAGCAGAGGAAACAGGGAAGGAGTAGCTAATGCAATAGGAGGAAACTGGGGTTGGAGGTAGGACTAGAAAAGCATAGAGAAGGTGCTTCAAGAGAGAGGGAGTGATCCTTTGAGTGAATTCCTGCAAAAAAGATCAAGTGAGAGGATGTTAGATAATTAGCCATTGGCTTTGGCTAGTGTAGGCCAATGGTACCTTTGCTAAGAGCCATTAGAGTGACTTGGTGGGAACAAGAACCAAGTGGAATAGTATGAGGAGATAATGACAGGTGAGGAAGTGGAGATAGTCAATACAGACCTTGAGAAGCTATGCTGGGAAAGGATGAAGAAGAAGAGGGGATGGCAGGGAGGGAATGTATGGTTAGTCATCTGGGCACTTTGGTTGATGATGGCATGACCTAGCGGTTAAGAACACAGAACGAGGCTTCTTGGGCAACCCTTCCTGTTCTTCCCAAGTCTACCATTTATAAACTTATTAACCTTGGGCAATTACTTAACCTCTGTGCCTCAGTGTCCTCATCTTTTAAATACAATACCTACCTTATAAGGGTCCCTGGTGGCACTATGGGTTAGACATTGGCTGCTAGCCTCAAGGTCAGTGGTTCAAACCCAGCAGCCACCCCGTGGAAGAAAGATAAGACTGTCTGCTCCCATAAATTTATGCAGTCTCAGAAATCCTACCTAGGGTCACTATGAGTCAGAATGGATTTGAAAGCAGTAACGTTACCTACCTTATAGATTTGATGTAAAGAAATGAGTTAATATGTGCTAAGCAGTCAAAACAGTGCCTGACACATGGTAAGCAGCATGATGTAAGTAGTATTAATATTTAGTCAGAAGTTCTGGTGTAGCACTGTAGGGTCAGCTCTGAACAAGTTTGGCAGTTCAAACCCATCTGCTGCGCCTTGGAAACTCTATACAGGGTTGCTATGAGTCAGAACTGACTCAATGGCACTTAGCAACAACAATGACATTTAGTCAAATTGGTTTGACTAAATGTTATTGATTCAGGAGGGAGCGAGAGATTGCAACTTTTGTAGAGAAAGTGGGGAAGCAGCATGAAGACCGTGAGGAGATGAGATGGTTCCCAGAGTGGGAGTAGAGGGTGACCTCAGATAAGAATGGGACACTTCTGCTGCTGAATCAGGGGAGGGCCTGCCCATGGGGTACAGATGCAGTCAGATTGAAGGGACGTGTAGTGGGAAGAGGAGACAGTCCTCCTTTAACCACACTCGGTTTCTCTATGAAATATGAGGTGTTCCCAGAAGAACTGAGCTTTGAAGAGTAGACGTGGAGGACAAGACGTGAAGGAGTGCTGGATATTTAACATGAGAGTCAGGAGTATAAAGGTCTTCTCCAAGTGACAGGGTGAATTTTACTAGGGAGGTAGATTGTGGCAGGTAGGAGAAATACTGTTATCTCACACACTTCACACAATACAAAGTTGAATGTACTCATCGTTACAATTACTTCATCTCAGTGGAGCAAGTGTTTAGTGAGTAAACTGCCGTGAGTCTAACGCTTGATGGATTATTAGGGTGCCAAAGATTCGGGCAAAGCATGTCATTCTGGTTATTATAGTACATGAAAGAATTTGAAGACAAATACAATTCAATTTGGAGCCGAAGCCCATACCATAGAAAACCATGCTACCCAATTCAGAGGTTCTTGGATTCTTTGTGTGTTGAAAAATTTGAAGGACAACATCCCAGGGGAGGTGGAGTGTGAGCTTAAGTCTGAAACTTTGAAGGGTAAGTTATAGTAAGACAACCATCCCATAACCAGGGCACTCTGTTACTTATAATCCCAAGACCTTTGTATCCATCTTCAAACCAGAGGCCATATTATCATAAAGATAGCCCAAAGACAGCGCTGATAATAAGGTAGAGCTAAATTGCCTTTTCTGTCTAATGAAGGCTCACCCTGTGTCATCAGTAGAGCTAGAAGCAGAAGACTCCCATTTTTCTGGGGTCCTATCTTCTGTACTAAGACAAGGTGTCCTTCCATCTTGATAGACTTATCTCTTCCTAACATTGGCAGTGCACAGGGAAAGCACTAAATGGGAAAGATTCTGGCAGAAAAGTCACACAAAAATTCAGACACGTCTTCTTCCCCTGATAAAGGGAACCACATTCTTCTTATTCCTTGTACAACAGAACAGTCTGTTTTGTTAATAATAATTATAAGCCTTGTCCAGTGCTGAGGCCTTTGGGACCTACCCCCAGCAAAAGGGTCATAAGAGTCCCCACTTCCTTCCAAAAAAGAGAAGTGTCTGGAGAAACTTATGGTTGAATCCCAAAGATGTGCCCTCATAGTATTCCAAGCAGAAGGAGCCAAGGCATGATCTGTGCTGGCAAAGTTATTTTTTAAACTGGAATTGCTGGTAAGGCTGCTTCCCTAAAAGGCAACTCAAATCCTGTCTTCTGCCTGCCCTTCCCTGGAGCTATGGCTCCCTGCCACAATGCCGCTACCAAGATTTCCACAGACTCTCAAAGGACAGCGTTCTTTTTGTCCATTCTCCCCTATCTTGATCTCCTAAGTCCCCACTCAATTACCCTTCACCCTTCCAGGATAAAATTAGACATTGGGAAAGCTTTTCCAAGAATATTCTTATGGATTAAAATGCACCCAGTTACTTCTAATGTAAGAACCTCTGAAAGCATAGTGGGTTATACACTGTGCTGTTAACAACCACAAGTTCACCAGCTCAAGTCCACAGGAAAAAAATGAAACTTTCTTCTTCTGTAAGATATACAACCTCAGAAAACCAATACAGGGTCACTATGCATTGGAACTGACTCGACGGCACACCACCAGCACAAATAATGTATCCCACAGGCAAATACATTCCAACTCTGGAATGTTGCAAAGGTGTCCTGAGACCACTTCCCCAAAGACTGGTCTCCAGACCAAAGCACTTCAGAACTTACACCTCTGTGATTTGATCTCAGTATGTCCCCCAGTCTATCAGTTCACTCAGAAGTCAGGCACATTTGGTGATCTCTTCTCTGTTTCTCCAAATGTTGGGAGTTTATCACAACCTAAGAGACAGATGGGTCCATAGACTACTATGGACCTTATTCGCCCTGCCCTCTAAACAGTAGATTTGTGAAGAGAAGAAGGAGACATCAATGTAGGCATTGCTCTTTCCTAAGGCCTCCTGGGTTTGGCATACAGGAAAGAGACTGTGACCCAGAGCTCACCTGCTAAAACTACACCTCATCATCTTTCTCTGCTCTGAATGCTTTCTTCCTTGGCTTCTTCGCCTGAGCACTCAAGGTGAATTATTTCTGTGGACCTAAAGGCACTGGACTACTGACCACAAGGTCAGCAGTTCAAACCCTTGGAAACCATATACAGTGTGGTCAGCAGTTCAAACCCTTGGAAACCATATACAGTGTCGTTATGAGTCAAAACTGACATGAAAGCACTTAACAACATCGCAGTTTTCAGGTCAAGCTGTGGTAGCAAGAAACAGAAGATGCTTTGAAATGTCCATTAAATGAAGCAATGAAGCAAGATAAAGGGAAGGAGGACGGGAAATCCATTAAAGGCAATATAACCAGCCAGATAACAAATTGGAGTGTTGAGAAAGGAGATGAGTAAGAAGAGTCAGGGTAAGATAATAGGAGTACAAGGAGCCTGATCTAATAACAGAGAGCCACACTTCAGATTTGCTGAGCACCATAAATGGGCCTCTGGTAGCGTAGTGGTTACGAATCAGGCTGCGAACCTTAAGGTCAGCGGTTCGAAACTACCAGCCGCTGCACGGGAGAAAGATGAGGCTTTCTACTCCCGTAAAGATTTACACCCTCGGAAACCCTGTACAGGGTCGCTATGGGTCAGAACTGACTTGATGGCACTTAACAACAACAACAACAACATAAATGGGGAAGGGCAACAAGGGCTTCTGTTGGCCTTGATATGAAAGGAACTAAATCTTTTGGGGAAAGAATGGGTTCTAAGAAGGTGAAAGGAATTGTTCCAGACACCACGTGAAGGAATATAAACCAGCTATGAGAGCAAGTTCTAGTTGTGTGTCTGGCTTCCTGTGTGGTCCTAGATTCGTCACTGACTTCCTAGGTTCTTAAATGCACTCCCACAAGACAGAGATTTGAGAGCTACAGTTATTAACTATTCTGAGGTCCTGGAGAAAAATATTCTCCTTGTTCATTTATTTTCATTAGCTTATTTCCATTTCATAACATTCACATCTTTTCTCCAAAGAAATCAATGCGAGACCAAAAGATGTGGGCTGAGTGTCCGAAGAATATAAGACATTATGTTGTTGTTGTTACTGTTGTTGTTAAGTGTTGTTGAGTTGGTTCTGACTCATAACTCTATATAGGGTTTCTGAGGAGCAGCTGGTAGGTTTGAGCCACTGAACTACTGACCTTGTGTTTTGTAGTCCAGTGTTAATCCTACAGCACCACACCAGAAGTCTCAATAAGACATTGTTGTTGTTGTTAAGTGCCGTTGAGTCGGTTCCGACCCATAGCGACCCTGAACAGGGTTTCCAAGGCTGTAAATCTTTACGGGAGCAGAAAGCCTCATCTTCCTCTCACAGAGCAGCTGGTAGTTTCAAACTGCAGACCTTGAAGTTCGCAGCCTGATTCATAACCACTATGCTACCAGAGCTCCTTAATAAGACATTTTATATATATATGTTATTATGGAGTCCTGGGGTGGCGCTGTGGGTTAATGTGCTAGACTGCAAAGCCATTTGAACTGCAAGGTTGGTGGTTCAAGCTCACCAGTCGCTTCTTGGAAAACCCTATACAGGGTCGCTATGGGTTGGAACTGACATGATGGCACTTAACAACAACAACAACAACATATGTTATTATTACCATTTTTCAGTCAGTGTTCTCTGTTGAAAAGTGAGGATTATTAAAGATATGTTCCCATCAGAGAGCTCTAGGGTTTCTTGGATCCTTTGTTATTTGTGTAGAAATCAACAGAATAACTTTCTGATGAGCAATCTCCATTTTAACTCAGCCATACAGCCCTTCAAGTTGATCTGTCTCTCTTTCCTTCTATATATGAATATTTGATTTTGAACCAATTGGAAACACTCCTACATGCTACTAGCTATACCTTAACTTCAATTTGTGAGGGCAATATATGCATACTATCTTGAAGCAAAAATGTCAACTATCATACGTTTTTAACCCACCCAAAAGCACCTCAGAAGAGGGTGATCTACTTCTGAAAAATCAATTAAAATTCCTTTGGCGTACACTTTTACTCTGTGGGGTAGTCAGAATCAACTCAATGGTATCTAGCAATTATTTTTCAATATTCTCTGTATTCATCCCAAGAAAGATGTGTCAAATAGCTAGTGTATAGATTCACTGGCTGTGAATGCTGGGAGATGAGGAATATAATATAAAGATGAAGAAACCAGTCACTTTCCTAAGGGGCACTCAGCAAGGTGCCAGGCAAGACCATGATCTTTATTTTCACTCAATCACATAGTTGTTGTTGTTGTCAGGTGCCATCGAGTCGGAACCGACTCATAGCGACCCTATGCACAGCAGAACGAAAAAATGTCCGATCCTGGGCCAACCTCACTACCGCTGCCACACTTGAGTCCATCAATGATGCCACCTGGCCAATCCATCTCGTTAGAGGTCTTCCTCTTTTTCTCTGACCCTCCACCTTACCCAGTATGACATCCTTCTCCAGCGACAGTTTCCTCCAGACAATATGTTCAAAGTATGAGAGACGAAGCTTAGCCATCCTGGCCTCCAAGGAGCACTCTGGCTGCACTTCTTCCAAAACAGATCTATTGGTTCTTTTGGCAGTCCGTGGCACTTCCAGTATTCTCCTCCAACACCACAACTCAAAGGCATCAATTCTTCTACGATCACATAGTTGTTGTTGTTGTTGTTATGTGCCATCGAGTCGGTTCCGACCCATAGCGACCCTGTATAGCGTTTCCAAAGGTGTAAATCTTTACGGGAGTAGAAAGCCTCATCTTTCTCTCATGGAGCAGCTGGTAGTTTCGAACCGCTGACCTTAAGGTTTGCAGCCCGATTCGTAACCACTACGCTACCAGAGCTCCTTACGATCACATAGTATTTCATGTTAATTTGTAGGTTCCATAACAATATTTGGAATCCTGGTGTGGCGTTATAGGACCTTAAGATTGGTTTGAACCTCAAGGTCAAACTCACTAGTCATGCCTCAAAAACCCTTATACAGGGTCGCTATGGGTTGGAACAGACACAATGGCACCTAACAACAACAACAACAAAATAACAATATTTAAAGAATTGAGTGACTTTGACAAAATTTGACACAGTCAAAAGGCACATAAAAGTAATTTTGATGTTGATTCAGTTAATCATCTTGAAAGAAAATGGCAGCCAGAAGTTGTTTGTTGATTAAAGCCTGGCTTTTTCATTGGGTGTCGGTAATGTTTTACAAGTCATACGGGCTAGAAGAGGGATGTGTCAAAAGAAAACAAAACCTCAGTCTGCCACCTTAAAAATAACCCATTGGATGTGTTACTGACAATCATTTTCAAGAGTTAATAGTTTAACAACTGTGCTGCCAATGCATGACATCTGTCACTTTATGCAATAATACTTATATACCAAAGCCAAACCCACTATTGTTGAGTTGATTCCGACCCACAGTGACACTAAATAAGGTTTCTGAGACTGTAAATCTTCTTTCACAGAGTGACTGGTAGGCTTGTACTGCCCACCTTGCAGTCAGCCTATCCTACAGCACCACCAGAGCTCCTAAATACTTGTATGGCACTTTAAAAAACAACAAAAAAAAACCTCATTTCATCACTTTTAAGCCTCATTTCATCCTTAAGAGAAAGGGTAGGTCAAAGTGAGTATTAAAAGAAAACAAGCCTCAGGGAGATAAAAATGGCTGGTTTAAGATTACACAGGAAGTTTGGTGTAAATCTGATATTTAGTCTAACCAGAGCTTCTAGGGAGGGATCTAGAACTGAGAGCCCAGAAAGAAGCAGAGAGGGACACGGGTGGGAGAATAGGAATGGGAGGATGGGAGATAGGGTATCTGAGGAAGGACTGGTTCTACCTGAAGGCCACCTAGCAGAAGCCGTCAGCCAAGAAGCGCAGAGATGTATGTATGTGGTGTTTAAACAAACAGGACGCAATTCAACAGAGATGTTTTAGCCCTGTGCGCACTGAGCTGTTCCAATGTTCAAATCACAAATCCCTCAAGAGGTTTTTCTTCCCTTTCTGGTACCCCCAAGCCCTGTGCTCTCCAGATACTCTACCCAACCTGTAAGAATACCCCTCAGCCCCTCCAGGAAGAGAGAAAGACCATCCTGGTTCTTGGGTCCTAGTGTTTCTAGTGGTGTAATGGTGAAGGGTTAACTGCTATCCAAAAGGCCAGTGGTTTGAACCCACCTACCAGCTCCACAGGAAAAAAACCTGCAGTCTGTTCCTGTAAAGGTTGGACCATTGCCATCAAGTCAATGCTGATTGATAGCGACCCTATATATGGTGTCTGAGACTAAATGTTTATGGGAGCAGATAGCTTCATGTCTCTCCTATCAGGGATGGTAGGTCTGAACTACAGATCTTGCCGTGAGTAGTCTAATGCTAACCTCACAGAGGCTGTACAGGTACCTGACAGAACTCCTCAAACTGCCATCCAGGTCTCTGCCCCTTGGGTGATTCATATGGTTGGGAAGAAAGAATTCCCACGAATGCCAGATTCCCATAGTTTTCCAGTATCTCGTCTGTACAGGGCCTGCTGAGTGATATCCAGGTGTCTTCATTCAATCTGGGTTTAGTACACAGACACTCCCTGAAGGCCAAACTTAATTCTGTTCTTCCAGGAACCCCAAAGTAGGGAGTCAGGAAAGCTTCACTGGATCTGGGCTCTTGGTACTCTTGGGCTGTGCCTCCTGAACTGTTCTGCCACTAAAGGCAGACAATTTTTGCCAACACGGGGCTTCAGCACAAGCCTTTAAGCTCCCTATGACATGCCAGTCTCAGGCAATGAAGACATTAGTTCTGGATGCTGAATACAGCACAGTTCTTGCTAGTGTGACCCTATCCACTTACGATCCTCTCTCCTCGCCTGGCTTTTCCTCTACCTGCTGACCACGCAGGAAAGAAGGCAGGATTGGGAGTCAGAGCCTAGGTTGTGGGGACCCCGTCTCTCGGTCGCTTCTCCAGGACCCAGGTAAACCTGTCAGGATTGTTTGTTGTTGTTAAGTGCCGTCAGTCAGTTCCATCTCATATGTAGGGCTTCCAAGGAGTGGCTGGTATGTTTGAATCACCAACCTTGTGGTGCTTATCCTACAGCACCCACACCAGAATTCCCCTGTAAGGATTATAGCCTATAAGCCCTACAAGGCAGTTGGACTCTCACAGGGAGTCACTATGAGTCAAGGTCGACTTGATGACACCAAACACCAACAATAACTGTTTCAATTCTAGGAGATGGGAGAAAAGGAAGGCAGAGAAGGGTGAGAAATGGGTAGGGGAGGTTTTCATCTCCAAGTCAGCTGACACTGGTGAGCTGAGCAGCGGAAAGCAGTCTTGCTCCTTGTTTGTTGTGGTGCTGCTGGGATGCGGGTTCCTGGCAGCTGGCGTTGGCCCTGGCTCTGACCTTTGTTTCCCTTCACTCTTCTCTTGGCACAGTCAGAGGCTTTCAGTGTTATGCTTTCAGAATCACGCGGTAAAATCTTTGCACAGCTGCCTAGGGAAAAAAGTGAGGGAGAGACAGAGAAGCGCCCACTCTATTCTTACCATATGTGAAGCAAAACACTTATCATTGCCATGACTGAAAGCCCATCAGCGCAATCTCTCCCTGACCCTTATCCCAAGTTATGTAACACACCACCTCCTCCCAACATGCTTCACTCATACCTCCCTCCAGCCCCTCCTGCATGCACAGACACACATATACACACACCAAAGTTGTGTGTATGTACTAGCATACCCACTGAGAGGAAAGCCAACATTTTCATCAACCTGGTAAGTTGTGCATATGATGTTGGAAAAATGATTAGATTTTCTTTCCTCAAAAAGTATAAGTGGTCTCTTCTTCCTCTTATTTCTGCCCTCTTCTTTCCTTGCCTCTTCTTCTTCCTCTCTTCCCTTCTGCCTCCTGCCTTCTCTCTCCGGCAGAGGTTACCTTCCTCACCCTGAATAAAAGTCTCTAGATGGGGAAAAAAAAAAAAAAGTATAAGTGGCTCTGGTTATTTACACACTTACACACACACATAATTGACTTTTTCTATACTACTTTTAGATTTTACCATCTATGTCTTTAAATCTCACTGTCCAACATAAACTCCTGTTTTCCACAAATGCTACACCTTTTCCAACCTTGCTTGCTAAAAGCAAAGAGGACTTAAAATACTTACTGATGAAGATCAAAGACTACAACGTTCAGTATGGATTGCATCTCAATGTAAAGAAAAGACAAATCTTCACCACTGGACCAACATCCAGATAAATAAACGATGAAAGTTGTCAAAGATTTCATTTTGCTCAGATCAACCATCAACATTCATGGAAGCAGCAATCAAGAAATCAAAGGACATATTGCATTAGACAAATCTGCTGCACAAGACCTCTTTAAAGTGTTGAAGAGCAAAGATGTCTGTTTGAGGTCTAAGGTGTGCCTGACCCAAGCCATAGTATTTTCGATAACTTCATATACATGTGAAAATTAGATTGTGAATAAAAAAGACTGTAGAAGAATTGATGCTTTTGAGTTATGGTGTTGGAGGACATATTAAAAGTATTATGGACCACCAAAAGAACAAACAAATCTACGTTGGTAGAAGTATAGCCAAAATGTTCCTTAGAAGCCAGGATGACCAGACTTCATCTCTCATACTTCAGACTATTACCAGAAGGGACCAGTCCCTGGAGAAGGACATCATGCTTGGTAAAGTGGAGAGCCAGCAAAAACAAGGAAGACCCCCAACTAGATGGATTGGCATAGTGGCAGCAGCAAATGGGCTCAAGCGTAGTAACAATTGTAAGGTTGGTGAAGGACTGGACAGTTTTTCATTCTGTTGTGTATAAGGCCACTATGAGTCAGTTTCGACTCAATGGCACCTAACAACAACAAACCTTCGGATGTAGTCAGCCTCTCTTTCTTCCTGAAGAAGGAGGAAGCTCTGCTGAACCCTGCCCAAAATGGGTGATCCTGCTGGTGTTCAAAGCATCAGTGGCATAGCTTCCAGAATGACAGCAACATGCAAGCCACCACAGTAAAGAAAACTGATAGACAGGTGGACTCTTTAGTAGTTAATAAAATGTACAAAAATACAACTAGTGAAAAATCTTTGTCCCCCAGCCACCAAATTCCCTACCTAAGATAACCACTGCTTCTTTAATATCCTTGCAGAGGTAGTCTGTGCATTTCCAAGCTCATATACATAGAAGGAACACGGTGGCTCTGTAGGGTAAGTACCATAAGGTCAGTGGTTGGAGCCCACCAGCCGCTCCACAGAAGGAAAATGAGGCTTTCTGGTACTGAAAAGACTTTAAAAACTTTGGAAATTCTATACAGGTCTCCATGACTCGGATTCAACTCAATGGCAGTAACCAACAGCAACAAACACATACACTATATATGTTGTTGTTAGGTATTGGTGAATCGATTCCAACTTATAGCAACTTTATGTATAATAGAATGAAGTTGTGCCCAGTATTGGCGAATCGATTCCAACTTATAGCAACTTTATGTATAATATAATGAAGGTGTGCCCAGTCCTGCACCAGATTAATAATCATTGCTATGTTTGAGTCCATTTTTACAGCCATTTTATCAGTCCATCTCATTGAGGGTGTTCCTCTTTGTTGCTGAACCTCTACTTTACCAAGCACAATGTCCTTTTCTAGGGACAGGTCCTCCCCTGGTAACTTGTTCGGAATACATGAGACAAAGTCTCTTCACCCTCAGTTCTAAGGAACATTCTGTCTATACTTTTTCCAAGACAGATTTGTTCTGGCAGTCCATGGTATACACAGTATTCTTCACCAACACCATAAATCAAAGGCATCAATTCTTCTACATGCCTTATTCATTGTCCATCTTTCTCATGGATATAAGGTGATTGAAAATGCCATCGCTTAAGTCAGGCTCATCGTAGTCCTCAAAATGACATCTTTTGCTTGACTGTCTTTTGAATCTTGGTTTTCCTTGCATTATATTATAAAATTAGACACTGGAAGGGGAGAGAAAGTAATAGCCAGAAATATCACCATAGAAAGCCTGTAAGTCCGTCTTCTGCCTATAACTGATTGGAATGCCTAAAATGGGGCTACAATGTACCCAGTGAAGGAGGCTTCCTGCGGAACCTCTGCATTACATAAGACTATAGATGGAATCCTGAACCACATCCAGAATCTTCAGAGGTGGGAAATTTCCACTTGAAAGGATGAGCAGACGAGCCTTGAGCATCTAGAAGAACAGAAGATACTACTTGAAAGAAAGACCAACAGAAAAAATACAAAACAATATAGGCAGACCGACTGATTACAACAAGAACAAGCAAGTTGCTTGCCCAGGAGACAACAAGACAAGTGGTTGGGTCCCCTCAGAGCAAACCCCCTTTCAAGACTAAGACTCAATAGGAATACATGCTCTGATTGATGACCACGTTGGTCACCGATAAGGGGAAGTGAGGGAAAAACAGCAATGAAACTGCAAGCTAAGCCCTACAATGTTCAATAGACTCCTGTGAACCCAGGTGGAGACCTAGTTGGCCAGCATGTGGCAAGACCTGGGGACTCTTGGGCCCAGAGTCAGTGACATAGCCACAGAGGACTAGAGTGGAGAGTGAAGCGTCCAGCTGATAAGAAGAGAGGGCATATGCACAAGAACACCCACACTTGCAGATAATACCCACTTGACCTGGCTTCAATGACTGGATGATCAGAGCTCAACTGGAAGAAGAAAGAAGAGGAAAAAAAGAGGAATTTGATACAATTTGATTAACTTGATCTACACCTTTGGATGCAGTAGCTCAAAAAGGGAACAAATCTTTACAGCAAGGATCATTCCCACCTCCTCCATACACAGAGTAGACAGGGATGGGCAACTTAGACATTGGCTACCCAAAATGGGGGTACAAAAGGCAAGAAGTGACCGACTTACAAACTTTCAAGAGGGAACCTAGATCCAGAGGGCCTGAAGAAGGTAGACTCTCCAGTGAGTAGTATCCAATCTGTCTAGGCGGGGCTGATGAAAGGAAATGCAGATAGGTCTCTTGTGATACAATAGTGAATAATTGTAATCAGGACTAATTGTGAAGGTTGGAAATGTAAAAGTAGACATTTTGTAGCAAGGAGGGGAGTGATTAACTTTGCAGTCTAGGAGCGGAGGTCCCTGGGACCATCAAGGGAGAAGAGAGGAGAGCGGATCCCTACACAGAAAAGCAGTGATGCGTAACATGGAGGCAGAGACAATGACATGGAGAGATGGAGCAGCTGGGGACTTTAGACACAGAGAGGGAGAAGAGGGGCTGTGTGCTGACGGCCGGGGGTGGAGGGGCAGGCTTGTAGTGTATACCCTTTGGTTGGTTGATTATGCATGGAGGGGATTGTAACCATGGCAATGAAACGATGTAAGATAGGATGAATGTAAAACTAATGTTCTCCCATGTAAACTATCACATAATTCACAATAAAACATTTTAAAAAATGACATCTTTGTTTTTTTTAAACACTTTAAAGAGCTTGTTTGAAGATTTTTAAAATAAACTTTTTATTGTGAATTGAGTGAAGATTTACAGAGCATATCATCAGTTTCACATTCAGCAAACCACATACTTTGCTTCCTTACATGGTTGCAATCCCCTCTTTGTACCAACAGTTAACAGCATTTACCTGTATTCGCTTTAACCATTGCGTTCCTCCCTGTGTCTCCTGCTACCTTCATCTTTCCTCTGCTAATCTCCCTCTTGTTGTATATTGTCTGCTCTGTTACCCATGTTAACATGTGTCTATCCTCTAGCCCATGAATAATTGTCTCTCCCTGCCCATAGCCACTATAGATTGTTTCTCTTATCAAGAAAAACATTTTTTAACTTTTTACAACGTTGGTATAATACAATGTTTTGTGATTGACTAATTTTACTCAGTATAATGTCCTCCAGGTTCAACCATGTTTTGAGATGTTTCACAAATTCATCATTTACTCTTCAACATGTTATAGTATTCCATTGTGTGTGTGTACCACAGTTTGTTTAGTCATTCTTCTGTTGGTGGGCATTTAAGCTGTCTCCAGCTTTTTGATATATCTTTTGTAGATAGCATATTGAAGTATCTTGTATTCTTATTCATTCTGCTATCTATGTCTCTTGACTGGAACATTTAATCCATTTACTTTCAGTAATTGAATTAATAATTACCAATAGGTCTGAATTGATGGTTGTAATTTTTGTGTTGTATGTGTGTATGTGTAGTGCTGCTGGATTCTTTGTTCCACTTAATTTTCTATGCTGAGTTCATGTTGTTTGGGTTTTCTTGTCATTTTCATTTCTTCTGCATTGTTGCTGTTGTTAAGTGCCATTAAGTTAGTTCCAACTCACAGTGACCCTGTATAGGGTTCCCAATGAGCAGCTGGTGAGTTTGAACCACCAAACTTGAGATTCAAACCTTATGGTCAAGTGCTTATCCTACAGCGCCACACCAGGATGTTTACTAAATCTCTCTGATTTTCCTCTAGTTTTGTTTTGATGTGCAGGTGTATTATTTTCCTTTGAGGTTACCCTGTAATTTGGTCATTTTTTTCCCCTGCTTTAAACAGTTTGTTTTATCTTGAAATCTACTTGGCTTCCTTGCCATTTGGAAGTTCTGTAGCTACACTATTCCCTCTTTTTGCTTTGTAGTTCACTTCATTATACAGTGATACCTCTGGTTCCCTATTTTCAGTTTTGTAGATTTGTTTTACTGTAACCATTTCTGTATCTGGATTGCATTCTGGGCGATGTTGTCATGCATGGCAATCTCAAGTTGTTATCTGCTGTTGTTCGTTCTCAGTCCAAAGAATACCCTTTAGCATTTTTTGTAAAGTTGGTTTGGTCATTACAAATTTCTGTTTTTCAGGAAATTTCCTAATTTTGCCGTCCTATCTGAAGGACAGCTTTGCTGGGTATATGATTCTTGGTTGACAATCTTTTACTTTCAGAGTTTTGCATATGTCATCCCATTGCCTTCTTGCTGGCATGGTTTCTGCTGAGAAATCAGAGAGAAGTCTTATTGGTTCTCCTTTGTAGTTAACTTTTCGTTTTTCCCAAACTGTTCTTAGGAGTCTTTCCTTGTCTTTGATTGTGGCAGGTTTGATTATGATAGGTCTTGGTGATTTTCTTTTGGGATCAATTCTGTTTGGGGTTTGTTCAGCTACACATATGTTTATCTTCTCATCTTTCTTGATGTTAGGGAAGTTTTCTTCCAACAATTCTTTGACAATTTTCTCTGTGCCTGTCTCTTTCTGTTCTGGAATTCCAATAACCTATAAGTTGTTCCTCTTCATGGTGTCCTACATAACTCTTAGACTTCCTTCAGATTTTTTCATTCTTTTTTCTGATTGTTCTTCCAGCATACTAATATTGAAAGATTTATCTTTTTTTTTCAAAGATTTATCTTCAGGCTCAGTAAGTCAGGCTTCCATTGCTTCACATCTACTCCTTTGCCCTTTCATTGTATTATCCATTTCTGAAATCTTAGTATTAATCTTCTGGAATTCTAATTGCAGGTTTTGTATTATTTCAAGATTTGCATTTATTCATCTGTTTGTTCTTGTAATATTTTCCTGAATTCTCCTGAAGTTTTTATTATGTTCTCCTTGCTTTCCTCGATCTTTCTGTTGATATTTTGAAAGTACCTGATTATCATTCTTTTTAATTATTTTTCAGTTCGTTCCATTTTCTTTTCTTCTTCAGAACCATTTTCTGGCTCTGCATTTTAGTGATTTGTTTGAGCCACTTTCTCTTGTTTCTTCGTGTGAGATAAAATTGTTCATTTTCTATAGGGTATTGTAGGGTTGTTGTATTGGTAGAAAGAAATAGTGCAGGTGTTGGACCTGAGGTGAGAAATCTCTGGTGGGCTCCTGCAATTCAAGGAGCTCAGGAGGTGGTTGTGGAAGGGATGTGACAGTAGAGTTATTGGCCCTAGGTAGAGTTCCCGTTGGCCTCAGTGTTATCTATGTTCAGGACACTCAATCTGGAAATAGTTCCTGGTGGGCTTTGATGGGGCTACTTTCAGTGTCTGTTAGGACCACAGGGAAGCTGGGGGCAGCATGACTGGTTAAATGTTGCTCTGATAGCTGTGCAGATTTTGTATGTCTGGAGCCAAACCCACCTGAATCCAGGCACCAAAGCGACACACCAAAGAAGTGAAGCCAGCCCCCAACTCTCACTGATGTGGCTCCCAACCACGTGGCTCTGGACTCCCAGAGAGCAGATTCTGTGCTGAAGGTGGATGACAATGGGAACTGGCCACACTTCTGGTCACCAGCAGAGTGTGGGAAAAAAGAAGAAATCACACCTTTTTGGTTGCCCATATGAATCTGCTCTGCCAGGCATCCCTTGTGTTGCCAAAGCTGCTCACAACATGGTGGAGCTGCGTCTCACCATCTATTCACCAGTCTGTCTCCCTCTCTTGGCATTCCTGCTCAGCCTCTTCTCCCAGCAAGCACTCCATCCACCTCTCTAACCTTTCTCCTGAAACTTAAGGGTCCAGAATGTTCATTGGCGTCTGTTTAATTTGTTGTAATGGGTCCATGTAGTTCGTCTGCATAGCCTACCATTTTGCCAGAAGTCTTATTCGCAGATTTGCCCAATGCAATACATCACTTGATTTCTTGACTGCTACTTCCATGAGTGTTGATTGTGGATTCAAGTAAAATAAAATCGTTGGCAACTTCTGTCTTTTCTCAGTTTAATCGTGATGTTGCATATTGACCCATTTGTGATGGGGTTTTTTTTTCTCTGTATAGTGAGTTGTAATCCATATTGAAGGGTATAGTCCTCTTCACTTTCAGCAAGACAAGTTGTGTCATCTGCATATGCAGGTTGCTAATGAGTCTTCTTCCAATCCAGATGTCACATTCTTCATATAGTCTAGCTTCTCTGATTAGTTGCTTAACGTACAGATAGAATAAGTATGGCAAAAGGATACAACCCTGACACACACGTTTTCTGATTTTAAATCACGCAGTATCTCCTTGTTTGAATGATTGACTACCTACTGGTCTAAGAAAATACATTTGTATATCTATAGATATGTGTGTGTGTGGTTGTTGTTAGGTACCAATGAGGAGATTTTCAACTCACAGTGACCCTGTGGGACAGAGTAGAACTGCCTCATAGGGTGTTCTAGACTATAATCTGTATAAAGGCAGATCACCAGGTCTTCTCACTCATGGGGCTGCTGGGTGAGTTCAAACTGCCAACCTTTCAGAATTCTCTCCCATGGTAACGCTGCTTTACTCCAGACAGTCAAGGACCAGGTAGAAGTGACCCAGGATTTCTGAGCAGGATAGAAAGCCCCATTCTGTGTGTGTGTGTGTGACTTATGGAAGGGCCAGCATCCTCTATGTTAAACTTGTCTTGATGTCAACCTTGGCTTGAAATCATATTTTGCTTCATGTTGACTCAATTGCCTGATGGTGATGCCTAGGGTTGTCCTACTATAGTGACCCAGTTTGAGCTTTTCTATCTAACCCAGAATTCTGTCTAGTTCTGTTCCGTTCCTGTAATGAGTATCCAGGTACTTGCCTCTTCTATACCTTATATGTTCCTTTCAAGTCTGCTGTACCTACCAATCTCTGTCTGCCTGCCTGAAGAAGAACATGGAAAATAACTACAGGAGAAAAATCAAAGCTTTCCATTTTATTATTTATAAGCAATTCTGATTATAAAAAAAATCTGAGTAGAGCCATCAGCTGATGAGACTATTATTTATTTTAGTTAGAATAAATAGAAATTTATACTAATTCTTATTTCCATAGCACTATTAGAATCTGCAATGTGTTTCCATATGTATCTCGTCATCTGATGCTCACACACTCCTCCTATAAAGGAAGGGAAACTGACAATTCTATATCCATTTGATAGGCATGAAGATTTGTGCTTTTGAAAAGTTCATTGATTTACTCAAGGTCATAGGTTAATAAGGGGTATTGTTGCATTCAAACTCAGGTCTTCTTATTTAAGTTTAAAAATATTCTTTGTGTGTGTGCATAGTAAAAATACACATAACAAAACATTTTCCAATATATCAGTTTTTACATGTATCATTCAGTGACATTGTTTTCAATCTTCATGTACTTATCCTTTAAAAAAAAATAACCAGGTTATTCCATCACTATTAAAATAAGCTTACTGTTGTTAGGTGCACAGAGTCAATTCTGACTTATAATTACCCCGTGTGACAGAGTAGAACTACCCCGTAGTTGGCTCCAGATGATATGCACTGGACTGTGAACCAGAAAGTCAGTGGTTCGAGCCCACCAGCAACTCTGCAGGAGAAAAATTAAGCTTTCTGCTCCAACAAAATATACAGCCTTGGGAGCCCTGTACAGGGTTGCTATGAGTCAAAACTTACTCGACAGCACAACAACTATCTTCATAGAAACAGAGTGCCAGGACGTTCTTCTGTGAAGCTGCTGGATGAGTCTATACTGCCATCTTTCCCATCAGCGTGTGACAACCATTTGTGCCAGTAGGGTTCGTAGGACTCTAAACAGTAGCTACCTCTCCTCCCTCACTTTCACCACTGATAACCAGTGATAAGTTTTGGTTTCTATATTGACCTGTTTCATCCAAGTGAGATCATGTAGCATTTGGCTTTTTGCGAATGACATGGCACTGTAGAGTTAGCACTGGACTGATAGCTGCAAGGTTGGTGGTTCAAGCCCACCAGCTGCTCCTTGGGAACCCTGTACAGCAGGGGTGGGGAACTTTTTGTCTGCCAAGGGCCATTTGGATACTTAGAACATCATTTGTGGGTCCTACAAAATTATCAATTTAAAAATTAGCCTGCTATATTTTGTCAAACATTGAATTAACTTACCTCTAATGTGATGGCTGGAGTCCTGGTGTGGCACTGTGGGCTAATGCATCAGACTGCAAAGTCGTTTGAACTGCAAAGTTGGTGGTTCAAGCTCACCAGCTGCTCCTTGGAAACCCTATAAAGGGTCGCTATGGGTCAGAATCAACTCGACGGCACTTAACAACAACAACGTGATAGTTGGAACTGCAGTTGCCTTAGCAGGGCTAGACCAAATGATTTCGTGGGCCTTATATGGACCACAAGGTGCTCTGGTAACCTAGTGGTTACAAGTCGGGCTGCTAACCTCAAGGTTGGCAGTTCGAAACTACCAGCTGTTCCACAGGAGAAGGATGAGGCTTTCTGCTCCCGTAAAGATTTACATCCTTGGGAAACCCAATGCAGGGCTGCTTTGAGTCAGATTCCACGACATACCACCACCACCACCATATGGACCACAGACCAGATGTTCCCTACCTCTGCTATACAGGGTTGCTGTGAGTCAGAACTCACACAATAGCTCTTAGCAACAATGTTTTCAAGGTTCATCCAGGTGAACTTCATTTCTCTTTATGGCAGAGTAATATTTCATTGTGTGCATGCACTGTAGTGCGAATATCCATCTAGGTTGTTTCCACCTTTGACTACTGTGGCTACTGCTGCAGTAAACATTGGTGTACAGGTTGGTCTAAAAACATTCTTGAAGCATCCTTGGTGTCTCTTATCCATGTTCTTCTTGTAAAAGGGCCAGATCTGGAAGGAATGAACTGAGTGTGACCCTGTACATCTAGGTTCTGTCTGGCTTTTGTCTTGGCGGATGAAATTAAGGCTATGGAAGAGCACTTGTTTCTAGACACGCAAGCTCATGTGCCCAGGTGGAGAAGAGTGCTTGCTTGCTCATCCATTGCTTCAAGCCAAAGAGCCTCTCCCAACCCTTCAGCCCTGAGGGGTCTCCTACAATAGAAAACAGTCAGTGTATGGAAATTTATACCACTGAAGTCACTCTGTTTGGTGCCAGTGACAGGGCTGGTTAGGATGAAAGAAAGAGTCTGACTTCGGGTTATGTGAGAACTGCATAAAGGAGGATATGGTTCCCAGGGACACACCCTCGGCTTCTCCTTACATTAAGTTTAGCTGTGTCTAACAGCAACAGAAGCAAGAGATGCCAGGCACAGACCTGTCCCTTTCCACCCAATTCACACAAAGCCACAGGAAGGATATAGTACTAGTCTTCTCTCCACTTGTCCTGAGATGTCATCATTGGAAAACACCTATTAAGCATCTACCTGAGATCACAGGTGAAGAGTGATTGTTCACCATGTCCTCTATCAGCAATCCAGGCCTGGTTCTGCAATACCATGGGGTAGCTCTAAGTATTCCACCACTGCCCACTACTGTGGACTCTTAGGAACTCTATATAGGTCAGAGTAGAGCAGCTCTATAGGGTTTCTGAGGCTGTAAATCCTTACAGAAATAGGCGGTCTCATCTTTCTACTGATGAGCTGCTGGTGGGTTTGAACCACTGACCTTTCAGTTCTTAATCCAGTGCTTAACCCAGGCTCCTATGTCATTATCCCAAGGGGGAGTAAATGTTTATAAATTCCCTAAGTTAAATGTATTAAAATTCACATTGGTTTAAAAATAAATACATACCATCTGGCATTTGAGGCAAGGAGAGGGAAGAGAAGAAAGGGTGGGTTTGTGGAGGAAGAACTGGGAAGTGACACAAAAAACAGATAGACTGTAACCACTCCAAACAGATGTGAGTCACCCTAAGAAGTTCAGTCTGGTGTCTTTCATCTCAAAGCCCTGAGCCAAGCAGACCTGGGAGCAGAGCTGGAGAATGGCCAAAGGCAGGAACCTAGGCTGGAAAAGGGAAATACCACTCATACAGAAGGGCAGTGTTTTAGCTGATCTCCAGGGAACAGAGGGAGCAACAGAAAGAGGGACAGAAGAAATCAGTTACTACCTGAGATCTCAACACAGAGAAGACAGAACCTGCCTGCGACTTTCATCCCTCAGTGACTAGATTCAGTACACATTTGCTTGTAGGACATCTTACTAAGAGAGTCAGAGGGGTAGAGTGGTGAAGACCTCAAAAGTTGGAGCCAGAGTGGTAGGGTAGCATTCTGGCTCCACCATCTATCGATCAACTTCTTGTTGTTAAGTGATGTCAAGTCGGTTCTGAATCATAGCAACCTTTTCGTCTCCATTTCCTTAACAGAAAAGTAGTGCCAATGGTTAAAAAAAATAATAAATGAAAAGAGTTTCAGTCAAGTCGATTCTGACTCATGACAACCCCATGTGTGTCAGTGGAGAACTGTGCTCCACAGGGTTTCAATAGCTGGTCTTTCAGAAGTAAATCACCAGACATTTCTTCTGAGGCACCTCTGGGTGGTCTGGAACTGCCATTCTTCTGATTAGTAACCAAGCATGTTAATTAGTTGTACCACCTAGGGACTCCTAGGGCTAATAATTATTGTTGTTGTTAAGTACCATGGAGTTGGTTCTGACTCATAGCAACCCCATAGAGGGTTTCCAAAGCTGTAAATCTTTACAGGAGCAGAAAGCCTCATCTTTCTCCTGCAGAACGGCTGGTAGATTTGAACTGCCAACCTTGAGGTTAGCAACACGATTTGTAACCGCTATGCTACCAGATCTCCTTAGAGCTAATAGTTGTTGTTGTTGTTAGGTGTCATTGAGTCAGTACTAACTCACAGCGCCCTTATGCACAGCAGAACTAAACACTGCCCAATCCTGGGCCACCCTCACTACTGTTTCCATGCTTGAGTCCATCAATGCTGCCACTTGGCCAATACATCTCACTGGGGTCTTCCTCTTTTTCTCTGGCCTTCCACCTTACCAAACATGACATCCTTCTCCAGCGACTGGTCTCTCCTGACAATATGTCCGAAGTATGAGAGACAGAGTTTGGCCATCTTGGCCTGCAAGGAGTACTCTGGCTGCACTTGTTCCAAAACGAATCTATTAATTCTTTTGGCAGCCCATGCACTTTCAATATTCTCCTCCAACACCATAACTCAAAAACATCAATTCTTCTACGATGTTCCTTATTCACTGTCCACTGCATATGAGGTTATTGAAAATAACATGGCTTTGTTCAGGTGCTCCTTAGTCTTCAAGCTGACATCTTTGTTCTTCAACCTTTAAAAAGGTTTGTGCAGCAGATTTGCCCAGTGCAATACGTCATTTGATTTCTTGACTGCGGCTTCCATGAGTGTTGATAGTTGATCCAAGAAGAATGAAGTCCTTGACAATTTCAATGTTTTCTCCATTGATAAGAATGTTGTTTATTGGTCCAGTGGTGAGGATTTTTGTTTTTTTTACATTGAGATGTAATCCATACCGAAGGCTGTGCTCTTTGATCTTCATCAGTAAATGTTTTAAGTCCTCTTCACTTTCAGCAAGTAAGATTGTATCATCTGCATATCGCAGGTTGTTAATGAGTCTTCCTCCAATCCTGATGCCACGTTTTTCTTCATATAATCCAGCTTCTCAGATTATTTGCTCAGCATATAGTTTGAATACGGGTGAAAGAATATAACCTTGTCGCACACCTTTCTTAGTTTTAAACCATTCAGTGTTCCCATGTTCTGTAGGATATTAGTAGTAGCTACTTAATAAAGTTGTTTGTAGGATTAAGTGGGTAAACATATAAATCACTTAGAACCCTGTTAGTATTCTAAATAAATGGATTGTTTCCTTGGTTATTGTTATTACTGGGTACAATGGAGAGCTACACAGTATTACCCGGAAAGAAAGCCTATGTCCTAGAACAGCTTTAGTTCATAGCATAAGTGAATTCAAGGCAGAAACCTATTCTGAAAACATGAAGAGGTGTTAGTAGAGGCAATCATGGCAGTCTGGGGCTCACCAAAGGCTGAGCTCTGGCTACTTCATTGGAGCAACATGATATAGGATCAGAACTTTGACTTACAGATTGACCAGGACATTCCTTCTACCAGACATGGAAAATAAAAGAAAGAATACCTTATTCCAGCTTTAATAAATCCAACTCTTTTGAAATACGCTGAGTACCTACTCTGTATAAGATATTCTGGTAGATGTTGCTGGAGTTAAAATGAAATAAACGACTTGCTTCCTGCCATTAAGGAACTTATGATCCCATTGGGAAGTCAAGGTCAATGTGAATGCTGATGAAAGTGTAGGCTTGCTCTTCTTGAGCTATAAGAACTTACAATATCATACATTTCTCTTTGTTCAGACTGTAAGCAAGCTTAGTTTTAGATGTAGTGCTCAAATCCTAGAGCAACTCACACTTTCCGAAGGGCCCTTCTGCATTCAATTTTTCATTAAAATTTTATTTGTGTGTTTTTAAAAAAATATGTAGTTTGATATCCTTTGGGGAATTCAGAGGCCAAAGACACTAACACATTTTCCACTGGAATGAGATATCAGTACAAGGCAAAAATAACCTATGAAGATTCACATTAAAGGGAACTTAGGAATTAAGAAGTTAACTTTTCTCCAAGAGTATGTATCTTCCTACAAGATCTCTGATGCATGGACCCCAGTATTTCCCTGATCATACTTTCAGACCATTCTGTGGTGAGTCAAACACTGCTGGAAAATTCTTACACTGGACAAAATTCATCTCCCACTAACTCTCATCCTTAACGCTCCCTCTTCTGCCCTATGGAGTAACACAGAATAAGCCAAAGAACTCTATTCTTTGACTGTCATCAGATATTTCAGGGCAGCAATCCTGGCCCTCGGAAGTCTCAGGCTTTTCCTTAAAAAGTGAGACATACAATTCCCATCTGAGTCAGCAATCCCACTCTTAAGTGTATACCCCAAAGACTTGAAAGCAGGGGCTCACACAGAGATTTGTACATCAATATTCATTGCTACACTACTCACAATAGACAAAGGGTGGAAACCATCCAAGTGCCTATCAACAGATAAATGAATAAATAAATCGTGTTAGATCCATAACCTAAAAAGCCAAATCTGTTGTCATCAAGTTGATTCCTCTTCATAGCGGCCCTATAGGACAAAATAGAACTTTCCTATAGGATTTCCTAGGCTATAAATCTTGATAGAAGCAGACAGCCACATCTTTTTTGGAGTGGCTGGTGGGTTCAAACTACCAACTCTTCAATGAGTAGCACAATAACCACACTGTGCCACCAGGGTTCCTGGTGTAGTCATACAATGGACTATCAATAAAGAGAAATGGGTTCTGATACATCATCTATGACATGGATGAACCTTGAAGACACTGCTTATTGAAATAAGTCAGTTACAAAAGGACAAATATTGTATGATCCCATTTATGTAATATCTAGAATAGGCAAATTCATAGAGACTGATATTTATGAGTCATTTCAAGCGCCAGGTGGGAGAAAGAAAAGGGAGTCATTGCTTGGGGGCATTGAGTTCTGTTATGGGTGATGAAGAAATTTGGAAACAGATCATAGTAATGACTACATGATATGATGAATGTAATTGTCACTGAATTGATATGTGGATTGGGGAGCAGAGTACACTATGGAAACTATGCTGCCTGGAGCAATTACTGCTTCATAGCATAGGAGGTCATGTTGATAATGATGGCCCTGAGTCACTGACAAACTCAAGCTGTATTCCTGTCTTAGAAAACAAGGAAGTATGTAATACAATACCTAGAGTTTAGCAATCACAACATAGACAAATTCACAGAGACCAGTTTATTAGTAGGTCACCAGGGGCAGGGGGAGCTATTGGTTAAGGGACACTTCTTAAAAGGGTGATGAAAATTTTTTGAAATGGATAATGGTAATGATTACACATCTGGTGGATAATTAATGTCACTGAATTGTATTTATAATACAGGTTGAAATGGCAAGTGTTTTATCTCTTTTTAAATTGATATGGAGTTTATAAGTCAGAAATGGTCCAGTGTTGACAATTTTGTATGGTTCAATGTATATTCAGAGGAAGTGCGGTGGCTTCATACAATAAGTACTGGATAGCAAACCACAAGGTCTGCAGTTCAAGCCTGCTGGCCTCTCTGTGGGAGAAGATGAGGCTTTCTGCTTCCACAGAGATTTTAAAAGCCTCAGAAACCCTGTGCAGGGTCACTATGTGTTGGAACTGACTTGAAGGTACTTAACAATAACAGTAACATTGCTGTGCAGAAATCATAACTCTTACAACTGCTCATTTCTTATCTTTGCCTTGACTTTCTTTCTTTTTTCATTTTAACTTTTTACTATGAATTGAATGAAGGTTTACAGACAAGATCATCAGTTTTACATTCAACAAATCATACACTTTGATTCATCTCAATGATTGCAACCCCCTCCATGAAACAGCAGTTATCCCACTTCCTCCCTGTGTTTATTATTTCCATTCCACCCACCTTCCCATCCCTTCTCAACTTTTTCTTTAGATAAATGTTGCCCTTTTGATTTTGAATGATTGACCATCCCATGGTGAGCATGTTGTTGTCCCCACTATATACCTATCTACTGCTTGCCTGAAAACCAGACCATAAATGTGAGTTCCTTTCCAGACATGAAGGATGGTCAAGGACCATAGTCTCGGATTCCTCCAGTCTCTTTCTGAACAGTAAGCATGTCTTTTGAATAACTTTTTATTTTGTTCCACAGTTTCTCCCACTCTATCTGGGACCTTCTAATGTGATCCCTGTCAGAGCATTTGATAGTAGTAACTGGGCAACCACTGGTCTCACAGTCATGGAGACTTACATTCACTTGTTCCATTAGTCCACTGCACTAATGAATTCTAAGTATCTTCAATTCTTATCACTCTTCTTTCATTCGCACCCAGAACGACCATTAGTTGCATCTCAGAAGGCCAAGCTTTTCACATCCCAGACACTACTTACCGAAGTTGGATGTAGAGCACTGTCTTTGTGGAGTATGTTATGCCAGTTGACCATGGTGTCCCCTAGACTCTGGTCCTCAGCCCCCAGGCCCAGCAACTCATTGCCTTAAGATGTTTGATAACATCTAAGAAGTTTTCATCATTTTGCCTGCTGTATGCTCCACTACATTCATAGCTGTACTTACAGCAAAAGTAAATACCCATGTACAAGTAACCACTTTCAAATGCTTGTATATTTGTTGGTATATTCCTACCTTCCTCCCATACCTGTTCAGCCTGTGTATTTATCCATGTATCTACCTGCAAAACACTATTCCAAGGTTTTGTATAGAACACTATTTACCTCTATAACACCACTCCGTGTCTTCACCTCTTTTCATCATTTTCTGTCAACCTCCCTCTTCTTGTATATTGACTTCCCCATCACCCAAGTTAACATGTGTCTACCCTCTAGCCGGACTCCTGGTATGGCACTGTAGGATCAGCACTAGACTGTGAATCACAAGGTCAGCAGTTCAAACCCATCAGCTGCTCCTCAGAAACCCTATATAGGGTCACTATGAGTTGGAACCAACTCGACAGCACTTAACAACAACAGTCAGTGAATTACTCTCCCTTCCCTGCTGTCCCTGGTAACCATCAAAAAATGCTTCTTTTAACATGAAAACCTTTTCTTTACTTTTTATAATAGTGGTCTCATTTAAAAAATAAAGTATTTTAATATTTGTCCTTTTCTGAGGTGGTGTTCTGGGTGGGGTTACCATGTATTTGACTTTCTTTATTTTTACCAAAAGTGCAATACAATTTTTAACCCAAAGTGCTGCCCATCCGATTATTCACGTTAAATCTTACTATCCTGGAGTTGTATCTCTCCTTCTAGGCAGGCCATTTCTAATATTCATCCTGCCATATATCATATCAGCTGTCTTTCCCAGCTTTCAGTCATCTGCAAATTTAAATTTTAATCAGCCTGCCTTCGGTCTCCAAGATTAGTAATAAAAGTCAGTGTGGCCTTGAACTAGTCATTAATTTACTTAGTCCTCAGTTTCCTCATCTGTAAAACGGAGTGAGGAGATGACCTTTAAGTCTTATGTAGTTCTAACATGCTTTGGTTCTATGTTGAAATGAAGAAGACCAAGCACCAAGACTTGTAATGCTGTTTGTGAGACCTCCCACGTTCACTCAGTTTTCCTCCTCAATACATCTTGATTTTTCCTCTATTACTGAATCACTGAGCCAAGGAATGGGAAGAAGGGAACAGACTCTCTAAGCAAAGAGTGATGGATATTAATATGGTTTTCAGAGTCCTACTAGGTGATTCTGATACTTCCCCTCTACACTTTACATCCTATTAAGAGTTCTGCCTTCAGTTTAACATTTTTTTGGTGCAATTTTACAACCAGTTAAACATTCCCATGACTAGATTGTCATTCAATCCTTATTGAACTTTACTCCTTTGCTTAACAGCATTCTAACTCAAATCTAGACTTTAATAGGTTGGCCAAGTTCCTCCTCCAGAAAACTTCAATAAAAACCTTGCTTTAGGAGTTTTGGAATCTTCTTGTTTCTTTCCCTAGAGATGGAAAAGAGATGAAATTGGTATTTCTATATCTGCTCCCCTTTGATTGAGAAGTGAAGTGACGGCATGGTATAGCAGACAGACAGGAGAAAATACCAGATTCTGAGACCTACCTGGAGCACTCTACCTGTGAATCAGTTTCTCCATATCTCAAGTGAGATGGTTGTGTTTGGATCAAATAATAATGTTTATTATTAAATCTATAAATCCTTCAGGATTTCCTATTGCTCTAGGACCCCAATTCTCTGCCATTTCAAAAAAAGAAAGGATACAACCCTGATGCACACCTTTCCTGATTTAAAACCGCACAGTATCCCCTTGTTCTGTTGGAATGACTGCCTCTTGGTCCATGTACAGATTCCGCATAAGCACAATGAAGTGTTCTGGAATACCTAATCTTTGCAATGTTATCCATAATTTGTTATCCACAAAGTTGAATGTCTTTGCATGGTCAATAAAACACAGGTAAACATCTTTCTGGGTTAGGGAGGAAGGAAGATAATTGACCGATTCTTTTCATTTATGACATTCTAAGCAAAACAAACTCACTGGCATGGAGTTAATTCTGATTCTGACTCGTAGCACCCCAATAGGACAGTGTAGAACTGCTTCATAGGGTTCCTGAGGCTGGAAATCTTCACTGAAGCAGACTGCCTCATCTTTCTCCCATGAAGTAGCTGATGAGTTTGAACCACCATTCTTTCAATTAGCAGTCCAATGCTTAATCCACGGGCTATCAAGTCGGTTCTGACTCATAGCAGTCCTGTGTAGGGTTTTCAAGGCTGTAAATCTTTTGTTGCTGTTAAGTGCTGTCAAGTCGGTTCTGACTCATAGTGAACCTGTATCAGATTTTCAAGGAGCAGCTTGTGAGTTTGAACTACCAATCTTGTGGTTGAAACTGACCTTGTAGTTCAGTGCTTTATCCCATAGCGCCACACCAGCAGAAAGCCTCATCTTTTGCTCGAGGAGAAGCTGGTGGATTCGAACTACTGACATTGTAGTTAGCAGCCCAATGCTTACGTAACCCACTCTTCCACTGTTATTGTTCTTAAATGTCATCAAGTTGATTCTAGCTCAGTGACCTTGTTTAGGGTTTCCAAGGAGCAGCTGGTAGGTTTGAACTGCTGACCTTGTGGTTTACAGTCTAGTGCTGATCCTACAGCGCCCATAAAAGGAGTCCACTATTCCATTTGTTGTTGTTGTTAAGTGCTGTAGAGTCGGTTCTGACCCATAGTGACCCTCATAGGGTTTCTGAGGAGTGACTGGTGGGTGAGTTTGAACCGCCGACCTTGCAGTTCAAACGGCTTTGCAGTCTGGCGCATTAACCCACAGTGCCTAAAGCAGTCAGAATATCTCTGTGTTCAAATACATGGGTTTCAACTTTAAAGTCCAGGCATTCCCCTAAGGAAATGAAGCAACATGGTAAATATCTTCAATCACAATAAGATATTTCTACTTTTACATAACTCTGGTCTAGGAGAGAGACTACAGAAATTGATGTATTTTGTCCATGTTTCTGTAATAACTATTGTAATTATTTATGGGTGAAATATTAACCTTATAGTTCCTTTAATGAAATCAGTACTAAATATTACACTTCCATGTTCAGAAATTCACTCTAACATAGCTCAATAAGAGGATTTATTAAAGACATGTTCCCATGCCATATCCACTTCTTTCAGTTTTTGTAGTTTTCTTTAGCCTGTGTTGTTACATGTCATCGAGTCAGTTCTGACTCATAGCAACCCTGTATAGGGTTTCTAAGGAGCAGCTGGTGGGCTTGAACCACCAACCTTGTAGTTAATAGTCCAGTGGTTATCCTACAGCATCACACTAGGACTCTTTTAGCCTTTCGTTGTTGCTATGTGCCGTGGAGTCGATTCCGACTCATAGCAACCCTGTACAGACTTTCTGAGGCTGTAAATCTTTACGGGAGCAGAAAGTCTCATCTTTCGAACTGCTGACTGTAAGATTAGCAGCTCGATTCATAACCACTATGCCACCAGAGCTCCTTAGTCAAGAGTAAAAATGTCTTGGCCTGATCTAGTTTTTTTTGTGTTTTTTTTTAATAGTCAAAGGGAATGTTGTTATGTGCCCATTCCATCAAGTTGATTCTGATTCATAACGGCCCCATGTAACAGAGTAGAACTGCCCCCATAGGGGTTTCTAGGCTACAAATCAACAGGTCTTTCAACTGTGGAGTTGCTGGATCTCCTCAAAGGAAAACAAAGATCTTCTTTTTGCCTTGTCACACTTAAATTTCTCAATGGGAGAATAACATATGCTTAAGTAGCTTGAAGGGATTCTAGGTCAGTGTTGTATCCACTTCCATCCTTCCATGCATCTTTCCCCATAGCTTTGTCTTCCAAGAAAGAAGGAACAGTTTCCGGCTGACTTTCCTTACATTCTACCCCTGACTGAATGTCAGTGGGGTCAACCTTTCAAAGGACTATTACGCCAGCTTTCCAAGTCCAGTCCTCTATGGCAACATACCTGGTCCTGGTGTGGAGCTGCAGGATAATACACTGGACTGCAAGGTCAGTTTGAACCACAAGGTCAGCAGTTCAATCCAACCAGCTGCTCCTTGGAAACCCTATACAGGGTCGCTATGGGACGGAACTGACTCGACTGCACATAACAACAACAACGATCGACTAGTAATAAACAGGTAATAAACACTGAGATGTAAATATAAACAAGGTCAGAGGGAAATCAAAGACAGTTTATCTATAGTAAGGATGGGGTTTAAACCAGCACAAAGTCAATAGCAAACAAGTTCTAAGATTTAATTCCTGCATCTTTGACTTTCCATCAGACCTTGAAAAGCTTATCATTCGGTCACAAACTTTTCCTCCCTAAAACCTAGCATTCTACTACTTGTTCCTTATTGTTAGCTGTTGTCAAGTTGGCTCCTGACTCCTGGAAACCATATGTACAACTCTCTAGGTTTTTCTTCCTAGTGTGTCTTAGTCTGGAAGTTTCATTGAAGCTAGCTTAGCATCTTGTTGTTGTTAGGTGCTATCAAGTTGATTCCAACCCATAGAGACCCTATGCACAACAGAACAAAACGCTGTCTGATCCGGAACCACCCTCACAATTGTTATGTTCGAGCCCATTGTTGCTGCTACTGTGTCAATCCATCTTGTTAGGGGGTCTTCCTCTCCTTTGTTGACCCTCCACTTTACCGAACATGAAGACCCTCTCGAGGGACTTATCTTTCTTACAACATATTCAAAGTACAAAAGACAAAATTTCATTTTGCTTCTGAGGAGCATTCTGGCTGTACTTCTTCCAGACAGATTTGTTTGTTCTTCTGGTAATCCATGGTTATTTAAATATTCTTTGCCAACACCATAATTCAAATACCTCAATTCTTATATGGTCTTCCTTATTGATTGTCCAACTTTCTTATGAATATGAGACAATTGAAAATACCATGGCTTGGGTCAGGTGCCTTTTTTGTTGTTGTTTTGTTTTTAATTTCTGTTAGGAAAGTAAAGAAAAATGTATAAATACACTGTAGAATCACTTCCTTCTTTGATTATTTATCATTACAGTTTTCTCATTTATTTTAAAGTCATTTTTCTCTTAGTTAATTGTCATGCTTGCTGTTTTTAGTTCTCACGTCCTATTACCTTTCTTGTGAATCTGACTGTCTCTTCTAAAACTATGGAAAACTTGTTCTTCAAAAGACTGCTATTGATTTAACAAACATAATCATCACATCTCCTTCTACCAACTCACTCTCACATTTTTAAAACACTTTTCTATCTTGGATCTTAGGATATTACTTTGTTCTTTTGTACCCATCATTTTAAACATATTTTATTGGTAGCACTGTTGTTGTTTTAAAATGTTTTATTGTGAATTATGTGATAGTTTACATGGAAAAACATTAGCTTTACATTCATCCTATTGTATATCGTTT
>NW_006408568.1:11907525-11926069 GCF_000296735.1 Chrysochloris asiatica | reverse complement strand
AAGGCTGTGGTCTTTGATCATAGCAACCTGAAATTTTCCACTATCTGCCTGAGAGGTGGGAGCTGCACATGAGGTACATTCGCCATGACTAGAATCCCGGTCTTCTGCATTGATGATGGGGATTTTTTAAATAATAAAGGATGCTTTGAGAGTTTGGGGAGGCTCTTTTTCGAAAACACACACATACAAAACACTGCAAAGCATTCTAATTTTCCAAGGAGTTTGTGGGACAAATGCAAATATGAAAGGTATAGCAAACGTGGTGTGGGAAAGGTCAGACTGAACTGGGACTGTGACTATCTTGAAGAGGGCTCAGTGAGCTAGACATCACCCCCTGCAGAGAAAGATTAGAAAACCTTTAAAATGTTCCTATCCTTCTCAGGGAACATCAATGTCTGTTGGCACAATATAATCCACAAAGACAATGTTCTATATCCTACTTGGATGTGTGAGTAGTGACTGGGGTCTTAAAATCTCATGAGTGAAGATTCCTGTAATGGTTGCTTCCTGGAAGGTGGTGTCACGTGGAACCTCTTAGCCTCAGTGTCTGGAGCTCCAACAATGGAGTAATTTTAACTCAGATAGACTTCCATATACACCCCTTTTAATTTGGGACCATCAACCCACAAGATCAACTCACCTCAAGGTTCCAGCATCATGACTTCAGTTACAACACAGTTGCTGTTAGTCCTGATTTTTTGCTTTTGGTACTGCCTGTTGTTGAAACATTTGAAGCAGGAGATGCAGTTGTGGTCTTGTTAGATTTGGTTCTTAGTGTCACAGGCATTTGTGCCTGTTTAGGGGTTTATGCATGAAAGAGAAATGGACAGATGTGACTCTAAAGGCCCTCCTGAATCAGACCTCACCCTGCAACCCATTTTACTATTGCAATTAAAGCTAAGCTTGGATGTCTGAAAGTTCCCAAGAAACAGATTGTAAACAGAGTCTTCTCACCTTTTAGATATTTCCCTCTAAATGGGAACAAATTAGTATATGTCCAAAGGGGAAAAATGCTCTTTTTACTTTAAAAATGTACTGGAGAGTGCAAACTATAGTTTGTATTTGATGATTAGAGAGAAAGTAAAAGAAATATAAGATGACTGAAATTGGCTTTAGAAGGCCCAGAGCTCGTGCTGTAGGAAGAAAGAATCCCTTGCACAGCATCCTGGGAAATCACCATTGTGTGGGTTATATTTGCTGCCTCCTGAATCACTGAGGAGTCTTTCTCCATCATTTATTGAATTGGGCTATGTTATATCCAAATTAATGTTGTATTTATGTGTCAAGTGTGGTGCGTCAAACTGGCAAGCTGTATTTCTTTGGGGGAAAAGTAACTTTTGCAAAAATTATTTAATCTATCTAATATTGAAATGGGGAAATAATTTAATGTTAAAAAACTTTATATAGAACATTGAATTGGAGAAACGATATGTTTTTACAAAACAAGCCTTTATATAGATTAACTGATTAACAGCCCCATGATGAGATGTGATATATTAAATATAAACCCACTATGTTTGGGGGGCAAAAAAGCTTATGAGCACCTTTCTAAGATGTCACTGTTGGTCTCTCCCCGTTCAGAATAAGGAAAAGCAGCGGGGGAACCCAACAACAATAAAAGAGACAAATGAAAGCAATTAGTCTAATGGACTAATGGACCACAGGAATATCAGCTCCCATGACTCTGAGACCAGAACTGATCTGAAAGGGATCACATTAAAAGGTCTTGGATAAGTGAGAGAAAAATATGGAACAAAACTCAAAATTATATAAAACAGACCAGACTTACTAGTCTGCTAGAGGCTGGTGGACCCTGAGACTATCTCCCTTAGTCATCCTTCAGGTCTGGAAATGAACTCACCCCATGATTTCATTTTCAGCTAAACAATAGACATGTTTATAAGGGGAACAATAGCACTAGTGCGCTACACACACCTTAATCAGCTAGTGAAGCTCAAAAGGGCGGCATTTACCCAGGGACAAAGTTCAGAAGGGTTAGGAAAGAAAGAAAATTGCAAACAGGGCCCAGAGGGAGGAAGTAGGATTCATGATACTACATTTGAGGGGATTACAATAAATTAGATAAAGCAAAATGTGTATGAATTGTTGAACAGAAGACTGATTTACTCTGTACACCTCCATCTAATTCATAATAAAAGTTTTTAAAAGTTCTGACCCTTTGACCCAATGTTCCACTTCTAGGACTCAATTTCAAGGAAATAGTCAAAAGGGTGGAAAGATTTATGTGGAAAATTTTTATTGCAGTCATTCATAATTTTATAAAAATTAAAAGTAACAAATTTTCAATAAAAGAGGAGTTATGATACATTCATATGCTGAACTATTATGTAGCATTTTACAAAAACATTTTTAAAGAATCCTTAATGGAGGGGAAATTTTTCACAAGGCTATTCTAAATATATGGTGCTGCGTGTTAATGCACTGGACTGCAAGGTCAGTTTGAACTGCAGGGTCAGTGGTTTAAGCTCACCAGCCGCTCTTCAGAAACCATACAGGGTTGCTATGAGTTGGAATGAACTCAGTGGCACTTAACAACAAAAACAACAAATTTTAAATATAAGTATACACACACAAACACATATATATATTCCAAAAAAGTTCATGGAAAAATTACATTAATTTTTAATATGATTTTTCATAAACTTTTGGAAGCCCCCTCATGTGTATCCGTGTGTATGTGTAGTCTTATCTCGATTTGGCTTAAAGGTAGAAAAGAGACAAGAAATATTAATGTTAATTAAGATCTTCTTTGAATAGCAGGATTTTGGATGATTTTTATTCCTTTATGTTTCTATTTTTTCAAGTTTTTGAAAAACTTTTTTATTTATTTGAAAAGACCAATAAAAGAAGACTAAATCAATAAATGAGAAATGAGAGAACCTATCGGTGGCCTTGGAAAGCTCAGGATGTTTTCCCATAATTCCCAGTTGGGCCATAGAAAGCTCAGGATGTTTTCCCATAATTCCCAGTTGGGCCATAGGCCCTTTGGGTCTGGGCCTTCAGCTGTAGCGTCAAACAGAACTCAGTGGGAATTTCAAGCTAACTGCTTAACTGGCTATATGTATAACCTTATACAGGTTCGACACTTATTCTTTGTGTTCTTATTCTATTAATTTGTAAAACAGTGATGCAAACTTCACAGACTAAGGAGGAGTCGATGGAATCACCCTAATTGTCTGAGCTCAGAAAACCTGTACTTCCTCCTCTTATTCTAGCACTGAAACAGAACACTGGTGAATTTGTAGGGAAACAGACATGGGTGTTCAGAGGGATGTGGTAAAGGGGAAACTCCAGAGGATGGGCAGGGACCACCTCTGACACACACGCATTTTCCTGCTGGCTCCACAGCTCACATTAATGAGACAAGGGCTAATTAACATGGCAGATGATGGTGTGATTAAGGCAATATCAGTAGGGATAAGCAAGAGTCCCTTCTTACTGAGTTACCATCCAAGGTGACTTCTGAGCGGCAGAATCAATCTGCTTTCAGCACACGACTTCAAATGGATATAATATTGAGGCCAATGATCCTTGGAGGCAAAATAATCTCTACAGCATCTTTCTGCAGTAAGTAAGCACTGTGGTTATAATGAGTCCAAGGCTTCAGCAATGGGAGCCTTTATCAGAGTGGGGAGAAAGATGTGAGTTCTGAGGCCTTAAAAGATCTCTTCCAGGGAGTCGTGTATTCATATTAATCTCCAGAGTCACCATCACCATCATATTGTGGTTCGGTTCAGTCGAGTCCATTCAACTCATACATGATAGAGTAAAACTGCCCCCATCGGGTTTCCAAGTAGATCAACAGATTCTTCTCCAGAGGAGCTTCTAGGTGGGTTCAAACCACCAACCTTTTGGTTAGCAGTCAACTGCTTAACTATAGTACATAACCAGTTCTCCTTTTTCACCATCAAAACAATATTATTATTAATAATAGCAATGTAATTTTATAGTATTTCCCCTTTTATAAGGCAACTTCATGTCCTTTATATTGTGGAAATGTCAACCACAACTCAGAAAGGCTTTTTCTCCAGCTCCACAGACATCTTTCCCTCAGAGACCACTGACTGGAAAGGTATATTTTCCAGGGTGAGTCTAGCACAAATTAAATTTGTATGTTGCAGAAATCCCTGGAATAATAGGTTCATAATAATGCTGGAATTTCCAAGCCTTTAACTTGTTAGTATTTTTGTTGAGGTAGAGATGGACCACCACTCATCTGTCAGTTTGTGGTGGATAGTGTGTTGCTATGGTAGTGCAGTGGTTACATGTCAGGCTGCTAATCTCAAAGTCAGCAGTTCAAAACTACCAGTTGTTCTGCAGGAGAAAGATGAGGCCTTCTGCTCCCATAAAGATTTACAGCCTCGGGAACCTTAAACATGGTGTATATGAGTCAAAACTGACTCCACAGCACATAACTACTGCCAACCACCACCAGTGTGTTGCTGTGATGCTAGAAGTTATGCCACCAGTATTTTAAATACCAGCAGGGTCATCCATGGTAGACGGGTTTCAGTGGAGTGTCCAAACTAAGATAAGCTAGGAAGAAGGCGAGGCAGTGGACCACTTCTGAATGGTTAGCCACTGAAAACCTTATGAATAGCAGTGAAACATTGTCAAATATAGAGCCGTAAAGTGAGCAGTCAGGTTGGACTTCACTAAAAATACAACTGGGGAAGAGCTGCCTCCTCAAAGTAGAGTTGGCCTTAATGATGTGAGTAGAGTCAAGCTTTCAGGAATTTCATGTGACACAACTCAAAATGGGAAGAAACAGCTGAAAAATCCATTAATAATCAGAATGTGGAATGTACAAACTATGAATCTAGGAAAATCAGAAGTCAAAAATGAAATGATATGCATAAACATCAATATTCTAGGCATTTGTGAACTGAAATGAACTGGTATTAGACATTTTAAATTTAATAATCACAAGGTTTTCTATGCCATGAGTGACAAGTTGAAGAGGAATGGCATCTCATTCATTGTCAAAAAGAGCATTCCAAGATCTATCTTGAAGTACAATGCTGTCTGTGATAGGATAATATCCATATGTTTACAGGGAAGTCCTGGTGTAGCACTGTAAGATAAGCACTGGACTGCTAACCACACAGTTGGCAATTCAAATTCACCAGCCACTCCTCATAAACCCTGCACAAGGTCGCTTTGAGTCAGAGCTGACTGAATTGTACTTAACAACAAGGAAAACCAGTTAATACAACTACTCTTCAAATTAATGCACCAAACATTAAAGTCAATGATGATTAAATTAAAGAATTCTACCAACTTCTTCAGTCTGAAATTGATCAAACATGCAGTCAACTTTGATAATTATTGGTGATTGGTATGCAAAAGTTGGAAACAAAGAGGAAGGATCAGTAGCTGGAAAATATTGCCTTGGTGGTAGAAATGATGCTGGAGATCACATGATAGAGTTTTATAAGACCAACATATTCTTTGCAAATATCTGTTTTTCAACAGCATAAAACCTGACTATACACATGGACCTCACCAGATGGAATACATAGGAATCAAACTTACTACATGTGTGGAAAGAAGCAATTAAGAAGTTCAATATTATGAGCCAAAACAAGGTGAAGGGCCAACAGTGGAACAGACCATCAATTGTTCATGGCAAGTTCAGACTGAAGCTGAAGAAAATTAAAACACATCTTCGAGAGCCAAAATATGACATTGAATATATCCCACCTAAACTTAAACACCATCTCAAGAACAGATTTGATGTATTAGACACTAATGACCAAAAACCAGAAGGAAGTTGTAGTATGACATCAAGAACATCATATATGAAGACAGCAAAAGGACATTAAAAAGACAGAAAAGACCAAAATGAATGTCAGAAGAGACTTTGAAACTGGCTCTTAAGTGTACAGATGATAAAGTAACTGGAAAAAATGATGAAGTAAAAGAATTGATCAGAAAATTTCAAAAGTTGTTCAAGAAGACAAAGTCAAGTATTATATTGAAATGGGCAAAGACCTGGATTTAGAAATCCAAAAAGGAAGAACATGTTCAACATTATCAAGCTGAAAGAACTGAAGAAAATTCCAAGCCTCAAGTTGCAATGCTGAAGAATTCTGTGGGCAAAATATTGAATGATGCAGGAGTCAAAAGAAGAAGGAAGGAATACAAATTAAAATAATTCAACAAACTGATGTAGCTCTGGAGACACTCACTTGTCTATGCCAAGAAATTGGAAGACAACTACCTGGCCAACTGATTGGAAGAGATCCATATCTGTGCCCATTCCAAGAAAGGTAACCCAACAGAATGCAAAACTTACCAAACAATATCATTAGTATCACATGTAAGTAAAATTTTGCTGAAGATAATTCAAAAACAGTTGAAGCAGTACATTGGCAGGGAGCTGTCAGAAATTAAAGCCGGATCCAGAAGAGGATGTGAAATGAAGGATATCATTGCTGACATTAGAAGCATCTCAGCTAAAAGAAGAGAATACCAGAAAGATGTTTACTTGTGCTTTATTGACTATGAAAAGGTATTTGTGTGATTCATAAAAAACTGTGTTGCTGTTTGTTATTGTTAAGTGCCATCAAGTTGATTCTGACCCATAGTGACCCTGTATAGAGTTTCCAGAGAGCCGCTAATGAGTTTGAACCGCAGACATTGCAGTTCAACCTGACCTTACAGTCGAGTGCTTATCCTACAGTGTCACATAACATTAATTGTGCTCATGAGGAGCCTGTACATAGACCAAGAGGCAAGGGAACAGTGAATGGTTTCTAAGGTGTGCACCAGGATTGTATCCTTTCACCATAATTTATTCAATCTGTATGCTGAGCAAATAATCTGTGTAGTTAGATTATATGAAGAAGAATGTAGTATCAAGATTGGAGAGAGACTCATTAACAACCTGTGATACACAAATGACATTACCTTGCTTGCTGGAAGAGAACTTAAGATACTCAGTGATGATCAAAGGTGACAGCCTTCAGATTGGGTTGCATTTCAATGTAGAGAAAAAAATCCTCACAACTAGATCAATAAATAACATCATGATACAAGGAGAAAAGATTGAAGTTGTCAAAGACTTCACTTTGCTAGGATCAACTATCAACACTCTTGGAATCACCAGTCAAGAAATCAAACTACATGTTAGGGAAATCTGCTGCACAAGACCTCTTTAAAATATTCAAGAGCAAAACTGCCAGTTTGAGGATTGAGGTACCCATGACCCACGCCATGGTGTTTTAAATCACCTCATATGCTTGTGAAAGTTGAAAAATTAATAAAGAAGACCATAGAATCATTGATCCATTTGAATTATTGTGTTGGTGAAGACTATTGAATTTACCGTGGACTGGCAGCAAAACAAAGAACTCTGTGTTGGAAGACGTACAGTCAGAATGCTCCTTAGATGTGAGGAAGGTGAAACTTCATCTCTTGTATTCCGATCATGTTGTCAGGAGGGATCAGTTCCAAGAGAAGGACATCACGCTTGGTAGAGTGGTTGTTGTCATCAAGTACTGTTGAGTGAGTTCTGACTCTTAGCAACCCTGTATAGGGTTTCCAAGGAGTAGCTGATGAGTTTGAACCACCAATCTTACGGTTAGCAGTCCAGTGCTGATCCTACAAAGTCACATTAAATGGAGGGTCAGAGAAAAATAGGAAGACCCCCTCAAAAAAATGGACTGGCACGTGGTGGCAACAATGGGCTCAAACATAACAACAATTGTGAGGATGGTGCAGGACCGGGCAGTGTTTTGTTCTGTTGTGTATAGGATCACTTTGAGTGGGAACCGACTGAAGGCACCTAACAACAACAACAGGCATTTGGGAGGGTAAGAATGAGAAAAAAGACGGGGACAGAAAAAGAATGGGTTTGTTTTGTTTTAAATTCCAAGAATGTACACTCTGGAACCCCATTTCTCTTAGGTCGCTTGTGGCTCAGTAGATACCCAGGAAAAGAGTCCATCCAGCACATCGTCGCTTATCTGTTGTTACCTTTTTTCTGATGACTTCCCCAGTAACTGAGGGAGTAGCCTGCCCCTGGTTGTCATGGCAACCGTGACGAGCCTGCAGTCAGCTCTGCTGCTCTGACTTCTCCAGCCTGAGGCTGAGGGAAGACAAACAGAGGCAGACACTGGGTCATTGCATTGACTCTCCGGACTAAGGAAAAGCAGGGAGAAGGGATAAAGCAGTGGGGTCTCCGGATGCTAACCTCCTGAGGAATTCCAGCTAGAAGATGGAGTGTCGGCACTTGGGATGTGTGCAGCCATAGCAGCAGTACCTGTATACCAAGCACCGATGACCCTGAAGAGGCAGGCATTTACCACTTACTGAGCAGATACTGCTTGGTGCCCTAATTGGTGAGTACCATCTCATCGTCCTTCAAGTGAGCAAATCTCTGAAATGATAGGGTTATATGTCTTGATTGATGCCTTAAAAAATAAATCACATGTTTAAATTGCTTATGACTGGGAAGCATTTTCCCTTCTGACAGCTTTGGGTTTCTCAGAATTCTAATTTCAGTAGGAGCTACAGCCCCAGTCTCCCATGTCTCCATTACTGCATAATACCCACTAGTGCAGATATCCTGTAGCACAGATACACACCCCAAAGTAACTCTGTCAGAGAAGCAGCACGGCTCAGTTCCCCAGCCATTTTCATCCAATTTGCTTTATGTTCCTATTCTGCAATCAAAGAAATAACGTTCCCAGGTAGACCAGAGACATGCCAGATGTCCGAGGGATGCCAGGAGGTCATTGGCAAAGCTGTGTCCTTTCTGGTGAGTTCAAGGAAATGAATCCATGAGCTCAGCCAGAAGAAACAATTGTTACACTGGGAGAGAAATATATTTTAGCCCAGTAGACGGCACCAGCACTTGCAATACACCGTTCAGTAAATAGGCCCAAAGCTGAAACATTCACACACATACACATATACTTGGAGACCTGCAATGAATGCAACACAAGAGTTTCTCTTGGGGATCTTTAACAAAAGGATGGTTATGTTCATTCCTTCCTTGAAGCAAAGGGAAGATGCAAGTACCCTCTGGAGGACTGCATCTTGTTTCAGAATCAAAACGATTATGATTCCAAGGAAAAACAGTTTCTGTATATTAATTTTTCTTCTTGCCTGCCAGCCCTTTCCTGGCTCAAAAAGAAAAAAACAAAAAACCTCAGAAACAAAAGACCTTTCGTTAGTGATCTAAAATGGTGATCAGCTGTTTAGAATTTTCATTGTTATTACAACAGTTAAGCACTTGGCTGCTAACCTAAAGGTTCACTGTTCCAAGCCCCCCAGATGCTCGATGAGAGAAAGACCTGGCGATCTAGTCCGGTAAAGATTACAAACTAGAAACCCATGGGGCAATTCTACTCTGTGAGTTGGAACAAACTGAATGGCTCCTAATAGCATTGTTATAAATATTTCTTTCAAAGGGACAGCTAAATCTGAAATGAAAGATGAACTGCTGAGTTCCTGTAGTACTATTAACTGATGCTTAGCTCTGGCTGCATGTTGGAATATCTGGGAGCTTAAAAAAAATTACTTATAACTGGGTCCCATTCCCAGATATTCTAACTTAATTGGTCTGGGATTCTGCCCAGGCACGGTAGGGGCAAGGGTTGCTGAAGCTCCCAAGATAATGATTCTGATGAGCTAAGGTTACAACCGACTGTTCTAATCAATCAGGATGAACAAGAAAGGGATTTTTTTTTTCCAGGTAAGTTTGGTAATAACTTAGCCTGTCAAATACCCCGCTCTTTAAGAATCAAAACCAAACCCATTGCCATAAAGTCTATTTATTGCACAAGGGTTTCCAAGGCTGAAGTCTTCATGGAAACAGACTGTCAAATCTTTTTCCTGAAGAGTGGCTGATGGATTCAAACAGCTGACCTTTGGGTTAGCAGCATTTTACCCACTGCCACCAGGGCTCCTTTGCTGTTGGAAAGCAAGATATAATAAACTATAATGTCACTAATACCTAGAAGCTGCAGGCAAGGAGAGCTGGCAGGGACCTAGGCTGCTCAAAGAGGCTCAGGATGAAGGTGATGTTTCAGAGAAGTAAGGAAGTATGTCTGTCAGAATAGAGCCCCTCACTAGTCACGTGGTGTGCTCTATACGCCTAAGCCATGATAAAAGGAAGGAGGAAGGTCAGAGCCTTGGTCCCTTATACATTAATGGACATCGTCTGTTACTATGAAACAGACTCACAGGCAAGGGTGGATAACCAATAAGCAAGGTAAACACAGGCTTATTTGTGTTTACTTACTTGTCTGTAATCAACAATTTCACATGAGTTCCACATCTGTGCTGTAGTAAAAAAAAAAAACATGTGAAACTGTTCACTACAGAAGTAAACCCATGCTGATTTTGCTTACTGAGTACTCTGTCCCTGTCAGGGATAATCAATTTGAAAAGAGGCCTCGTTTCTGTAAGAAGGTGCTGTGGGGTTGGGAGAGAGACAGATGCCCAGCCATACCTGGAAGCAGAATCTTTGTTGTGGTAAAAAAAAAAAAAAAAGAAGTGTAATTGTTGACTACAGATTAATAAGTAAGCACAAGGAAACCCATGCTTGTTTATTGGGTAATCTGCCTATCACATAAAGCCCCCTTACCCACTGTAGGTGAATGAATGCTTAGAAAGGAGGAGTTAGGGATGAAGAGGGAGTCCTAGTGTGGCACTATGGGTTAAGGCACTGGACTGCAAGGTTGGTTTGAACCTCAAGGTTTGCAGTTCAAGCTTACTAGATGCTCCTTAGAAACCCTACACAGGGTTGCTATGAGTTGGAACTGACTCAATGGCACTAAACAACAACAACAACAACAACAACAGGGATGCAGACAGTGCTCTAAAGGAGGAGGAAGTAGCTATAAAATCCCCTAGTAATTGTACAGCATTACCAGCTGCACCGCGGGAGAAAGATGAGGCTTTTTACTCCCGTAAAGATTTACACCCTCGGAAACCCTATACAGGGTCGCTATGGGTCGGAAACGACTCGATGGTACATAACAACAACAACATCCTTCTCAGGTCTAAAACCCTTCTTGGAGTGCTCCCCAAGCCTCAGGGCAATTGTAGGGTCTTAGTTCCCCTTGGGTTACTATGAGGAGCCAGGTTAAGCTCCTCTCCACAAGTACTATCGTAGACTGGAAGGCAAACTTGTTAGAGGCTCTCCTAACCCATAGTATCTAAAGCTATCTCATGAATATTCATAATTGCTGTGAAGCAGGTAGGAGGTGGAAACCATACAGCTAGTTAACAATGCCTCAGGTACTCAAGGAAATTAGGTTAAGCCTGAAAACTCTTGATTTGATTTTGGTTCAACCTAGAAAGGGTTACAGACTCCTCAGAGGACGGGTTTAAATGACAGTACTGTATCTTTTGAAATCTTTGGCAAGGCTCAATCATTAATAGGCAAGAGAATTAAGACACTGTTTAAAAATGAAGCAACCCATCCAATGCGGATCGCAAACCCTTCTGGGCTGAGGCCACTGGCGTAAAGTCTGGGAAGTATCCCTTGACCACAGAATGACCACAGTTCTCCCACACTGCTTTACCTGGTTACTCATATCTGCATGCCCAGGTACTGATCTAACAAGCCCTCTCTTTGCCTGTTTATTCTCTCCAAGCAACCCAAGACAGTTACAACAACCTCCATCGTACCTTTTAGTCATTGTTGTTCCTGTCTGTGCACACACATTATATTATCTCCTCCTCTAGTCAACCTGACCTCTTAGACAATACCTTCATTTACCGTGCCTGGGCCTCCCACAGGCTTTCTCTGGCCTTCACTTGGCACAGCTGGCTGCGGGCATGCTCTGCCTCGTCAGCTCTTAGTCTCTCTCAGCTGAACTGGAGCTTCTTTGGACTAGTTAGTTCTACAGAAAGGGTGACGACAGTGACTTTTGCTACCTCAAGCCCCAATACCTCTTTCCTGCCAGGTCACTTGAGAACTGGTCCACCAGACAAATGCTGTGGAGACTACTATTCTATTAGATGGCTAAGACAGGAACAGCAACATCATGTCTGACTTCTCATTACTACCCCCTCCTCCTCACCACCATTGATACCTAGTTTTTGAAAATGGGCAGTTTGCTTCACAGGTTACTGAGGAAAAACATCCATCCAGTGGTTCTGGCATATTCTACGTATATCCATTCATTTGTCTTTAGGCACGACCTAAACCTAGAGAGGGAATACCAAAGACACTGTGATGCTTTAATGAAACCCTTATTTTGCACATTTTTCCAACTGTGGGTTGTGACTGACTAATCAGTGGGTCGAAAAAACCAGTTTGGTGGGTCATGACCAGCATTTTTTAAAGAAAATGCAAGAAGAATAGAAGAGAAAATAGTAATGTGCATCACATGTAATATGGGAAAGTTTTGTTTCCTGACACTTGCATTTGAACTTCATGTATATGTGGGTTTGTTTGTGTGTACTGGGTTGTGATACAAATACATTTCTTACTGTGGGTCATGCACAAAGAGTCTTACAGTCATTGTCTTATAGCAAACCCTGACATAAACTAGAATGGGATCAAAATGAAACATTAAAAAGGCAAATTATAGAAAGCTAGCAAAAAACTGAATTCCATGTATTTTGGATCTATGAATTATGTATAAACAATAGATGGCTCCATGGGGGGGGGACGGACCAGGGAGACATTGATTGAAACTGAAAATTTAAATTTCTGTAAAATTAAAAAATGAACAGAAAAGGGGGACCTATTTGCCTTACCTATTATAGGCAACAAGGAGTTCTGGTAGTGTAGTGGTTACAAACCGGGCTGCTAATCTCAAAGTTGGCAATTCGAAACTACCAGCTGTTCTGTGAGAGAAAGATGAGGCTTTTTCTTTTTTTGCAGCCTTAGAAACCCTGTGCAGGGTCACTATGAGTCAGAACCAACTCCACAGTACTTAACAACGACATTACAGGCAACAAGTTTCTATTTGTTAAAGTAAGAATGAATTTCAGAAAAGATTTTGGGGTGTTTTCTATAAGACTGTTTTCCCACTTGTACAGGTGCAGTAGAATGAGTTAAGAGTTATAATTTCTGCTCTTTGGAGTTGGAACCAATCCTTTCCTAAAGTATTTTGAATACTACAAAAAAGAAAAGAAAAGCCTTTCCATTTTATTTTGTTTGTTTTTCTGAATGAACTTTATTTTGTTGTTGTTGTTTTACATTCAACAAATTATACACTTTGTTTCATCTCAATGATTACAATCCCCTCCCTGCAACAACAGTTATCCTACTTCTTCCCTGTGGCTCCCCATTTACGTTTTATATTTCACAAAGAAACAAAGCAAAAATATTTTATGTACACACACACACACATATATATATATTTGTTGTTGATATGTGCTATGGAGTCGATTCTGACTCATAGCGACACTGTACAGGGTTTCCAAGGCTGTAAATCTTTACAGGAACAGAAAGCCTCATCTTTCTCCCTTGGAACAGCTGGTAGTTTCGAACTGTTGACCTTACAGTTAGCAGCCTGATTCATAACCACTACACTACCAGAGCTCCATATATATATATTCATTTAAATGTCCAAAGAGCGCATTCTGCAAACTAGCCTCCTACCTGTAGGCACACAGCCTTACTCAGTCCACGGGCCTAGTGCCCACAGCTGCTCTGTCTCTCCATGTAACTGCCTCTTCCCCTGTCTCTACTCTCACCACTTTTCTAGGTAGGAATCTCATGCTCCACTCACGTTCTTCCTTCTTGATGGTCCTTGGATCCTGTGTTCCAGAAACGAAAGGTTAACTACTTCCAACTTTTATTATACATCTTCTACAATTAAGTTTTGACAATCATAATTAATCCTGCTAACAACTGCTCACAATTGAGTCATAAAATCCTATCACCATCATTCCCCATCCCCTGTTACCAGATAGATCCATCTGGAAAAGAGGCTAACTATTCAGTGAGGATTCTACCTGACTACGCTAATTCTGAAACTGAGCACACTTATGAAAGCTTGTAAGCCAGCAACTTCATGCCTCTATAGCCGTCTCCCCAACCCCATTTTTGTAGCCAATGTCTAAATTGCCTGTCACTATCAACCCAGTGCATTGAGGAAATAGTTTGTTCCTTGATATGAAAAATCCTTCCAATCTGGTTGGAATTTTGAGTCACTGTATTCAAAAGCAAAACTCTAGTTTTTCAAATTGTAGCAATTTGCACGTTTTCACAATAACAATCATCTTTATCTTCATCTGGTTGTGTTCTGGTCAGCTAGCCATTCAAGCTAGGTCAAATGGGTACTAGCTGCAAGTTTGGAAGTTCATGTACACCTCCCTGAACTTCAGACCAGCTTGCCACTTCACCCAGGAGCTAGGTCAGTGCCCATGGACTCAAGAGTTCACAAATCTTCCTAAACTTCAGATGAGCCAGCACTTTCTCTTCTTTCTCTCATCTCAAGGTCCACGGGTGCCAACTCCACCCATGTCTTCATTGCTGCATCTCCCCCACTTCCGCTCAGCAGTGAGCATACTATACTGCTCATGGGTTCCCTTTGAGTTTCAGTACCAAAAGGGGGTTTTTCCTGAAGGGCTGACTTTTCTTTCCTTGATGCCTCCAAAGCAAACAGCTTGCCTGAAATTCAGCCAGTCTGCTTTTTTTCTTCAGGTCTTTCTTTCAATAAGAATCTTCTGTTCTCCCAGCAGTTCTGGATTGGTTTGCATGTCTTTTCAAGTGGGAATGTCCCAATTCAGAAGGCTCTGGGTAGGACTCAGGATTCCACTAAAGCTCCATACTTTACAAAGGTTTGACAAGAAGTCTATTTCTTTGGGCAAATTCTAACTCCCCTTTTAGCAAATCCAGTCTAAAGGTGGGCTTACAAGTTTTCTGTCATCATAATTCCCAATATATATTTTTATCACACATAAACGTCTATTTTACAATAATGGGCAGGGGAAACCAATAGCCACAAGATAAACACATAAACATTTTTCCCCTCCTTTACCCATTCAGCCTATGTCTTGCTCCATGTATCTACTCACAGAGTACTGTTGTTCCAAGGTTGTGTATAAATCACGATTTAGTCTATGCATACCACCTTCAGTCTTTTCCTGTCTTCATTGTTCATCTGCCACCCTCCCACTTCTTGTGCATTGTTCTCTCCCACTTGTTCATTGCCCTCCCAGACACCCAAGCTAATGTGTCTACCTTCTAGACCAGTGAATTGCTCTCCTCTCCCTCCCACCCCCATAACCACATAGAATGTTTCTTTTAGTATGGAAAACTTTCCTTAAGTTTTTACAATATTTATCCTTTTGTCCTTTTGTGATTGATTAATTTCATTCAGCATAATGTGCTCCAGGTTCATCCATGTTATGAGGTGTTCTGCAGATTCACTGTTATTCTTCAAGGTTGCATAGTGTGTAAGTCCATTGTGTGGATGTACCAAAGTTTGTTTATCCATGCTTCCGTTGATGAGCACTTAGGCTGTCTCCATCTTTTTGCTGTTGTGACTAGTGCGGCGAGGAACATCGGTGTGCATATATCTAGTCGTGTTCGTATTTCTTGTGGATATATACCAAGTAGAAGAATTGCTAGGTCATAAGATATTTCTATTTCCAGCTTTCTGGAAAAGTGCCGTACCATTTTTCCAAAGTGGTTGGACCATTTTACAGTCCTACCAGCAATGGAGTAATGTCACAGTCACTCCACGCCCTTGCCAGTATTTGTTGTTTTCCGTTTTTTTTAACTTTGCTGTTAATGCTGAAGTAAAATGATAATCTCATTGTTGTTTTGATATGCATCTCTCTAATGGCTAGTGATGGTAAACATTTCTTCATATGTTTGTTCGCTGCCTGAATGTCTTCCTTAGTGAAGTGTCTATTTATGTCCTGTGCCCATTTTTTAATTGAGTTGTTTGTCTTTTTCTTGTAGACATGTTGTAGTTTTCTATAGATTTTATTTATTAGTCCCTTGTCTGATAAGTTGTTGAAAACATTTTTACTAGTCTGTGTGCTCTCTTTTTACTCTTTTGATGACATCTTTTGATACACATAAGTTTCTAATTTTTAGGCGATCCCAGTCATCTATTTTGTCTTCTATTGCCTGTGTGTTTTTTGCAAAGTTTGATAGTATATGCATGCCATGTATTAGAGCCTCTAAGTTTGTCCCTATTCTTTCATTGACAATCTTTATAGTTCTAAGTTTTAAATTTAGGTCTCTAACCCATGTTGAATTTGTTTTTGTATATGGTCTGAGATATGGATATTGTTTCAGTTTTTTGAAAATCAATTTCTAATTTTGCCTGCATTGTTTGTGGAAGAGACTATCTCTTTCCCATTTAACATATTTTGGCCCTTTTTCAAAGCTCGGCTGACTGTTCTAATCCTTATTATGTCTTTTCTTCTGGTACTTGTAGGCTTGCTTTGCTGTTTTTTTTTCTAATTGTTGGAGGTGTTGTATTAATGTGTTGATTTTGGTTCTTTCTTCTTTTTGAATTTGTGCATTTATTGCTATAAATTGCCCTCTAAAAGTAAGCACTACTTTTGTTGTCCCAAAGGTTTTAGTATGTTGTGTTTCATTGTCATTTGCTTCAAGAAATTTATTTATTTTTTTTATTTGTTCTATTACCCAGTATCTTTTTTTTTTCTTTAAAGTTTTTATTGTGAATTGAGTGGTAGTTTACATGGGAGACATCAGCTTTACATTCATCCTATCATATTTTGTTTCCTTGCAATGATTACAATTCCCTTCATGTATCATCATTCAACAGCATTTGCTTCCAATCTCTCTGTGTTTTGTTTTGTTTTGATGTACACCGAGGTACTCAGGAATATATAACCATTCAAATAACCAAAGCCAGCACATAGCCCCTCTGCCTCCTTGAGTCTAGAGTTCCCGCCACTCAGTCTCTCCATGTCATCGTCTCTGTCTCCATCTCTGGTGTCGCTGCTTATCCAGTATCTTTTAAGCAAGATGTTATTGATTTCTATTTTGTTTCCTTGATCTTCCTATTATTGATTTCTAATTTTATAGCATTGTGATCTGAGGAGATGGTTTGTAGTATTTTGATGTTTTAAAATTTATTGAGACTTTTATTGTGGCCTAACGTATGATCGATTCTGGAGAATGTTCCATGTGCACTGGGAAAGAATGTGTATCATGCTGTTGCTGGGTTGAGTGCTCTGTATAAATCTATGAGGTCAAAGTGATTGATTGTGTTGTTTAGTTCCTCTGTGTCTTTATTGAGTTTCTTTCTGATTGCTCTGTCCTTTTTTGACAGTGATGTATTAAAATCTCCTATTATTAACATCTCCTACTATTATTGTAGGGAATCCTGGTGTGATGCTGTGGGATAAAGCATTGGACTACAAGGTCGGTGGTTCAAACTCACCTGGAAACCCTATACAGTGTCACTATGAGTCAGAACTGACTCGATGGCATTTAACAATAAAAACAACAACTACTGTAGGGTTATCTATTTCTTTCCTAAATTTATTAGAGTTTGACTTATGAATTTTGAAGGTCTTTCATTGGGAACATAGATGTTTATTATGGCTATGTCCTCTTGTTCAATTGACCCTTTAATAATGAGAAAATGTCCTTTCTTGTTTCTTAATGCTGCTTTTTGCCTTTAAGTATATTTCGTTAGAGATTACTATTGCCACTTCTAATCTCTTTTGATTGCCATTAGCTGGGTCAATTTATCTAATCCTTTCATTTTTAATCATATTTGTCTTTATGTGTAAGCTATGTCTCTTGTAGACAGCATATTGAAAGATCCTGGTTTCTTAGCCATTCTATTACTCTGTGTCTCTTGTCTAGTAGGTTTAATCCATTGATATTCAGTATAATTACTGCTAGGTATGAATTGATTGCAGTCATTTTGCTGTGTTTTGTGTGTGTGTGGTGCTGCTGGTTTCTTTGTTCCACATTTTTTCTTGTGCTGAGTTCATTTTTTGTGTGTGCTTTAGAATTCCATACATAGCTACATAATATGTGATTCCATTTCTGTGACATTCTAGAAATGGCAAAACTATGTGGAAAGAAAACAGATAAAGGATTGCCAGGGGCTGCAGGTGATGGTAGTAGGGGTACTGATTACAAAGATATACAAGGAAACTTTTTAGAATGATAGATATGTTCTATAACTATATGTCTTTGTTAAAAGTCATTGAGCTGTGCACTAAAAGGTATAAAAATTTATCACATGTAAATTATACCTCCATACCTCCTTCCAAGACTAAGACTCAATGGGAATACAAGCTCTGATTGGTGACCACATTTTTCACTGATAGGGGAAGTGAGGGAAAAATAGCAATGAAGCTGTGAGCTAAGCTCTGCAACATTCAATAGACTCCTGTGAACCCGGGTGGAGACCTGGTGGGTCAGCAGTGTGGCAAGACCTGAGGACTCTTTTTTATAAAAAAGGTTTATTGTGAATTATGTGATAGTTTACATGGGAGAACATTAGTTTTACATTCATCCTATCGTATATCATTTCATTCCCATGGTTGCAATCCCCTCTATGTATCATCAACCAACCAAAGGGTATACCCTGCAAGCCTCCCC